>NW_027397065.1:79981632-80051632 GCF_003265705.2 Callorhinus ursinus | reverse complement strand
CGTGTCTCTGCTAATCTCTTATTTACTGGTATGTGTATATACAGTCCGGCTAGCGAGGCTGTAGGGCCTTTGTGAGCAGCACTGTCTTCATCACCAATGTATTTCTAACATTCACCAGCTAACCCACACCAGGAACAAATGTTCACTAAAGATGTGTTGTTGAATGAGGCAGCACTTTTAGGGACAATAGTCCTGATGCTAAATGCTTGGGTTCAGCTCATCTATAGATCAGCATCCAAATCAGCTCATTGCCGAGGAAAAATAAGAAAGGAAAGTGGAAAAAAAAACAAAAACAAACCCTTACCAGTTGTCTGCAATTACCAGGACACTTTCTTTTACGTGTTTCTTCTTACACAGCCGCCTGAAGACTTATCAAAGGCAATTCATTGTTCAGAATTGATAGGGCAGACCACCCTTGTCAAGTTTCCACAAAGGAGGACTTAGCCTACAGTTTTTCAAAATTAAACTCAAGAGCTCTTTTTTGAAATAAGATGTATTTAAATAGAAAAAAAAAATGGAAGAAAAATGTTATCCGTGATTATCACCCTCCCTTAGACCCCAAATGTCTATAGAATTTCACTGCATGTTTTAAAAGAGGAAATTATGACCCTTGACTCCAACATCAAAATCTCATCCCCGAAAATCAGATTGAATCCTAGATTAGAAACCTCTGCAGATAACTTCCACAGAAGTTTTTATTATTTGTCATAGTGTTAAAGGATTGCAGATGGATTAATGTTTTACAAGTCAACCTGAATCAATCTGAATCCTCAGGTGAATAAAAAACCAACTGGTTTAGGTTTCTGATCAATAAGACTATTTTCAGTGAGCACCAACACCAACAATTCTGTCCCGTAGGAAAATTGATTTATAAACATGTCAAATGGAGATTTTAGTTTACTTCCTATTTTTACTGCTCTGCCTTCAACTGCCAATCCAGAAATTAGAGACTCTCCCCTGGGAGCAAGAAGGCAAAATGGTATGAGGCCTTCAGAGGTCATCCTTGAAAGCAAGAAACACTCAGCTTTGACCTGGTCTATTGAAATCAATACGACATGGCATAGAGAAAGGAAGCAGACGACAGAGTATAGTTACATCAGTATTTTTCTTTATTATATAATTTGCATTAAATTCTGCTAAAGGACAAGTAGATTAAATTGCCCGTGAGAGATATAAAAAGTGTATGCAATGAATCACAACCCAGATGAATTTTAATCAACACTATAGGATTTGTGGTAAAGGCTTATTTTTCTTTTAATAAGGTTATCTTATTTCTTCCCATTCTAGGTTATGTGGGAAAGTATAGTATGAGGCATAAAGAAGAGATCTTTGACCTGTAGTCCCACCGTCAAAAGATACCACCATCACCACAGTAGCCTATTTGATCACAGTGGTTCCCATATGCGTTGTGTATAGAAGTGTGAATCCTGCTTTTTCCACTTAACATTATGATAAAATAACTTTCTATATTATTGTAACTCCCTCCTTACAAAGTCTCTTATCCTCATTTTGTGAGATAAGGCCTTTTTAAGAGTCCAGAACTAGTAAGCCATGGAGCCAGGATTCTAACCTTGATCTACCAAGCTCCAAAGCCCACACACTTTCCACCATATCAAAACACCTTAAAAATAGTTGACTCCTGGGCTGCCTTGGTGGTGTAGTCAGTTGAGCAGCCCGTCTCTTGGTTTTGGCTCAGGTCGTGATCTCAGGGTCCTGAGATTGAGCCCCGTGTCGGGCTCTGTGCTCAGCATGGAGTCGGCTTCAGATTCTTTCTCCCTGTGCCCCTCCCACTCGTTCTCTGTCTCTCTCTAAAATGAATAAATAAATCTTAAAAACAAAACAAAACAGTTAACTCCTCTCGTCCCAGTAAATCACCTTTTGTAATCTATATGGAATCTGAAACGTACAAGATAAACCTAGGACATCTTGAAATGCAGAAAGGCAAGAAACTATCAAAGACTAAATGGGTCACATCAAAAGAAAGCTAACTTGAACAGGATCCCATGACTCTCAAAAAGAATAATCATGTTCAATTAAAATACTAAAAATATAGAAATTCGTGAGTTCGTAATGATACTTTCTAAAAAACTTACTAGTTGCCATTGGAGGTCATAGGGCACCAGTTTATTACTCTGCTAACTGATAAATATACGGAAAGAATCAAGCATTTGTCCAGCCTTTCCTATATACACTGTATTTCAGGGCAGCCAAATAATTGAAGAGAATACATTCTTCTGCGTAGAAGAATTGTGGCTCATAATGCAGGAGGAATGACAGTAAGAAAATTTGCCATTTTGAGCTTTAATGAAACACTGGCAATGGTGGCTGGTAAACGCTAAGCCGACAGGCTGGTGGAAGATGGAGCGTGCTGACATCACCTGGACTGATGATTGGTATTACTGGCTGTGAGGCCACCGGGCATCATGAGTTCATGGTCTGATTCCACAGGAAGTTCACAGAATAAGGAATATTACAGCTTAAAGAAAAAAAATTGAACTTTAATCAAATCAACTCTCACATGTAACTACCAGTTTATAGGAAGTACAGAGACAGAGGAACAAGTTAAAAACACCACAGAGAAACAATTGTGCAATTCTAGAATATGGAACATAAAGGATAAACCATTTGATTTTTCTAACAAATGCAAAGGCATGAGAGGGAGGCTGGAATGATGTAGACTAAATACTTAAGAGAGGCCGTTGCAGCTTTTGGACCTTATTGTTTCTTAGTATTTGAATAGGTCAACTGTAAAAGAATGACTTTGAGACAGTTGGGGACATTTGAATATGGGTTGGGCATTAGAATATTTAGGATATTGTTATACTGGAGGATGACAATACCCAGGTGGTTATTTTTTTAAATAAGTCTTACTATTTAAATGCATATAAAGTACTTTATGAGGAAAACGACGCAATGTCTGGTGTTTCTTCAAATACCAGGAAGAAATTGTGTGTGTGTGTGTGTGTGTGTGTGTGTGTGTGCCCGCACGTGCATGTTTGTGTGTCACAGGATGGGGCAGAAGTAGACATAGGTAAATGAAACAAGATTTATGACATGTTGGTAATTGTTGATGCTGAGCAATGGGTAAATGAAAGTTCACTAAACTGTGCTCGGTACCATCATGTATGTTTGGAAAGTTTCATATTGATAAAATTTAACCCTAAAAAACGATGGTTAAGAGGAACATCAAAAAACATGTAGAAATGAAGAGATTCATCACTTTCCACGTTCTGTTGGCACCTAACACTATCACTAATTTAAATAGAAAGAACATTAAAACCCTTCAGCTTAAGAAAGAAATTCAGTGAATTAAAAGATCTATGATATATTCAGTGAACATGTCTCTCTTGTTGCAAAGAAATAATTTGGAGATGGGAAGAGAATATAGGTTCTGCAGATCAGTTGTCTGTGATCTTCCCTAAAGAGGTTTAAGTAATGACTTATTTGTTTCAAAGAACTGATGCTGGGGATCACAAAGTGGATCACAAATGAATTTTGAGGAGGAGGAAAAGACCACTCCTAATGGCCCTTCTTTCCCAAGATACAGTTAAACAAGCTAATAGCATTCAGGGGTTAAAATAAGTCCATTCACCATCTGCCCACACACATTCCACATAATGACAGATGGAGATCTAATTTTAAAAACATAGTACATTTTAAAAATACTTCAGACACATCTATCCAAACAACGGATTAGAAGTTGATTAAAAAATAAATAATTGAAACACCAAAAGCTCACTGAAGGAAAGATTCTGTGCAGAGATGCCTTCTAGTAGAAACAAAGCCCTTTGTGTTCAGCAAAGAGTTTTCCACTGAGTGAAACTACTAAATATTTTAATTTTCAATTTGTAAGGGAAAAATTATTTACTCTTAATCCCTGGTGTGGTTTTTTTTTCCAGAAAAATCACTTTATTAATGACATATTTTGTCAAATTGTTATGTGTGACTATTCCACTTTGATGTACCTTGATTGGAAGGATAATTGATTAGCAGCTTTTAAAATTGAAGTATAATTAACATACAGTGTTATATTAGTTTCAGGTGTACGACATAATAATTTGACAATTCCATACATTACTCAGCGCTCACCACAATAAGCATGGTGACCACCTGTCACCAAACAATGTTATTACAATCTTATTGACTATATTCTCTCTGCTGTAGTTTTCATCTCTGTGACTTACTTATTTTGTAACAGGAATTTTGTACTTCTTAATCCCCTTTATCTATTTCACCCCCTCCCCCTACCTGCCCTCTGGCAACCACCAGTTTGTTCTCTGTATTTAAAAGTCTGGTTTTGTTGTTGTTGTTGTTTGTCTCTTTCTTTCTTTGCTTGTTTATTCATTTTGTTTTTTAGATTCCATATATGAGTGAAATCATATGGTATTTGTCTTTTTTTGTCTGACTTATTTCACTTAGCATCATACCCTCTAGGTCCATCCATGTTGTTGCAAATGGCAAGATTTCATTCTTTTTATGGCTGAGTAATATTCCATGGTATATATACCACATGTTCTTTATCCATTCATCTGTTGATGGACACTTGGGTTGTTTCCATCGCTTGGCTACTGGAAATAAAGCTGCAGTAAAGATAGGTGTGCATTTATCTTTTTAAATAAGTGTTTTTGTTTTCTTTGGGTAAATACCCAGTAGTAGAATTACTGGATTATAAGGTATTCCTATTTTTGATTTTTTGAGAAACCTCCGTAATGTTTTCCACAGTGGCTGCACCAACTTGCATCTCCACCAACAGTGCACCGTATTTTCACCAATACTCGTTATTTCTTGTCTTTTTGATTCTAGCCACTCTGACAGGTGTGAAATGATATCTCACTGCATTTTCATTTGCATTTCCCTGATGATGAGTGATGTTGAGCATCTTTTCATGTGTTTGTTTGGCATCTGTATGTCATCTTTTTCTATTCGGGTCATCTGCCCATTTTTTAATTAAACAAAACAGTATGGTACAGGCACAAAATTGACACACAGATCAGTGGAATAAAATAGATTGCCCAGAAATAAACCCACACTTATATGGTCAATTAACCTATGACAAAGGAGGTGAGAATATATATAGGAAAAAGGCAGTTTCTTTAACAAATGGTGCCGGGAAAATGGGACAGTTACGTGCAAAAGAGTGAAACTTGACCACTTTCTTATACCATACACAAAAACAAACTCAGAATTGATTAAAGATCTAAACGTGAAACCATAAAACTCCCAGAAGAAAACATAAGCAGCAATTTCTTTGACATCAGCCATAGAAACATTTTTCTAGATACATCTTCTCAGGCAAGCAAAACAAAAGCAAAAATAAACTATTGATACCACAATAAAATATAAAGCTTTTGCATCAGCGAAAGGATATGGACCCATCATAGCTCTTCTTTTGCTATAAAATGGGATCCTTGGCCCAGGGTAACATTATGCAGGACCTCATGTCAGTTTATCAACTAATCTCATAAGCTCATAGATGGTGGTACTAATGGAAGGAAGGAAGGAAGGAAGGAAAGAAGGAAGGAAAGAGGGAGGGAGGGAGGGAGGAAGGGAGGGAGGAAGGAAGGTAGGAAGGAAGGAAGGAAGGAAAGGGAGGGAGGGTGGAAGGGAAGATGAAGAAAAAAAGGAGGAAAATCACGTTTTCCTAAATCTCTGCAGCGGTCATAACAACTTACCTAAAGATCGGTATTACAAAAAGGCAATCTTTGTACTTCCCTGTCTCTGACATTTGGTGTTTTTTGGCCTGGCCAGGGAGGGGACATTTTAATAGCAGGATACTGAACTGGTCTACCACAATTTAAAAATATATATGTATTTAAGTTGGAATCAACAAAATAAAGTGCCTACCAATGTGTGTGTTATGTATTGATGTCCAAATACACAGAAAGCATTTCCCGCTGAACTCCGAATACTAATACAGGTAGAGGCAGAAAAAAAAAATCATTTAAATTTTTTTTTTATTTTTGAAGCCACAAATTATTATAAAATCCCACAAAAGCCAGTGATGGAAATGGTTTCTCAGGATCCTCAAGCCTCATCATAAACTCGTGTAATTTCAAATTCTGATAAATTCTTCAGAAGTTTACTGGCAGGTGTTTCTGTGTGAGATTCTGTACATTGGAGGTGATGAGCATGAAGCATCAGTCTGGGGCCTTGTGTACACATTTTCACATGTGACCGTGTGTTCAGTTTCTATCTCTATCAATGCAGCAGGTAATGGATTTTACTGGTACTCAAAATATATCATCTCACCTTATCTTTGTTCTTCAGGAAATTAGGTTCCTGGCCAGGGGGATTTTCAACAGACCAGATATGAACTTTCTACACATTCATTAAGACATGTGTTTAAAAGAAATAAAGAAAATGACTGTTGATGCTGATCTGCTCATTTTCAAACACACACACACACGCTTCACACATCTCGTCCCCCTCCCCCCACCCAAATATAACAACATTTGGCCATAGATTGTGAGAGGCCAGTGCTCCAATCCGGGGATCCTGTAAAGCTGGTTGAAAGGAAAAAAGCAGCAAAGATGTTTCTGGATCCTGAGATGTCTGTTTCTTGCTCATGAGGTTGAGAGAATGAAATGAAATTGCACGGACACAGTCCCGAGCTTGGTGCTGGTACGGTAGCATTTGGTAAGGCCCACAATCCCTTACCTGCAATCCCCAAATCCCCAGAGCTCTGAGCACTGAAAGGTTTTTTAAAAAGTATTTCTTTATCTGAGAGAGGGGAGAGAGAGAGCGAGAGCGCGTGCACATGCGAGTGGGGGAAGCGGCAGGGGGAGAGGATCTCAGGCAAACTCTGTGCTGAGCGTGGAGCCAGACGCCGACCTTGATCTCACAACCCTAAGATCATGACCTGAGCTGGAATCAAGAGTCAGATCTTAACCGACTCTCTTCGTGGCTTCTGTGGGGCAGGAATTTGGGGAGGTCTCATCCGGGTCGGTTTTGCTTGGCACTTGCCAGATGGTTGCAATCAGCTGTCAGTGGGTACTGCAGTGGCCTGAAGACTCGACTGGACTAGACATGCAAGATGGTGCCCTCGGATGCTGGTGATTGGTGCTGGCTGCTGACTAGGGCCTCAGCTGGGACCGTCAACCAGAGCACGTACAGTGACTTCTCGGTGCGGCCTGGGCTGTCTTATAGTGTGACCTCCCGGAGAAGTCAGAATTCTTAGATGGTCAAGTGTCCAAGGAAGCAGTGTCAGAGCCGGATTGCATTTTACGATGCTTCTCGGAAGTCAGCGGTATCACTCCTGTTGCATTTTTGTTGGTTATGAGCAAGTCACTAAGGCCACCCCAGCTTCAAGGAGAGGGACGGTAGACCCCACCGCTCTGTGGGAGGAGGGCCAAATAATTAGCAGACGTGTTGTAAAGTTGCCAACCAAAACCTTCATTTTCAGTCTGTACTGTCTCCAAAAGTATAAAAAAAGAGAGTATTGAAAATATCATTCCTGACAAAATTCCAAACGACCTTGAGGCACCCTTTCCCTGTCTCCCAACCCAACCGTGCATAAGAGAATTCAGCTCACCTCAGGTTGAGAACAGACAAGAGGGAAGATAAGAAACAGCAACTGCTAGGGGGCACCTGTGTGGCTCAGTCAGCTAAGCATCTGCCTTCGGCTCAGGTCATGATCTCAGGGTCCTGGGATCGAGTCCCGCATCGGGCTCCCGGCTCCCGGCTCCGTGGGGAGTCTGCTTCTCTCTCTCCCTCCCCCTGTCCCTCCCCACTGCTTGTGCTCCCTCTGTCTCAAATAAATAAATAAAATTAAAAAAAAAACAGCAACTGCTAATTGTAGCTTAAATAAATTTGCATCATGCCATGTCATATTAGTGTTATCATGGGGTTCCACACTATTATAAACTGCGCTCCTACAACAGAAACTCCTCAGCACAGGGCCTTCAACTTCTTTCACCTAACAGTCCAGCCTGCATGGGTGTTCAGGGCAGCTCTTCTCCATGATGTCATTTTGTGACCCAGGTTTCTTCTTACGCCATTGCTTGGCTGTCCCCTAAGGTGTTAGCCTCATCTGCATGGGCTAACCCTCTGCATGCAGAGCCCCCTCTGCATGCAGAGGCCAATCCGTCACTTCCAGCTGGTGAGAGGAAAAAGGGGCAGATTCTAAAAATGCCTCTTGTCTCACAATTGGAGATGATCTGAACTTCACTTGCATCCATCACCTCGGCTCACATCTGTTGGCCCAAATTCAGCCACACAACCATACCTTGCCTCATGGGAGGCTGGAAGTAGTTTCTGGCTGGGAAGAAGGAAAACAGATTTGGGAATAACAGCCTGGCCCACAAATGATCAATAAATTATATTCTAAAGTTCAAGTGTTTGCAGCATTAACAAGCTAATCAAATCTTCCTTATCTCCATCAATTTCAGCGTCATCATTAATGTACCGATTGCAAATGAGTCTAAATGAAATAACGTGTATTCTTCCAAGCACTTTTCAATTTCGCTGGGACTACCAGCAATCCTCTTGCAAAAATGTCTGCACATTTAGAGTTAGCAATACAGCTCCTACCTGGTCTTCTCCAAAAGAATTATTGTGAATTCCAAATAATATCCAATGGGATCTTAACGGTTTAGAGATGACTAAGGTGGAGGAAAGCAGCTTAAGTAAGAATCCACAAATAACCAAAACTGGTTGGGGGCCAAATTTGCTCACATTCTAGGAAAGAAAATATGGTATTTTCTTTCATGTGTGTAACAGTTATGTTATTTATGCATGTATCATGTGTGTAACATTAAATTCTATGTATTTCTAGATTTAGAACAAGATTCTTTTTATGGGGGCGCCTGGGTGGCTCAGTCGCTGGGCATCTGCCTTCGGCTTCGCTGTGATCCCGGCGTCCTGGGATGGAGCCCCACATCGGGCTCCCTGCTCAGCGGGAAGCCCGCTTCTCCCTCTCCCACTCCCCCTTGCTGTGTTCCTTCTCTCGCTGTCTCTGTCAAATAAATAAATAAAACCTTTAAAACAAAACAAAACAAAAAAGGTTCCATGGCTTGCAACACTTGCATAAATGTTTATGGCCCCACAGAGTGTGCTCCCTAGGATGGGATGTTGCTGAGGATTCTGTTCGACAGTGTTGCAATAGTAAAAATGCTGTACCAGAAATCACCATTTCTGGTTTCCTTCTGGGTCTCCCTAAACAAGTTACTGAACCTCCCTGGATCTGTTTTCTCATCCCTGAAATAGCAACGCTACCTACACCTCACAGTCGAGAAACAAAATGGCTCACAAAAGCACCTTGTCCTCCGTGAAACACAAATTCACACTCTGCAAAGCAGAGAGAATATATCAAGCCTGTGGCTAGTCTGCAGATAGGAAGTGCAATCGGCAAAGCGGCCAGAGGCTTTGGTTACACACACGCACAGAGAGAGAACAAGGTTAGCTCTCTCATTTTTGATCCCAGCCTTGATGTCTCAAGCTAAAGATGGACCAATCCACTTGCCAGGGCCATGTGGTCCTGGGAGAACTCCCAGCAGGAGAGTGCACACATGTCCTGGTCAGCCAGCCACAACAGCGAGCACTACCTTGGTACCGATGAAGAACTTCGATAGGATTATTCTGGTATTCTGGTGCCCACTGTTAGTTCACACAACTGACTGAAGGGTAATGGGCCTTGAGGGGAACTATCTATAGGAATTTGATTGAGAGATTTACTTTTGGGTCAATTTAGATTAAGTCTAGATTTAATCAAAAGTAAATGCATGGGTGAAGTGGGTCAAAGTAGAAACTATCCGTTTTAAGACATGGGATGGGATAAACAGCATGGTGAATATAGGTAATAATACTGTACTGCGTATTTGTAAGTTGCTAAGAAAGTAATATTAAAAGTCCTCGGTGTAAGAAAAATGTTTTGTAACTATGTATGGGTGATGTTTAAATTTATTTTTTCTTTGCCTTCCTTCCCAAAGGCACACAAACTGTATTTTATAAAATTATGATGTGGAGAGGGGGGCCTGGGTGGCTCAGTCGTTAAGCGTCTGCCTTCGGCTCAGGTCATGATCCCGGGGTCCTGGGATCGAGCCCCGCATTGGGCTCCCTGCTCCGCGGGAAGCCTGCTTCTCCCTCTCCCACTCCCCCTGCTTGTGTTCCCTCTCTCGCTCTGTCTCTTTCTGTCAAATAAATGGAATCTTTAAAACAAAAAAAAAAATTATGATGTGGAGAGAAGTGATATAGAATTGCTCCACAAACCCAAAACCGAACTAAGAAGGTAGCTCCTTAAGTCTGGAAGGAGATAAATGGAGGGAGTATTTTGTTGGTCAACATACTACCTTCATTACTCGCCACAGGTAAAGCACTTCAAAGTTAAAAGGGTATGTATACAAATAAGGTACACTGACCGAGCTAGGCTGGTGTGGTAAACAGGGGGGTTGGAGACAGCAGGTGTCAGCGGTAATGATCTCAGCATATCATGTTGAGGGACACAATGTTGAATAAGAAACAAAACTGACAGAAGCTATAGCACAGAATCAGGTACACTCAGTGAAGAACTTCACCTACCCCATGTGAAGCATGACAACTTTTTCCTAGGATACAGATTTAAAGATGGGTCAAACACAAGAGAATAGGGACCTGTGTGAGAAGAACGTTAGAAAACAGGCTGGAGGAGCAAAATTAAAACCAGGGAGTCCTTCGCTGTTAGCGAGAGTGAACCTGTGTACTGAGGAAATAGAATTAATTCAATTCTGCATCCAAAGTTTACAGAAAAAGACCCATGTCTGCAAACGAGGGCCAGTGAGTAGCTGGTAAGGGCAGGCCCATTCACCCGGCACCCACTACGGAGAGACCACCGCTCCAACTAGAACGTCAGCCTTCCTCAGTGGAGCAGGTTTGCTCTAGAAGGGAGAACTTCAACACACTTTGGCTGACTTACTTAACCCCCACAACAACCTGTGAGGTAACAAACATCTCATTTTACAGATTTAAGAAACCAAGTCACTTTTCCAAAGTCACAAAATAGCTCAACAGTTTGAGCTTCCTGTTTAACTTCATTTCCCACATACGACTGCCTCCCCCACCCCAAGGCACCTGAATGGAGAAGCTCTTCATGTTGAGCCCTGACGTCAGTTTTTGTTTCTAAAATGAGATCTAAACATTTTACATTGATTTTCTTCCTCAACTAACTGCTCAAGGAAAGGCAGCCCTGGAAACAGAGTGCACAGCGCTGTTGTGCTTTGTGCGGTCACATTCAGATAAAGAATCTTTCCGGCAAGCCAATGGCATGCTGCCTACCTTTGCCTGGACTTAGCGAAAGTGACTTGTGCCACCTCATGAGCCACAACACATTCAAATGAGTGACATTCAACTTCTTCCGTAGTTTCCGAGCCCCCTTATGTAGGTGCCAGTGCCAGGGCAAGGTTAAACCAAGTTTGAGGGGACAAGTTACGCCGGAGTTTCCCATGTGACTCTGATAGCCAGAAATCAGTCAAAAGATGAGGCATAACACACTTGCTGGGCAGTAGTTTGGGTCCCAGAGCCCAGTAGACACAGCACTCACTTTGTGAAAACATAACCTTTAAACCCTGTCCAGAAATGACATTGAAAACCCAACCAGATTCTGACTTTTATTCTTAGGTCAGAACAGATAAAGTACAGGGAACGGAGCAGCAAAAAGGGTCTGACACACAATCCAGCTCCCACGGGTCGGCAGGTGAGGCCACTGGTGCAAGAGGCGGATCCCTCAATCCTTGGTAGACCCTCAGAATCTCACTTGGGGCCTAAAGTGCATCTGCTTGGTGGCATTGTTCTTCATTCCCGTCTTCAGCATCCACTTGGATTTCATCCTCTGGACATACTGCATGTCCCGCTCACGCATAAGAGCCGCTCCTGTGGTTGCAAAAGGGACAAGCAACGAGGCAAAGGTTTGTTATTTGTGATCAGAAAAAAATCCAATCTTTACGGAGAATCTCAAGGCTAGTTATGGGGTCACTGGGTTCTTAGATTTAAAGAAGAGCTGCTAACCTGGGGTCTCCGTGTAACAGGAGTGGGGGTTATGTGCACCCAGAACTGCATACGACAACCTGTACCTGTACACATTTCTCTGGGAGAAGCCTCTCTGGTTTTCATCATCTGGAAGGGTCTTATAAGCCCCAAAGGTAATGCCCCATCAATCAAAGGTGACAGAGAAAGGTGAAGACTATAAATTCAATCAGACAGTAGTTCCTGACAAGAGTAAGATGAAGTCAGTGTCTGCTAGATTTAAGTGGCTTCGCAGCTCATAGGCAAGGCACAGGGAAGGAAGCCATGGGTATATATATAAACACAGTGGCACTGAACACAGATTTTCTCTGTCTAGGGCTTTCCATGACATCCTAAGAGAGCTCTCCTTTGTCCACTCCACAAACCTTTAGTGGACTGATGTTCTCCCCGAGGATCGAAGGATTGAGCTGCATAGAGCAGACACATCAGAATAGATTTAAATAATTTGATATTGATGGTTTCAAAGCTTAGCAATCTCTAGGCCCGCTTTATTCCTCTCTTATTACGTTTTCTATGGGAAAACTACAAGGAGTGATAGCCAGCCTTTATTATGTCCACGTACTGTATCATACGTGCATTAGGACAGTCAACCCACACAACTCTGCCCGGTGGGTCTTATTATTATCCCAATTTTATAAATGAGGAAACAGAGGCTTAGGTGACTTGAATTACTCACGCTCATCGTGTAAGAACCACTTAGTATATCAAGTAAGTCATGTATGACTCCATAGCTCAAGCTATTGCCACAAGAACACTAGTTAATTCCTCTGTATAACCTCCAGGATAATTTCAACCTTTGTTGACTACTCAGTACTTATTTCTGTAACTACTATCTATATGCCATTTTAGAAAGTTACTGTGCCAGGACTGTGAAGTTTTTAAGTAATGGAGCTTTGGGCTCATTGCCATAAACGTATCCAGTAGTAATGGAAGCTCCCAGAGCCAAGAAGTTAAGTTTCCTCTAGGGAGGATCCATAAGGACAACATAAATGGAAAGGACTTCACCCAAACCCCGTCTTGTAACACTAGTTCTGGGCTAGTCCACGGTTTTAAGTATCAACACACCTGTGCTGCCGGTCCATCCCAGGGCTCTGTACTGCTGGAGTATCCGGCCCACGGCCTTCTGATTCTTAGCAATGGCCACAGCTCTTGACAAGCCAAATCGCTGTTTGTAGTATCTCATCAAGGAGCGGTGACCCACTCTGGCACCTGTTTTTCAAAAGAGCAAAATGAAAACACTGAACTGGATAATTCTTCAAGGTAGAGCTACAGAGCAAGGGCTTTCCCAACCAGACTTTTAAGGGTATCTAGCTGGAAAATGGATATGCCAGGAGAAACAATGCTCTACCCGCTCAAAAAAAAGATATTAAAAAACGAAAGACAGAAAATCAAAACGTAAAGGAATTTTTTAGAAAAATGGCAAGTCACTGTTACATGAAATACTCAGCATCTTGTACTTATATAAAATATGCCTTTCTAGAAATTCACACAGCAACACCTACTAACATGAATAGGGCCCAAGGAAGGAGATAAGGGACTTTAACTTTTTTTTTTTCTCTTAATACAAAGATAAAGCACACAATAATCCTGATGCTTAAAATCTTAAAAGTCACAGTCTGGGTCTAGAGTAAACCAATCCACCTTTCTTTTGCTTAAATTCTCTGTGGGGGTGGTTCCCAAACAGGGATCATTTTTTATCTCCAGGGACATTTGGCACTGAATGGAGACATTTTTGGTGTTAAACCTGGAGGGGGACTACCAGCAGCTAGTGGATAGAGGTCAAGGGTATCACCAAACATCCTACAATGCACAGGACAGTCCTCCACAACAAAGAATTACCTGGCCTAAAAGGTCACTACACTGAGAAACCCTGCCCCATTGTTTTCTACAGGATGGAAATCACCTGGTGAGCTAGAATTTTAAAGGATGATTAAGCTGAATTTCCTCTACAGCTTTTGCTTATCTAGGATCTGGTAAAACTATGCAAGTCAATCATGCTTTCAGAAATGAATTACTACAGGGGCGCCTGGGTGGCTCAGTCATTAAGCGTCTGCCTTCAGCTCAGGTCGTGATCCTGGGGTCTTGGGAACGAGCCCTGCATCGGGCTCCCTGCTCAGCGGGGGAGTCTGCTTCTCCCTCTCCCACTCCCCCTGCTTGTGTTCCCTCTCTCGCTGTGTTGCTCTCTCTCTCTGTCAAATAAATAAATAAAATCTTAAAAAAAAAATGAATTACTACGGACTACCTAGCCCTTTATAGGAAGAGTGTGCCAAGCCTCAGCTTCGCAGCAGGCGCAGGGGAAGGGGCAGGCTTCAGCAGTGACTAACTGCAGGCTCCATCAGAGCAGTGACTCTCCCCAGGTGCTCCTGGCACGGTGCTGTCAGCATTACCCAAAGGCATTCGAAATACAACACTGAATACGATTCTCTCACAAGAACATTAACCAAATACCTTCCCAGACAGACATAAACACGTAGCAATTCAACAACAGCATACATACATGGGGCGTGAAACAGCGATTTCCCCTGAGCATGACTACAGGAACTATGGCTAGACAGAACCACGTGTACAGCTTCTAGGAAAGTTTTACCCTTACATATATAAAACCATTTCTTTCAGAATTTTTGTGTAGAAAGACCATGAACAGGAGACTATAAATATTACAGATGTATTTGCTTTTAGGATTTAGACCTTTCATTTACATGAAAAAGTTCTGTCAGGTTATTTTAAGTCCCTGTACCTGAGGCAAGCCACCTAGGAAATAGTTTGCTTGTTACATAGACATGGGAAAGGAGTTACTTTCAGTCGGTTGTTTTTTGTGATGGGATGCAAGAGATGACCAAAAAAACCCTTTCAATTCAAAGATGATTTGGTTTTTGGATACAAGACGGATGAAACATGTTTCCTTGAACCTGATTCTTCTGGCAGCCTTAGAGGTACCAGAGCTCCTAGACCCCAGGAAATGCGTAAGATGCAGCTGACGGACAGAGACTCAAGCTTAAATGAAGGCTGCTGTGGCAGGAGACCCCAGCACTATTTATTATCATTTTCTATGTGTAATAGGTCAGGACGCTCCAGGTTTGCAATGCTCAAAATCATTACATGACAATGTTCGTGATTAGGACAAAGTAAACCGATGTATTTATCTTCTTAAGCAGCATTTGGACATATGTATTATTGAGAAACATCCCTGAAAAGGTTTCATTACTCAAAGCCAAGGTTTCCGCAGCCAGCAGGGGAACTGAAGACACACACAGTCGAGAGCTACCCCTGTCCCATGTCAATGACAGTGAGCCCCCGACAGTAAGCCCCAAGAATAACGTGCTTGTACAGCTCAACTTGAAGGCCCTCCTCAAGGAAAATGGGTAAGTCGTAGTTACGGTAAAGCTACAATCTGTCCATCTATCGTTCACCATAGCAATAACTATGTGTAAAATGTCAGCTCCTACTTAAAAACTGTCCACTCCTACTTAACAAACAGCCTTATAATCGAAGCCATTAGATAGTGGAAACGAAATTACCTCCAACTGTAATTTTCCGAAGATTAATTACACATTCTCGTGGATCCACCACCAGTTTCACCTGGCTCCTCAGCGGCTAACTGGATGTCTTTCACACCAACTTACTCCACAGGAGCTGACGAGCACGAAAGGAAACTCAAGGAACTGAGACAGACCACAGCCTTCACAGTAAATGCTCACAGTGCCCTCTACTGGACGCTCTTTGTCACTGGCTCTGGGATCACCTACTGGATCTGAAATAACTAAATTTAAAACATCACAACTATCGCTTTTGAAACCAGCTGAAAGCAGGCCCTACTAAGTGTGGCTGATTAAATATCACCAAGCTCTCCACATGAGTATCCCTTTCAAATTAGCTTCATGCCAACATCCATGCTAATACAGTCAAGGAACTGAGTATAACTGAAAAGGTTTCTGAATGGTAAATTTGCTCAAAGCCATAAACAGGTGATTGAATACACAGCTGTAAGACTGTTCCTGTTTACTGTGCTTATTTAGAGACCTCCCATTCTCTTGGTTCATTAGAAAACCTCCCAAGCCAGTACTGAGACATGAGAGCAAACCAATGGACTAGAAACCATCATTTTGCATTATAATCAAGATTGACTGAAGGATGACTAGTTTTTAATATAAGATGATGAAAGTATGGGTGACATGAAGAGAGAGGTACCAGTATAGCTGGAAGAAATTTCAGAATACTAGCAGTCTTTGATTCACTAAGAAAGCTATGTTTTGTTTTTATTTAAACAAATTCTATAATAAGGTCTCAGCAGTCAATCATCTGTGAAGACCCATGAATGTAATGAATGACATGTATTTAGATAATCGTACTGGTAGCTCTTAATCTTCTCCAAGTCACAGATGCTTTTAAAAAACTACAGCATTTCCCCCAGAAAAAAATGTACTTATCCACACAGTTAAAAAAAAAAAAAATGCATGGCCATACAGGTGACTTTAAAGATTTTTTTTTTATTCTTTTGAGGGAGGGAGAGAGTGTGCATGTGCACTCACAACCAGGGGAGGGGGGAGGGCAGAGGCAGAAGCAGACTCCCCGCTGAGCAGGGAACCCGATTCCAGGCCCTCAATCCCAGGACCCAGAGACCATGACCTGAGCCGAAGGCAGACACTGAACTGACTGAGCCACACCCACACAAGTGACCTTAATCACTATGGCCTTTCCCCAGGAAAATGCACATACAGAAAAAAAAAAAAATTGTATGGCCTGGTTAAGAACCTGTGGGGTAAGGTAGTATCTGGCTGCTGGTAAGGTCTTCCCTGAGTCTGTCTAAAAGTACAGTATTTCACAGTATTACCATACTTACCATTCTTCACTACTTCCAAGTCTAATATAAAAGAGCTGTCCTAAGGTTTATTATCTAATATTTTAAAATAACATGACTCAGTAGGTGGACCAGCAGCAGTTAGCAAGGAAACCCAGGCTTTAAACACCAGGGAAATTGGACCTTCAAGTTAATCTTATGCCACTTTCTTCTTTGACTACATGAGGATGTAGAGACAAGCAACCGGCTCCCCAGTGTTTCAGGCCAATGATTCCAAGTCCCTGAGGGGCGTCTTAGCTTCTTAGCCCACAGTGGTTCCTTCTGCTCTGGGGCTCCTAGTCTGCAGCAGGTCCAAGGGAATCAACCTTGCTTTCCTTTTAAAAAGTCACCTCCAACCTCTCACTTAATCACTCAGTCAACACACATTTATCTGGAGACCCTGTGCTGAGATGAAAGAAGCAATCTTTTTCTGAAAAGTAATGGGGGAAGCCAGGCAAGCAAGCCAACAACTACAAAGGAGAGGAATGTTACCACAGATATGCAAGTGTCCAGGGAGCTGAGGAGACTCCACACTCAGCGCAGGAGCTGAGTTCAAAACAGCTGATGGAAGGGTGAGCCCAAGTCTTAAAGAAGGAGTAGCAGTAAGACAGAGAGGCATCAGCTGTGCAGAGTCCCAGAGCGGGGGGAGGTGCCCGTGGGCGGGTAGAGGAATAGCACCGGATGCGGGTGCAGCTGGAGAAACTAACTTACCGGAAAAACAATGGCTCTCCCTGGGGGAATTCCAAAGGAAAAAGAAAACAGACTGGTGTATTAGAACAATGCTCTGGGTGGTGGAGTGCAAACCGGATTGGAGATGGACATAAAGTGTCGGTAATGGAGACACAGACAAGTGTTAAAGAGAAGACAAAGAAATATTCAAAGGCTGTTCAGGATTTGCACTTCGTAATTGTTCCGATGTGGGAGAGGAAGGGAATATCCTAGTAAGATGCCCATTTTGGGCTTTGGCTAATCTTAGAAAACTCAATCATCCTAGGAAAATGTGTTTTCTAGACCAAAAAAACCCCCCAAAAACCTCCTAAGTTGCAAAATTTTATGTTTAGATGAAAATTTCTCTCAAATAGACTATACTTCTTAAATAGAATATGCTCATCGTTGTGCACATTTTGGGACAGAATATGCTGAAGTTGAGGCAAAGCGAAGCCCCCATTCATGAGGACGTGCCAGGTACTGCTTTACAGGGCCATCTTATTCAGCTCACTCACAGTCTGGGTCATCTGTCTACAGTCAAGGAAGTGGACGCTGATGAGCTAAGGGGCTAAAAAAGACAGTCTTAGAAATTAAGTTATTTAGCTTATTTCTGCCATAATGTATTGGTATTTTCACCAGAGGAAGACTACAAGAGGTTTTCTGCGATATATTTAGGCCTGTTTTGCTCCTGTGTCTCGCACAGGCCACAATATTGTGCCTGATACCTTTCTCACCACTGTAAGGAGAATTACATCTTCAGGACCGGTTCGGCCTGCCCTTTCCTTCTACTGTCATACTCTAAAGCTGCCCTTTAGACTTAAAAGGCAATTATTCCAAGTTAAAGAGGGCCGTCTGTACCTAAGCAGTGATATTCTACATGAAAAGCAAATAATTTAGGACGGCTTCTTCATCACAGTCATCTCCACGAGCAGGAGAGCTGCTCCTGCCCCAGCGTTGCTGCACATCTCCCAAGGCAGGGTAGGGCAGTGGAGGAAAAGGCTTCACTGACTATGATCGTGGGTCAATTATTCAACCTATCTAAGTTGTAGCTGGCTCACAGGTCAAATAAGGATATGAATCTATCTAACCCACAGGCTTGTAAAGATAAAATAATATATCCACCCACCATGCTAACTGCTCAGTAAGTACCACATATTAGTAGGATCTTATTCTCTCTACTGTTCCATGCCCTTTCCTTCTCACAGGTGTCTCATAGCTTCTGCCATTCTTATCAGCTAATCATAACACTGTAAACAATACTGGGTACTTCTCATACTCATGGCTTTTCTTCCCCCCACCTCTTCATACCTGGGATAAATTCCCACATCAGTCAAATGTTCACTAAAGTAGCAGGCACAATTCAGACTTCAAGCCTCCCTGACATAATTAGAATACAAACAGGCAACTGCACACTGTCAATCAGCTACTCCCGATACAGACTACCGCTGGAAGTCTGAGCAACATGAGCAAACAGGAATCAGTTCAAAGAATAAGAGTAGGGCCATGATTTACAAGAAAAACCTAAATGAGGCAATAATAATAATAAAGAACCAAAAGGAAAATGTCTATGTATTTGAAAGGAAATGACTGATCAAAGCATTTGGATTCATAACAGAAGTAAGCAAAAACACGGATTTAATTTCAACAAAACAGCTCACACAAGAGCTAAGTGGCAACCTTCAGAGTTTACTGTGTATCCGAGAACATAAAACTTAAAGTTTACTTCCCTCAAAATGGGATTGATGCAAACAGGCCTCTCTGATAATCTCACCGGCATTAAGCTATTTATCTTTGACAAATACACTTACCAGAAGGTAGAATCAGCTCCATGGTTTCATCATCATATTCTAATATCTTTTCTGAGGACAAATCCTCAGTCTCATCAGGGTGCCCCCCTTCCTTGTGATCTGGATAGCTACTCCTGTAATGGTGGCATTAAGAATGGCATTAATAAAAAGACCAATACCTCAAATTTAACTAAAAGACAAACTGTATTTGCAAAATGGCAAACCCACTAGCTACCTAAAAGCAGGGGATAAACAGTTGCAGGGATGGCAGGCTGAAAAGGTGTAGGAGAAAAACCAACTTGGTAGCAACCTCTGTAATAAAAAGTATGCAAGTGACCTATAAACTGAAGATGGATCACAGACCTAAGTGTAAAACGCAAAACTAAAAGAATGCCTAGCACATAACATGGGAGAAAATCTCGATGACTGAGGGTTTGGTGAGGACTTTTTACATACACCACCAAAGGCACAATCCATGAAAGGAATAATGATAAGCTGGACTTCATTAAAATGAAAAACCTTCTGCTCTGGGAAAAACTGTCAGAGAAGTAAAACAGAAGCCATAGGCTGGGAAAAAATATTTGCAGAAGACACATCTGATAAAGGACCATTATTCAAAATACACAAACAACTCTTAAAACTCAACAATAAGAACACAAATCAGATTTTAAAATGGGGCAAAGACCTTATTGGGTACCTCACTAAGATATACAGATTGCAAATAAACGTGTAAAAAGTTGTTTCACATCATGTCATCAGGGAAATGCAAAACCAAATGAGATAACATCACACACTTATTAAAATGGCCAAAATCCAGAACATGACAACACCAAATGAAGGTGAGAATGTGGAGCAATAAGAATTCTCATTCATTGCTGGTGGGAACACAAAATGGTGCAGCCATTTTGCAAGACAGTTGGGCATTCTTGCAAAACCAAACATACCACAGGATACAGCACTGTTTAGTATTCATCTAAAGAAGCTGAAAACATGTCAACACAAAAACCTGCACACTGATGGTTATAGCAGCTTTATTCATAAGTGCCCAAACTTGAAGCAACCAAAACATCCTTCAGTAGGTGTGACTGGATAAACTGTGGTATATCTGGACAATGGAACAGAATTCAGTACTAAAAAGAAATGAACTATCCAGCTATGAAAAGACACAGAGAAAACTTAAATGTATATTACTAAGCGAAAGAAGCCAGTCTGAAAAGATAAGGGGAGAAGAATAGGTGGACTCCATATGACTTTCAGGGCAGTGACACTACTCTGTATGATACTATGATGGTAGACACATGTCATTACGCATTTGTCCAAACCTACAAAATGCACAACACTAACAGTGAACCCTAACGTAAACCATGCACTTGGTGATGATGAGGTCTTAATATAAGTTCTATCAATTATAACAAATGTGCCACTAATGAGGGATGTCCACAATGAGGGAGGTCATGCATGTGTGGATTTGGGGGCAGGGGTTATATGGGAAATCTCTGTAACCTTCTGCTCAAATTTGCTGTTAACATAAAATTGTGCTTAAAAAAAAAAAAACTGAGCAAATGACCTACAACTAAATTCTTTCACCTATTTTTTTCTCTCTAGGAGGGTTGCCAGCTAGGAAGAAGAGGAGAATGTAGGGCTGGAAATGCAGCTATCCTCAATTTAACCATTCTAAAAACAAGTTTTAGAACAGTGCCATCCAATAGAATTCTATGAGCACAGAAACTTTCTATACCTGTGTGTCCAATATAGGAGCTACTAGTTACATGTGCTTTTAAGCACTGAGCTTTGAAATCTAGGTAGTGCAATTAAAGAACTGAATTTTTAAATTTTAAACTTCATTTCTAATTAACTTAAATAGCCGTATGAATACACCAAGTATTTGCCATATTGGACAGTGCAATCCTAGAAGAATCTCTATGTTCCTAGAAACAGTCTCAAACATACACAGAAAATAACTGGAGAATTACACTTTAAAATGTTAACAGTAAGACAGATAACCCAATCCCAACAAAACCAAAAGACAACCGACAAAATGGGAGAAAATATTTCCAAATGACATATCAGATAAAGGGCTAGTATCCAAAATCTACAAAGAACTTATCAGACTCAACACCCAAAGAACAAATAATCCAATCAAGAAATGGGCAGAAGACATGAACAGATATTTTTCCAAAGATGACATCCAAACAGCCAACAGACACGTGAAAAAGTGCTCAACATCGCTCGGCATCAGGGAAATCCAAATCAAAACCTCAATGAGATACCACCTCACACCAGTCAGAATGGCTAAAATGAACAAGTCAGGAAACGACAGATGTTGGTGGGGATGAGGAGAAAGGGGAACCCTCCTACACTGTTGGTGGGAATGCAAGCTGGTGCAGCCACTCTGGAAAACAGTATGGAGGTTCCTCAAACAGTTGAAAATAGAGCTACCATACGATCCAGCAATTGCACTACTGGGTATTTACCACAAAGATACAAATGTAGGGATCCGAAGGGGTATGTGCACCCCAATGTTTACAGCAGCAATGTCCACAATAGCCAAACTGTGGAAAGAGCCAAGATGTCCATCGACAGATGAATGGATAAAGAAGAAGTGGTATATATACACAATGGAATATTATGCAGCCATCAAAAGGAATGAGATCTTGCCATTTGCAACGACGTGGATGGAACTGGAGGGTGTTATGCTGAGTGAAATAAGTCAATCAGAGAAAGACATGTATCATATGACCTCACTGATATGAGGAATTCTTAATCTCAGGAAACAAACTGAGGGTTGCTGGAGTGGTGGGGGGTGGGAGGGATGGGGTGGCTGGGTGATAGACATTGGGGAGGGTATGTGCTATGGTGAGCGCTGTGAATTGTGCAAGACTGTTGAATCTCGGATCTGTACCTCTGAAACAAATAATGCAATATATGTTAAGAAAAAAAAAAAGAAGATAGCAGGAGGGGAAGAATAAAGGGGGGTAAATCGGAGGGGGAGACGAACCATGGGAGACGATGGACTCTGGAAAACAAACGGGGGGGTTCTAGATGGGAGGGGGGTAGGAGGACAGGTTAGCCTGGTGATGGGTATTAAAGAGGACACGTTCTGCGTAGAGCACTGGGTGTTATGCACAAACAATGAATCATGGAACACTACACATCAAAAACTAATGATGTAATGTATGGTGATTAACACAACAATAAAAAAATTTAAAGAAAAAAAAAGAAATATCTAAATGACCAATTAATTTAAAAAGGTTTTCAACTACATTAATTATCATCAGGGAAATGCTAATTAAAACCACAACCCAGCCACCAAAATGGCTGAAATGAAAAACTTTTCCTCAATGCAAAAGAAGAATGAGAAATCAGGAGGAAAATGCAAAAGGATGATTTAAGAGACTGGGACTTTTCTGAACACACGTATCTGGAGACTACGCAGGTTTGGCATGGTGATTACACACAATTGCTTGTGTAGCATGTACTAGGTCAAAGGCATCATGGCACTAGTAATTAACTGTTCAAAAGCGCCTGGTAAAGATTCCTTGCATCATGGACAAATTATCCAACTTTCTAATTAAGGGTGAACCACCTATGGGATAATGTCACCATCAAATACCTGGGACTGGCCTAGCTCCCCCAGCAACCACCTCAATTCCCTTGGGAGACAGCTTGTGATTCAAGGACTCTCAGGGAAACCAAGATGTGAAATCTAATTTCAGTCCCTCTGTTCACAAGGTAACTGGCAAAACTGAGCTCCTCACCATTTAAACCACAAAAAAAGAAAAATGAGTTTTCAAGTCAGACAAATTTCAGTGTGGGCCTGAGATTGTCTCTTTATCAGATCTCTTTTATTAAATGTGTGCTCAACTCTCATAGTCAGTTTCTTATCCACAAAATGAGAGCGAACAATCACCCACATGGAAGTTTTACAAGAGTTATAAAGCATATATTGTACTGTGCCGGACACAAGTCAGGCACCAGCACACCTAGTACCCATTCAATGCAAATATGAAGACCTCACTTTGTCTCACATTACAAACCGCAGACTTACCTAAAATCATAGAAGTCTGCGAATTCCAAAGCAGCATCGCCATCTGTGAAGAGCTTACAGTGGCTTTTGTCATTCATGTGCGCCTGTACAGCTTCCGTGGAGTAGAAGGACTTCCCTTTCTCATTGCACCACAAGCAAATCTTCCCAACACCAACTTTCTCTCCTGGAAAAATAATTTGAGGACAAAACGTGAGAGGAGCTTTCTGAAGCCAGATTAAGGCTCACAATTTATCTCCACGATTCAAAAAACACACATCAAGTTTTTGATCTTTACAAAATAAGCACATAATTAAATCAAAGACTGATGAGAAGCAAAAAAACGAATGTTCCCTTAAAACCTGTCCCCCAACAACGTGGTATTTCCTCATTAAAAGGAAAACTATTGTACTTACCCAAATATTTAATCAGTCCTTTAAGATCCGAAAGATATTCTATATCAGGAATAAAGAAGCTGTGGACTTTAGTCATATGAGCCACATTCTTCATAAGAGAGCTTGAATGATGGGGACAAAATAAGCAGTCTGTTACGGGGATGGCACCAATGAGGGGGCCTTGCCCAGTCTCCTCCTCTGCTTCGTCCATGTCCATGGCGTCAGCAAACTCACATTCTAACTCTTCTTCAGAATCAATATCTTCCCAATCTTCAAGACAGAGATTTGAAAAACAGTTAGTTTAAGAAAGTGGTAACTGCAATTGAAGAAACCGCAAAGATTCACGAACATGAGATGGGACAGTCATATATCTGAGGGGGAGAGAATGCCAGTTACATCCAAGGACAAACTCTGTTACAAGATCTCAATTTTAGCTGGTCCATTTATCCAGACGAGTCTGTGTTGCTAAGAAATTCCTTAATCTTTCTTTTCCAGAGTACAGTAAAGCCCTTGAGGGAGTCTTGTCCTTCTTTCCTAAGCCTGTATGAACACCATCAGGATAACTGGATGTGGGATGAGGGCAGGAAGGAATAAAAAGCTCATAAAATTGGGGCGCCGGGGTGGCTGTTGGTCGGGCGACGGCCCTCGGCTCAGGTCAGGATCCTGGAGTCCCGGGATCGAGTCCCGCATCGGGCTCCCCGCTCGGCGGGGAGCCGGCCTCTCCCTCGGACCCTCCCCCCCCCAGCTCTCCGCCTCATTCTCTCTCCAATAAATAAAATAAAATCTTTAAAAAAAAAAAAAAGGTCACAAAATTAAGGAGGCTCGGTGGCCGGCTCCAGCTCCACAGTTCAGGTTAGTCAGCTCATTCTGAAGCCCTCATTTTGTGTTTTAATCAACTAAGCTAGGTGCAAAGCCATGGTAACTAGAAACCCAGAATTACCAATCCTCCACAAATCGGTGCGGCCCGTGGCACGCCCTCCTAGGCGTCTGTCAAATGCCTCCCCATTCACGACAGAGGTCATCCGTTCATTCTCGAGCTACTAACAAGAACCTATTCCTCCCGCCCTCGCCCCAGAACAGGCCCTGAATCCACAACAGTTTACTAAGCAGAATTAACTGAAGCTCCCCGTGGGGATGATGGCCAGACGGGTCACTCCAGAAAGGAACTGAAACGGCCCGCACGCCTCATCTTCCCTTAAACACGAGCACCTCCTCCCCGCCAACGTCGAGGATAAATCTGGACACTTAAGGGGAGGGCATTACCTTCTTCGTCCAGGTCCTCCTCACCCTCCTCCTCCTCCTCCTCCTGCTGCTTTGCCAACTTCTTCGCCTGCTGTTCAAACCACTGGAGCCGGGGAGGCTTCTCGGCCGGGTCCCGCTCGTGAGTCGCGCGTCCTCCGCGGGCCAGCGCCGCGGGACTCCCGGGCTCCTGCTCGGGCGCCGCGGGGCCCCTCTTGGGAGACATGGACGGCTGAGCCTTGACGGCCCGCTGGATGGCCGCGTTCAGGGCATCCTTGTCCACGCTGTCCACGCCCAGCCCCTTCTCCAAGTTCTTTTCATTCATCATCTCCACTTTCCGACTCACGGCGCGCACCGCCTTCTTCTCCAGCTCCACGTGCCGCCGGGACTTGAGATGGTTTTCGTAGGCGTTGAACGAGGCAAACTTCTTACTGCAGACGGTGCAGTAGGTGGCCGTGCCCTTGCTCTCCTGCTCCGCCACCGCCCGCTGCGCCCGCACCCGCTCCTGGAACCCCTCGGCTGTGACCGGGGCCATGTCGGCCACTTTGCGCTTCAGGTTGTAGCGGTGCCAATCCGTCTTGTAGTGGGCCCGCTGCACGTCCGCGTCGCCGAACGCCACCCGGCAGGTAATGCAGGTGTACGTCGCCATCGCCAGGGCCGAAATAGGAGGCGGCCACGGCAAAATTCTAGCGACGAGAGTCTCGACGCCACCAGACGTTCAAACCTCTATTCGCCTCAGAGCCCCCCACCCTGCAAAGAGCACGCTGCCTTCCAGGCCGGGTCTGTGAGAAGTTCCGGCACACGAGGGAAGTTATGCTCAGCTGGACAGGAAGTCCCGCCTCTCGATCTGTAGCTACGTCTTCCGCCGCGGGTCCGGGAGGGCGAAGGAAGGCCTGTAGCTAACCAGGCCCCGCCCAGTCGGCCTGAAGTGGGTGTTGAAGTGGGTGTTGAGTCGGCCTGAGGAGAGTGTTGATTGGACCAGCCTGAGGTGGGTGTTGATTGGACCAGCCTGGAGTGGGTGGGTGTTGACCGGGCCCGCCTGAGGTGAATGTTGATTGGACCAGCCTGAGGTGGGTGTTGACTGGACCAGCCTGAGGTGGGTGTTGACTGGACCAGCCTGAGGTGGGTGTTGATTGGACCAGCCTGAAGTGGGTGTTGACTGGGCCAGCCTGAGGTGGGTGTTGATTGGACCAGCCGGAGGAGGGTGTTGACTGGGTCCGTGGGGGAAGGTGTTGATGACCCGGCGCCGCGCCCACCAGCTTGCTTTCCCCGTGCTTGCGCGGTGTGAGGTGACGCGCCGAAGGGGCATGCTGCCCCGGAGGAGGGGTCCGGTGGCCGAGCGAAGGTCGGGGCCTCTCCGAGAATCTAGCCCTGCGCTCCGGGAGCCCCGTGAACGGGTGTGGCGAAAGCCAGGCCCGCTGTTCAGAGCAGCCGAGTGCCCGCCGTGCCGGCGGGAGTCCCGGCAAGCCGGGGCCTCGGGCCGGAGGCTGCGGGAATTCGCAGGAAAACCGGCGAGGCCGGGCCAGAGCCTCGGCTTTTCGGGGGCAAGCCCTTCCAGCGGAGGGCGCACCGCTTGAATGAAAAGGTTGCCAGCTAGGAGCACAGCCAAGCCGCTGGCCGGAGACGTGTAATCCGAGCCACGTGGGTCCTCCTCAGTCCAATAGCAGCCCCGGTTTTAAAAATGCAAAAAGAAAGAGATAAGACGTCTGTTTTATCCAACTCAGTATATACAAATATTGTCGTTTGAACTTGTCATCAATCCAGAAGATGTAACGGGAAACTTGACCCTCGCTCGGGGGTAGCGGACCTCGGCACTTCGGTGTGTATCGCACAGTCACAGCCCGTCGCGGTTAAGGTCGGCCGCATTTCAGGCGAGCGGTGAGCTACGGGGCCGCGCAGGCGACAGCGCAGGTGGGGAAAGCTGAGTGTCGGGTTTTAGCAGCTCCTCGGCTCATCTGCACGGCCTAGCCCAACCTGTCAGCCCTGGTACAGAATTGAACTTTGCATGCTCAGAATCCAAGCGGCCAGGAAGACGGACTTCTTTTTTTTTTAAGATTTTATTTATTTATTTGAGAGAGAGAGAGAGAGAGCACGAGAGGGAAGAGGGTCCGAGGGAGAAGCAGACTCCCCGCCGAGCGGGGAGCCCGATGCGGGACTCGATCCTGGGACTCCAGGATCATGACCCGAGCCGAGGGCCGTCGCCCAACCAACCGAGCCACCCCGGCGCCCCAAGACGGACGTTTTTTAGTATGTACGTCAAGTCCCGTTGCTCTTGTTGTTCACAACCCTCCAGTGGCTTCCCCAGACCCAGAATAAAATTCAAACACCTTCCTTCTTCTGGTCTGAATTGGTCTGAATGTGTGCGTCTCCCCCTGCCTTCCGTCCGTATGTTGAAAACCTAATGCCCACGTGGGGCGTCTGGGAGGCTGCCGGGACTGAACACAGGGATGTGGCCGGGAGGGCAGTGCTCCTCTAAGAGAGACCCTCCCCCTGCCCCGCGGGGGTTACCCTGAGAAGTCTGCGTAGGAGGACGGGCCCTCCCTGCAGCGTGCTGGCCTCCCGGGCGAGGACTCCCAGCCTCCAGAAGGGACTTTATTTTGTTGCCTACAAGCCACGCAGTCCGGTGTTTTGTTACAGCGGCGGGAACAGACTGAGACACTTAGTCTTGCTTCCAGAAGGCTCCGTGTGATCTGCCGTCACCCCTACACCTACCCGTGACCTCCTGCCACACTCCCTGCCCCCCCTTCACCCCACCTCACTCACGTTTTTGTCACACTTCAGACCCTTTTTATGTTCCTGTCTGAACGAGGCTAAACAAGCATCTGTTGTTGCCAGGAAGTCTTAGAAATCCTTTAATCCGTCTGTTTGAAAAGTTCTTTTGCTGGCTTGCTCCCTTATTTTTAAGGCTCCTGCCCAAATGCCTTTCTAAGAGAGGCCTATCCATACCCTCTTGTCAAAAATACTGCCTAGGCCCAAATTCTTGTCTTTATTAAGCATAACTTTTCTCCATAGCACTGTGTTAATTATCGTTCCTCCATGTCAGATTACCCCAAAATCTAGCAGCTTAAAACAACAAGCCCGGAACATTCCTATCAGCCGGAAATTTGCGTGGCTCAGGGTCTCAGGAAGTTGCAGTAACATGAGGACCAGGACTCAAGTCATGTGAAGGTTTGGCCGGAGAATCGCTTGGAAGATGGCTCCTTGACATGCGGATGGCAAGAGACTTGGTGGCTCACCAAGCGGACTGTTCCATAGAGCCACCTGACTGTCCTCATAACATGGCAGCCAGTTTCCCCAGAAAGAGCAAAGTGAAAGCCACTGTGTCTTTTATGACCTAGCCTTGGAAGTCACACACAGCCGTTTCTACAATGTGCTGTTACGCATGAAGGTCAGCCCTGTTTAATATGGGAGGGGACTACACAGGGGCATGAATGGGGTGTCTGAGGAACATCATGGGGGATTGGCTACCACTAGCACTGGTTGTTTGTCACTGATGTCCCAGTTTTTAACCCTTGAAGTCCCGTATCCCAGGAAACCTAACCATCCTGGGCAAACCAGACTCCTTTCATTGCTCTATGCCCAGTGCCAGAACAGTGCTGGCACATAGATTGTTCGGTATTTGAAAAGAATTTTTTTACCGCAAAAGTTGTCTGAGGGTGATTTTTATTTCAGGAAACTTGCTTTTGAGATGGGCAAAATCTTTTAAAATAGGTAAGCCCTCTGGAAAAGATACCCACTTTAAGAAATGTACCTAGTACTAGTCATCAATGGGGATAAGCAAAAACAACGTATATTTTCAAGTTTCTCTAAAAAGGAAGGCAAATATGGCTATATAAAGAAATTCTGGTTTTACTTTTTTCTTATTTTATGAGTCTTCCAGCATCTGTTCATTCTTTGTGTGCTATTTCCTCCTTGTCTCCTTCGATTCATTTTCATGACCCTTCCATGTCAGCATCTTTGAACCCTTCGAAGTTCAAAACGCTCTTTACTTTTCCTCTTCCCAGGGCCATTGTTTTTTTCCATACTTTCCAATGTACTGCTCTTCTTCTGCAGTCTCCTAGATAGCCTTCCTCTGTCTTCGTGGTCTGCACTGCAGTACGTGCAGATCATCAGACTAATTTTCCTAAGCCATTTTGCCTCATAGGTCACTGTTTATGTTCGAGAATGGTTGTCAGTTGCCCAGAGAATGCGGTTTAAAGTCCTTTGCCTGGCTTTCAGTAGCTCCCACTACCTGTCCCCCATACTACCAATCTCCAATATGTGTGTTTTTTCCACACCAACAAGCAATTCTCAGACACCGGCTGGGAGTCCTACAAGTCAGCTCAACTCTGACACTATCTACCTGGAGACAGGGCCAGATCCCACAGGTTAAGGGCTCTGTCCCACAAGACTGACCCCACTTCAGATGCCAATAGCAGGTCCAGGTTGTTACCTGTGCTTCTGACCAACTGGCTATAAGCCAGACAACCCTCTCTGGTTTGATTTATTTGCTGGAGTAGCTCACAAAACTCAGGAAACCAGTTTACTTACTAGATTACTGGTTTATTACAAAGGATATTAAAGGATACAGATGAATAGCCAGATGAAGAGATACACGGGGTGAGGTCCAGAAGGGTCCCAAACACAGGAGCTTCTGTCCCCATGGAGTTTGGGGTGCACCACCCACCTGGCACATGGATTTGTTCTGGTTCACTGACCTAAAAGGTCTCTGAACCCCATTCTTTTGAGGTTTTATGGCGGTTTCATTACATTGGCATGATTGATTAAATCTTTGGTGATTGAACTCAACCTCCAGCTCCTTTCTCCTCCCCAGAGGTGTGAGGGGGTGGGACTGAAAATCGCAACCCTCTAATCATATCGTTAGGTCCCATGGCAACCAGCTTCTCGTCCACAGGTCATCTATGGGCTTTCCAAAAGTCACTTCATTAACATAACCCAAAACACTGTTATCCTCTTTAACACTTTGTTTTTTTGTGAGCTCTGTGCCAGGAATGGACAAAGACCAAGTGTATATTTATTACGAATCACATCACATCATCCTTTAAAATACTCTACTAGTTTTAAATTAAGACTTCCCTACCCTCAAGGAGTTTCTTATAATTTGATAAGGATGGTAAGAAATACCCAACGACCACATTACAGACTGGGTCATGTACAACAAAATATAAAGGTGCAATGGGTATTTAGAATAGAGAAATCTTATCCAAGTAGATCCGAAAAGTTTTCATTAAGGAGCTGACATTTCAGATGGGTGGTGAAAGAGGGAGAAGATGGCGGACTTCATCTGCAACTGAAGGAGGGAGGTGGAAGGTAGAAGAAATACTAGGGAGGGAGGAAACTACAGGACATATTTAGGAAGAATATAAGTCTAGTTTGTGTTGAAGCATAAGATACAGGTAAAGACGAAATAAGACTAGAGAGGATTAAGGTATTGGGTAAAGGGTTGAATGCTACACTTTGTTGTTCATTCTTCATTTGGTAAACAGTAGGAACTCAAAAAGAGTTTCAGTTTATATGGGCATAAGGAATAGGAGTGGTCCTTGAGGTCCAGCAGCAGTATCTGGAATGGGTTGGAAAAACACTAGAAAGGGGCAGGTCTATAGCCAATGGCTCCTTGGTAAATGCAAGATGACTGACCAAGGGACCTTGTGTTAAACTTCTCTGCCGTATATTCAGAGTATTAAATTAATCGCTGCTGACAATGCTGTAAAAAATGTTTCTTACCAAATTAATCATTTTACTGAAGAATTTAAACTGAGACTGCCCATGTAAAAAATTTAGATTTGAAAATATTAAAATTTAGAATTTGTTTCTGGGTACTGGGACATAGCCCTTAAGATAGTTCACTTAATTGCCAAACTACTGAAGTTATGTTACACACTATAAAAGTGACAGTATCCATGAAGATGTAGTCCCTTTCCAATCCTGAAAGATGTTGGAATGTTGATTTTTGATTACTACAAAATTTAAAATAAGAGGAAATAAGCTCATCTTCAAGTCAGCTGAGATACTGGTATTGATAGACAGTCGTCTGTTGTGACAGGCTTACTACTTTTCACATACCTATATCGCAGTAGCAACTTGTTTTTGTTTTTCTTTTTTTAAGATTTTATTATTTGACAGAGAGAGAGAGACAGCGAGAGAGGGAACACAAGTAGGGGGAGTGGGAGAGGGAGAAGCAGGCTTCCCACCGAGCAGGGAGCCTGATGCTGGGTGGATGCAGGGCTCCATCCCAGGACCCTGGGACCATGACCTGAGCCGAAGGCAGACGCTTAACAACTGAGCCACCCAGCGCCCCAGCGACTTGGTTTTTAAAAGGAAAACTTAAAAGGCTTGGTTGGGATTAACTTTTGGGGGGGTAACAAAGAATATAAAACTAACATTTATTAAATGGTTTACTTCTTTGAATTCTGTGTTCGTAAAAAAAGTTAAGTAAAGAATTACGATTTTCAATAAACAATTTTAAAACATTTTACTACCTCTTGGTTTTTGGGCATCTCGATATGCAGAGTTTTCTGTGCTTAAATTAACAAAGAATTGAGATATTCTCAAAGAATTGAAAAAACCTGGTTTCACAGCATTTAAAATAGAACAGATCAGCCAGTTTCTGGATTCTTTGAAAAAAGAAAAAAATAATCTAAATAAAATAAATTCAGTCTTTAATATTTAGTAAAATTCTGCTGACCTATTTAAAATTATGATCATTTTTAATGTATTTAAAAAACAAAAAATATTAGATAATGTGACATATTGGAAAGGGAATAGGCTTTGGGGACAAACTGGCTTCCCCCCTTACTAGCTACGTGACTGTGGGTAATTGAACCCTTTCCTTCTGAAAAACGTTCTTCCTACTACTTAATTGTAGGGTCAGGAGGATTACACGATTCTAACTGTAACTGTTTTCTATGTATTAGACCAATGGTTGGCAAACTTTTCCTACAAAGGGTAAAATAGTAAATATTTTAGGCTTTATAGGCCTATGGTCTCCACAACTATTCAACTTTTTCACATAAAAGCAGCCATAGACAGCACATAAATGAGTGTGGCTGTGTTCTAACAAAACTTTCTTTACGGATGAATTTTGAATTTCATATATTTTACACATGTCATGAACTGTTCTGATTTTTTTCAACTATTTACAAGTTTTAAAAAATCATTCTTAGCTGCTATTCCATACAAAAACAGTGGCAGGCCAGATTCGGCCCTTAGGCCATAGTTTGCCAACCACAGTCTTAGACATTTAATTACACACTGCGAGGTGCAGGTGCTATAACTTAACTTCACAGATGAAGGAAACGGGAGCAGATGTTATGTGACTGACTTGGAGTCTCCCAGCCAGTGTCAGATCCATTAAAAATGGCTAGTGTAGAACCTCACACATGGTCCAGAGTCAACTAAAAAAATAGGCATTTTTGCAACAGTTTTCATCTTTTTATTCCACAGCATTTATTGGATAATGAGGCCAGTATAGTGCTAGTCCCACTGAAAGAACTTTAGAGTTTTCTTATGAGCAGTTACTTGTTGATTGACTTTGCCTTAATGTTTGAAAAGATGGCTTAGTTGAAACACAGGCAGGGGAAAAAAAAATCACTATCTTGGTTATATATAGCCTATTTTTCTCCTGAAAGACCTTCAGACACTTTTTTCCATTGAGTCTATAAACATCCCCGTGTGAGAGAATAATTAGCTTCCTAATTTTATGTTTGGGGAAATTGAAGTGATAGTTTGGGGATGTTATGTGACTTTAACATTGTATCTTAGGAGGCCATAATATTAACATCAGAACTAGAACTCATATTTATGACATCCCATCCTAACTTAAATGCTGCAGTGGAAGTAGAGGAATAATACACAAAAATATAGTTCTGAGACTTTCTAACTTCATCATGATACAAATGACCTAGGACAACAGTAGTTTAGTAAGGGATTTTCAGAATAATTTCCTATCTTATAACTAATATAGCTGGAGCAGTATAAAGAACTACATCAACCTAAATTATAAACAGAAAAGGAAAATGTTTAAGTCACTTTTTTCTTAAATATAAGAATTTGCTTAATTTGCTTCTTGCCTAAAATCAGTAGTATACTGGAATTTGCTATTTTTAAAGGAAAAAGAGTTGCACTTATTTCAAATATAAGAGATGCCTAAATATGTTGAGGATGTTTGCCAATTGCAAAGCCTTATAAATATTTGTTTTCCTAGTATTCTACTACATGGGGGGGCAGTTTTTTAAAAATCACTTTTGAAGATTTTTAGGGTAAAAAAAGCAATGATGATTCAGAATGAGAACATAAACACCGCTTTAAGCCTGGATTGACTTTCCAAAGCAAGCTTGAACTTCTTGAGCCCTGCTTTATTGTTTCAGGTCAAAATGCATGATCAATGTATGCTATTCCCACTGTCTAATTTTGCTCAGCATTTTCTACAGGAAGAGAGCAAAATGTTTTCTATACCTCCTTTACAATTAAAAAAACCCCATGTTTCACACTTTAATGAATGCATACATTCTCATGGTAAGGGATATATAGTCCCCCTCTGTACTGGATCAGCCATCGGGGTTTATTGTTACTCTATCTTAAAACCAGAAATAGGATTATATACAGTATATCCACCAACACACACACACACACACACACACACACACACACACACACACACACACCCCATCCTCAGCATCCCTGTTTGTCGGAATTGAGTACTGTTATTGCATTATGTAAATTTGTAATGACATATGTTCTCGAATAAATATTGAAGTACAATGCTACTATCCATAGAGAGCTGGTATGTCTCCTCCATATTGCTAGTAACGCATTTTTCTACCCTAACAACCTCGCCATCCCCAAACCACTTTTAATTTATAGTTTATAATATTTGATCCTTGCTTTATTGTTCCTACCACCAACTCTTGAGTTTATCCTTTTTGTAAGCTTGTCCAGTGACTTTTAACACATTCTTTAGTTACTTGGATCAACTTCTTATTTTCCCCTCAATGAAAAAAATTGAAATGACCTGTAAACTTTTTGACTTCATGGCCAAGAACATTTTTTAAAAGCAGAAGCATACACATAAAAAAAAAAAAAAAGAATCCTGGTGACAACTATTTTATAAATATGTGACTGTATTTTTCTTTATGTCCAGAAACTTGTATTGAATAGAATTCAGGTATATTCCTCCCTAACCCACACAGTTCATAGATCTAACACCAGGTTTTTGTACCAAAATGGGCAAGAAAATGAAGGCACAGGCTCACTTTGTATCAATAAAGGACATCAAACACAGTCATGAGGCACTAACGACATATTAAGCATAGTCAACTCACAAAAAGCAAGTGTTCAAAGTCCTCGATAACTTTTCTCCCTTTAAGATTTGGCAAAATCCAGTCTAGATATTTTAATACCTCAGAAAGAAAAAAATAAATAAGAGATGCTACGTTAAAACATCAGATTACCTATTGTCTTTTAGAAATATAAGGAAAGGAATAAAATGAAGGGAAGGGACCACAGATTCCCTATATTCTTGGATTATCCTTCCTTTCTGAGGGTCTCAGATGTCTGTATGCATCTGTAGAAATGCCAGCTGTACCTGAAGATTGAAGGGATTGTTGGTAGTTGGCTGACATGGTCCCTCAACACTATTAAAAGTTTGTATTACAAAAACAAAATTAGCTTGATTTCTGCTAAACCCTTTGTTAAAAGCCTAAGTCAAATTTGGTTATTTGAAGGTGATCTAAAAAGTTTAAAATAAAGGAAAAATATATTCTGGCTTCCCAGTAGAAACAGATGACATATTTAGACTTCAGGAGCAAATAAATACATCTTAAAGCCAAGCAAATTTCTCTCCTGTTGCAGACTCCATACAGACTACGAAAACAGTCACTGTTTCTCTAATGCTGATGACAGCATCACTCCTAGAACATACCAGGAACTAGCTTCACAACTTTAAGAGACGTTTTCTATGACATAACATGAAAGATGAGGGTTTAACTTAGGTCTGAGCAGGCAGAATAGACCTGCACTTTACAACATCTCTATCACAAATACATGACAATTGAACAACAAAACACAGCCCAGTCTCTGTTTACATCAAAACCACTGTCTATGTGATATATAATTACTTGCTTTCTATGGGTTAATATCACCCATTGCCAAGACCAGAGCTGGCAGTCCATGGAGCATGCCATTTACTACAGGTAAGCCTAAGTCTATAACTGCAGAAGTAACATGGAAATGTATCAGCCTATGCAGAGTAGTTAAATATATTTTTAAAATTTTTCCTAGGAAATTAATTTTGATAATATTTCCCAAGTCCTTCAACTAAAGATAACTTGATAATTTTTGTTTTTTTTTTAAATCAGAATCTACCAAAATTTTTTAACTGTTTCCAAGTATCAGTAACAAAGGAGCTGATACTCCTTGTATTCACAACTAATTGTTACTATATCAGTGAGTTACAATAAACTGTTTTTGCATGCTTGAAAAATTAATTGTAAAGAAAAAAAATAAGGAATACTTATAGGAGGATCCCAATAATTTGGTGTTTTTGCTTTAAAAACAACCTCTAATATTCATCTCTGACAACACAGTTTGTATATATATGTATATAAAGTTCATTTCCATGCTTATTACATAAAAATAACTATAGGAAATCAGTATCAGCTGATATATATCCAATTAATTCACTGCAGAAGGGAAAATAAGAAAAAAAATCTGAAGTAATCAGTAAAGCTCACAGTTCAAAAAATTTTTTTCCTTTTCTTTTTTTCTTCTTTTTTTTTTTTTTTTTTGCTTGTTTGAATTTTTTTGGTAGTTTCATCTGTGCTGTGTTGAACAAGTTGATTCCCAGACTAAGGGCCTCCGAGTAGATTTGAAAGGAAGCCCGAAGACTTCTTATTTTGCTGTGCCTCTGCTTCTTGGTCTTGTGAAAGTCCCAATTCACTCTCAATTTGATCAAGCTCTGACTGGTCAAGTAGTTCAAAGTCATCACCTTCCTCAGGGTCTGTGTCGTCGCCTGGGCTGGGGGCAGCCTGAGAAAGTGCTTGCTGCGCACCTTCCAACTGCTCTTTGATGGCTGCTGTCACTGCGGCCGCGATGGCGTCCCCAGCCAGGTTGCGCATCAAGTGAAAGGTTTGGTCACTGCTCAAAGGAAGGGTGAGACCAGCTGCCGACTGCCTCTCTCCGCTTGCTCTGAGACCGCTGTCCAACTGCTCTTTTTTTCTCCTTTGCTCAGTGGGCAAGCCAAGGCTGAATTCATCTTCATCATTTGTTCCCGTGCCGTTTTCTACCGATGGAAAATCGGAAAGGTCTCGAGAGAAAACTTCTTCGCTCGGTCGGTCAAGATCTGTGGAATGTATAACACAAGTTCATGCTTGAGCACCGCGATGAATTTGAAAGAAAAGAACTGTCTAAACGATAATCTGACTTCAATCCGAACCCTCCAGGCAAACTCGACATTCACCTAGCCTCCTGGTTCAGTTTAAATCAACTTAAGCACATACTGGACCCCTTTCAAATCTGGGACGCTACCACTCTACAAATACACAAATACCGCATGTCCCTGCTACTTTAGTTTTCCTCCTAAGTACCAAACAGTATATGTAATGGCTTAATGTTCAACCTAACGTTAGCTTGAGGCTTGACTTAACTTTTTTTTTTAAGTTTTTATTTAAATTCCAGCAAGTTAACATACAGTGTATGAATTTCAGGTATACAATATAGTGATAACGCTTCCATACAACACCCAGTGCTCATCACAAGTGCTCTCCTTAATCCCCATCACCTATTCTACCCATCCCCCACCCACCTCCCCTCTGGTGACCATAGTCTGTTCACTACTTTAAAGAGTCTGTTTCTTGGTTTGCCTCTCTCTTTTTTTCCTTTTGCTCATTTGTCTTTTTTCTTAAATTCCACATACAAATGAAATCATATGCTATTTCTCTTTCTCTGACTTATTTTGCTTAGCGTAATACTCTCTAGCTCCATCCACATCATTGCAAATGGCAAGATTTCATTCTTTTTATGGCTGAGTAATATTCCACTGTATATGTGTACTGAAGTTTAAATGTTATCGTAAACAAAAGTTTCATCCTGCCCCAGGGAGGGTTTTTACTTTAAGCCAATATGGATATGCATGATCACAAGTTAAAAAAAATACTTCAATTGGAGGTTTTCATGGATTCTGGTGTAACAAAGGGTGAGTATTATCCTGCCTCAGCATTATTCATCCATAGAGATGTGTATCTCAGCATCTGTAACCTATGTTTGTTTAAAGCAATGAATTAAAAGAAAGTATTGCTCCTTCTATCCCATATTCAACTTAAGAGCTTATGGAAACATTTGGCTTTCCCTAAATATTGCTGAAAGTGACCATGCCCTATTTGCCAAACTTGTGTTCAGAATACATACAGGAACACTTTAAGATTTGGGACATTTGAAAGCAATGTCAGGTTAGTAGGCAGACAGTGACTTTATTGTTTTTCACTTTCCATAGAAAAGTTTTCAGTACAACAGTTAACTCTTTACAACAAAGAGTTAAAGCCTTCTGTGTGGGTTGGATTATTGCTGCCCCTTTTGTTGTGTAATGCTTAAGAACAAAGGGTTTGCTATCCTTATCTTGATAATGTTGGGCTTGTACAGCTTGAGGTTTTTTGTTTTTGTTTTTTTTTTTAAGTAGACTCTAAGTCCAATGTGGGGCTTGATCTCACAACCCCATGATCAAGAGTCACATGTTCTACCAACTGAGCCACCAGGTTGCCCCATGAATATTCTAATACACTTTAAAGGTGAGGAAATTGAAGCCCACAGAAATTATGTCACCTGTTCAAAGTCACACAGGTAGCTAATGACAAAAGCAAGACTACACTTGGGTGTCCCAGTCTCCAAGCCTGTCTTTCAAACATTGCACAGCCTCCCTCCTTCCTCTAGGAAAAGAAAGTGTGTTCTTGCTTCTAAAAACACATATAAAGCAATTCATAATCTTCCATTATAACCTCATATTTTCAGTATATGGCTAAAATGACTTGAAATAATCCAATGAGGCTAGTAAATGTTAAGTTACTGCACAAGACTGTCTATTTTAAACTATATTTATCCTAATTATAAAAAAAATTTTTTTAAACTAACTTTGAAGACAAACATGAGTGGAGTCAGCTTTAGACTTGGGGAGCTGGTCCTCTGCACTTCAATCCTTTTTAATGAGGACTAGCCCTGGATGTATGGGATGAGTGTCTCTCTTCCAGTCCTTCCATTGTTGCCAAAAGTAATGGATATTTGCCACCAGACATTTCAGAAATTGTTTTCACTGTCAATTATTTATTTGTTTTCAAAAAAAAAGGCAGATTTGTATATTGACTGTCTTAGATCTTTTTCTCATACTTTTAAAAAAGTAAAAGCTTTTGAGATATGATTCATATACCATAAAATTTGCCCTTTTAAAGTGGTTTTTAATATACTCACAAAGCTTTACAACCACCAAATACCTAATTTCATCATTACAAAAAACTCATATTAATTACCACTCACCACCATTCCTCTTCCCTCAGCCCCTAGCAGCCAGTAAACTACTTTCTGTCCAAATGGATTTGCCTCTTCTGGGCGTTTCATGTAAATGGACTGATACAATAGGTGGACTTGTGTGTTTGACTTCTTTCACTCAGCATAATGTTTTCAAGGTTCATCCAAGTCATGGCATGTACCCGTACTTTGTTTTTATAGCCAAGTGGTAGTCCGCCGTAGAGATACGCCATATTTTGTGTATTCATTCAGCAGTTGACAGAGGTAAATATTTTTGCAGATACTCATAATATTAAAAAGAAGAATATGTAAAAATGTGAGCATACCATCAGAAGTGTCTGTCTGTGGAGTGTATCCTTCTGACAGGTTGAAGGTCCCATTGTCAGTCCAGGAGACCTCGGACACGTCCGTGTCAGACACAGACAGCTCTTTGGCCGCAACCGTGAGGCTAATCTGTGTTAACATAGACAGCAATGACACATTTGAAACTTCTGACAGAAATCTTTTTGAAAACTCCATACGAACCCCCAAACTATCAGAATAATAAAAACCAGATGAATCACTCTCCTTTTGAAACTGTTCAATCATCTTAGAGAAATAGGAGGAGTCCATTAGGCAAATCATTCAGCTTCAGGGCATATAAATAAATTTACAGTCAAACCGCACAGCAACAAATGGAAAACCAAACAAAAAATACCTTAGGACAAAGAGCTGAAAGGTCTAATTCACTGTCATCTTTGTGACTTTTTTCTTTATCTGCTTCTGTTGAGAAAAAATTTAGAGGCTTTCAGTGTCCTGGTCAGCTTAGACATAGTGTACTTTATCCATTCTACAGTGGTACCCTGACCCACATTCCTCAGAGTCTCCAGTGCTTCCATTTAATTAAATGTGTGCACACAACAAGCTTCACGTATCTGCAAATGTTTCAGTTCCAAGGGAATGGTCCATATCAGTGATTCTAGTAGGGACTGACCCAGCAGCAGCACCGCTGATGGGAACTTTTTAGAAATGCAAATTCTCAGGCCTTACCAACTATACCAACTAAATCAGAAACTCTGGGGTGGGGCCCAGGACTCTATGCTTTAATAATCCCTCCAGGCGACTCTGATGCTTGCTATAGTTTGAGAACCTATAAGGTCATAGGCCAAGTTAAAGAGTGAAAAACGATCACTTTGGGTTTTCCTCCGTTTTCTTTTCTTTCCCTTCTTCTCTCCATCCCCTCTCATGCGGCTCCCACACTCTTTCTTAGCCCTAGCGTGGTTTTTTATTTGCAGTTGTCCACCCCAAAATAAGACAACTGAAACAAAGGAAATCATAAATAGCAAATATAGAATTATTAAATTCTTTCCTCCTTCCCCTGACAATTTGAATTAAAAAGTGAATTTCTTACGTGTTTGAGAAAAGCATAAAAGCCTAAATAAATAGGTAAAGACTACATTACTTTGGGGGGATTAGCTTCGATATGTAATAAAAGGCCAAAAGCACTTTGAGACATATTCAAAGTGATTTCATAATAAACAGCCAGCTGACATCCCATCCCATGCATGGAATCTAAAATTCAAACTTTACCTACCAGATCTCTTACGTTTCTTCTGATTAATATATTCTCCAATTCCAAAATCTAGCTTCAGCAGAACTGACTTGATTTTGCTGTATAGTTTTTGTCCAATATCATTACACTTTAATAGGGGACACAAAAATGCACACAGCACTGAAACATAGAAAGGAAGAGCATGTCAGTAAGATGACCTTCCTTTCAAAAGGCTACCTCCGAGTATCTCACAAAAATAGTTCGGTCAGTAAGACAAATACAAGTTTTTTTCTTAGAGAAGTGCCTCTGTGAAATAAGTTCATAATTTCTATTCTTCCTCCTGTTAATGAATACATTTTCCCCTACACACACACACACACACACACACACATGCATGCATGCACACACTATGCTTACAGTCACTGTTTTCAAGGACTTGCTATTAAATCAACTTTCTCCCTTTTATTCTTTCACCCTCAACGTTGACACAAAGATTACATGCTTTCTCGACAACAGTCCTGGATTAAAATCTGCACTCTACTTATTTGTTGAATAAGCCATTTTGCTATAGGAAAGTTATTATCTATTAGCCTCTCATCAGTAATATTGGGATAATAATATTATCTCTTGCGGTTTTGTGAAGAATAAATGAAGTGAATGCAAACCATCTGAATAATGCCTGGCCTATATCAGACTATCCCCTGGCTCTCTTCTCCTTTAGTTCCTAAACAAGGCAATCAAGGGCTGATAGTCTATATGAGTTCCATCTGAGAGAGTGGATTTGTGCTTTGATCATCTGCCATGGATGTTACACATTAGGAATACAAAAAGAAATGAAGCCTGATCTAGAGAATGTACTGTATTCCCTAGTGTTTACTTCTTTGTTGTTGTTAGAAAATGTGCCCATTTACCTTTTAAATAGGAGTTGCAACCTCCAATATCACTAGAAGCCAAGGAAGCATATGTACATTTTAAAAGCTGGTGTAAGAAAAATGGGGAAATAACCAGGGTTAGTTCAGTGAAGAGTGCCTGTCCCATCTCAAGGTGGCAGCACAAGACCATATTTTTCAGGAGAAGATGGAAATCTATACTTTTTTTTTTTTTTTTACAGCACTGTGGAGTTATATTTGACATATAATAAATTGTACATATTTAAAGTGTACAATTTGATAAGTTCTGACATACGCATACAACTAAGAAACCATCACCACAATGAAGACAGTGAACATATCCATCACCCCCTAGATTTTTCCCATCTTCCTATTAATCCTTCTCTCTTGCCTTTCCCTGCCCCTACGCACCTCATCCTTAGGCAACCATTTGTGTGCTTTGCTATTAGCTAAAGATGAATTTGAATGATGTATAAATGGAATCACACAGTGTATGTTCTTTTTTACGTGGCTTTTCCCATTCAATCTAATTATTTGGAGATTTATCCAGACTGTTGCGTACATCAATTTTTTTCATGCTGAGTAGTCATTGTATGGATATACCACAGTTTGTTTACCGGTATGTCTATGGATGGACAGATAAGATCGTGTTCTGTTTTTGGTTACTACAAATAAAGTTGCTGTGAACATTTGCAGATGAGTCTTTGTGTAGATATATACTTTCATTTCCCTTGGGTAAATACCTAGCTGTGGAATAGCTGGGTCATATATAGGTTTTAAGAAACTGCTAAACGGTTATCCAAAGTGTTTTTACCGTTCTATCTACCCACCAACAGTATGTGAGAATTTCTAGTTGCTCTGTATCCTTGCTAATACTTGCTATGGTCAGTATTTTAAATTTTAGTCATTCTGGTGGGGGTGTAATGGTATGACATTGTGGTTTTAATTATTTTTTGAGCCACAGAACATACACAAGGGCAAAGGGATTAGTGTGTTTGTGGGGGATGGGAAATATAGCTTACTTATAGTTTTACTGACATAATTTAAAATCCAATCAAATCACTTGTAACCAACCCTGCCTTTTGGCAGCCGTTCCTCCAACTCTAAAATATAAACATGTCTCTAGGAAAAGGAGAAACTTTGTACAGCAGGAAATTAAAGGATAACCAATATGCTGTATAGTTAAGGACTCATCCTTCCTCTTCCAAACTATGGAAGGCCATGTTGACCATTGAATGATACCATATGCATCACATAAATTAGCCAAATGTTCTACCATACTTACACAGTAGATAGCTGAGTATAACTCCAGGAATGTAACTTCCCAAGACTGTAAAAAATGTGCACACACTGCAGACCAGGAGACAAAACTAGAGATAACAGAAACAAGATGTGACATTATCTATAACTCCAAGACATTTTCGGGCACAGGATACACAGACAATTATTTATCTATATGTGATCTATCATGTTATGGCAAATGTTTTTCAAACAGTGTTCTTTTGTATTTGGGTCTGCCTGATGACTGCTGTGTTCAGCCTGCCTTAGTCCACTCTAACACTTAGTAATAATCATTGTGAGGTTCCAGAAGCTAATTTCTGGCACAGAGAACATCTCCCATTAATCATGCCTGTGGCTATATTACTGTCAGATGCAAGAGAACTGAAGACTAGTATGTCCCCAGAAACTTCTTTTCCTTAGGATCAGTCACTGAAAATAATGCAGCCTGGTCAATAACCCTGCAAGTTCAAACTACTTCTATAGACTCATCAAAATTCATAAACACAGCAAAGCAGAAATTAGAGGCATTTATATAAATAGAATGGCAATTTGCACAGGTGATAAACTGCTGGGATGAATCCACTGGCCATTACTATCCTTCCTAACCATATCCATTCCTCAAATTGACCCCACTTCTAGGTCACTTAGGAACCAAATGGGAATGAAATGAAATTCCTACGGTGAAATGTGCTTATTTTCCTTCTGTCAGTTATGACCAAAAAAATCTTGGTTGTTTTAAGAAATTTAAACATCATGACAAAAAAATCTCCCATAAAGCCTTCACTTGTTTTCCACATCCCAGTCTTAAAAATAAACTACTTTTATTCTTTTGATTTATCTTTAAATTACGGTATTAAATTGGCAAGCAAAGAAAATTCATTAAGGGAATTTCAAAAAGACATATGAGGAAAGAATACATAACTCTGATCAGTAACTGATTAACACCGTCAGATGAAACTTGATTTCCCAATCTTCGGCACAGGGTTAATAAGTTAACTAGTCAAAAGGAGAACAGATGAATTTACAGAACAAACTTAAGAGCTGTTTCTGAAACAGCAGAGGCCCTTGAAGAATATGCAATTCGAATAGCAAAATGGAAGAGGAAGGACCATAAGCGTTGAAAGAATAAGTGTAGGAAAACATTACCATGTCCGGAATTAGATTTCACAAAGAGATTTCATATTAGCCCCTAAATCTGTAACATCATCTTAAGCCAATTGACTTGGAGTACATTAATGCAATCCAATGCAGAAGTTTTAAGTTCAGAATCTTCTAAAAATGTGTTTAATCATTTCAGTAAAATAGGCATCAAAAATGCAACTCTCCCTCTCCACCATATGGGTATCTATGCTAAGAATTACCTTTGGGGATTAAAAAAAAAAATCCACACATATACAACGTTGCCACTCTAATATTAGCTCAAAATGTGTCCAAGCACAGTTCTATTATCAATACTACTGGAGTTAAGTGATGGCCTGTACATGGTGCAACCAGAGGGATTTTCAGTGTCGACATTCCTAGGCTCTTCCAACTACAGGTGGAGGTTCAAGGAACTTGAACACAACACTGGTGATGGCTCTGCCCTTAAACCCACATTCTCACAATCACAGCTGAAGCCACCTCTACACATCCAAGTACTCCAACGGTGTGCACCGTGCAATCCCTTCCAAACCACTTGCGACCCTTCTCCTCTGGGGTTTTCATCTTAATTGGAAAAATACACATTCCATTTATATAAAGACCCTGAGTGTCTTTGCCACAGGTTTTCTTTACTAGATAGATCATATAGGAATCTTTACTTTTTAGATTGACTCTATTTATCTCCAAAAGCACCCTCAAAGGACCGTATGTTCATTTCATCTCCCTTTGACTTCGGAACCAGCCTAAGTAATAGAAACAAATTCTTTTTTTATTGAATTGTAATTGACATACAATGTTATGAGTTTTCGGTGTACAACACAGCGATTCAACATTTACATACATTTTGGATACTGACAAGTCTAGTTACTATCTGTCACCTACGTACTTAACATGATATTATTGACAACATTCCTTATGCTGTAATTTACATCCCTGTGACTTACTCACTTTTTTGAATTGAAGTGTAGTTGACCTATAATGTTATGTTAGTTTCCAGTGTACAACATAGTGATGACTTTCATAACTGGAAGTTTATACTTTTTAATCCCTTTCCCCTATTTTGCCCACTGCCCTGCCACTCTTCTTTCTGGAAACCACCCGTCTGTTCTCTGCATGTATGTGTCTGTTTTTAAACTGAGATTCTTCATAAGGTATTTTTTTTCTCCTTGGTCTGGCTGATAGCAAGACCAGTCACCATTTTTGTTAATGAGTTAGATAAACATGTATAAAATAGAAAACCCATCCAATCTTGAAATATAAGTTTGAGGATTTTCTAGTGCTAACACCCTCACATTTCTGAACCTCACTAATACCAGCTTTTATGGAATTTGCTCCTAGTATATTATATCCAGGGCTGGAGAACCCTTATAAGCTGATAAAATAGGTTAATTCATTCGTTTCCAATTTATTGCACATTCTAAAGCACACCCGGTAATTCTCCTATGCTGGAAAACTTGCCTTGCCAGGGCTCTGCTGTTTAAAAAGAGACATTTCTTGAAGAAATATGCTGAAATTCATCCATGATTCTGCAATACAGTGGCTGAACCTGGGTCTTTCATCTGGTTTGGAATTGATAACTTCCCAGCTAAAGAGAGAAAAAGAAAACAAAAAATTTTAGCTGCACTTTTGATGATTCAACATTCATTGCTTTAGCAAATATTTATTGAGCACCTGCTCTTGGCCACACTCTCTAGAAAAGCCCTGTGAATTCAGAGGTGAACAAGCCCGATACCTGCCTAATGAAGCTTGTGCCAAGAGAAGAGATACAGGCTAAGCAATTTGCTGCACAACTATCCCATTACAATTAAAGGAAGAGGGTGAAGTATAGGGTGGGGCCTTTGAGACGTCTCTGAAGAAGTTACTTTTATGCCAAAATCTGGATTAGCAGAGTCTATCAAGAGGGCTTGGAAGAGTTCCAAATAGAACAGTGTACAACATAGGCAGAGGGCCTGGAGCCAGAAGAAGCTACCAGCACTATTCTACAGAGCCCCACGTGTGGCTCCAGCAGAGGCAGAGTCAGTCAGAAGAGTAATGCTGCATGAAGCTCGGAAGGTGGGACAGGACCTAATCATACTGGGTCTGGAGGGACTTTTTAGAAATGTTTGAAACCTTAAGGATAGGGAAGCCACAGTCTTTTTAGAGAAACCTTGGCATTGATCTCCTAATCATCGTCATCAACAATGCCTTCTCAGTATATATTATAGTTCGTCAACTCAATAGAAACTGTTAAACTCAACAGGGTCTCAAAATACCTTGCATTTTTCTACTGTACCTTCCCCCACGTGTTGAATGTGATGCATTGGTCATGCATGTGCTCTGTGTCCCTGACCTCATTTTCCCACAGGAACCTTTTTCAAAAAGCTAAAAACCAGTAACCATCTCTCCAGGAAGAAGATATGCAAACACAGGGCATTCCCCTAAAATCACAATCGCGTTCAAATCCCACTCTTGCAATACTAACTCATCACAGAAATATACCAGTTAAAACAAGCTCTATCAAGGGCCACCAAATTCTTTCATTTAATAGATAATTGTTAGTGCCTACCACGTGGAAGGCACTGCCATAGAGCTAAGGATACGGCAATAAATGAATGTTTCTAGTAGAAGACAAAGATTATTAGTGAACTATCATCCGAGCTACAACTGCAAGGGAATCAGAGTAAGATGATCTCTGGATTCAAATCCAGTAGTCCTAACACAAATCAAAGCTACTTTGGCCCTTAGGTGCTCAGCTCCCCAGAGACTGTGTATATGTGGATTCTATTTTTTTTTAAGGATTTAAATATAACTTAAAATTATATTAAAAAAGGAAATTTAATTATCTAATCTATAAATTTTAATTGATTTGAGGGAGCATGTGGTGGGGGGTGTGGGGAAGGGCAAAGGGAGAGGGAGAGAGAAAATCCCAAGCAGACTCCATAAGCCTGGAGCCCGTCACGGGGCTTGACTCGGGGCTAGATCCCATGACCCTGAGATCATGACCTGAGCCGAAACCAAGTCAGATGCTTAGCCAACTGCCACCTAGGTGCCCCTATTTCTTTTTAATATACCTTGAACACTAAGACAATTTGTAGATTAGATAATATTTCCTTTTTAAATATAATTTTAAGTTATATTTAAATGAATGCAATAGCATTAAAAAAGAAAAAAAAAAAGCTGTTTCACTTTCCTTCCCCTTTATTCTGTCAGAGTCAACTAATGCTCTACCAGAGTCACTGAGTTACCAGTTCTCCAGGTTTATGCTTTCCATGAGGTAGACACTTGCCAAATGATTTCCTATCATAAGAAATGAACTTTTGGGGACGTTTAGCTGTCGGGGAGTGGTTTATGTATCCATTAACTCTACCCTTCTCTTGAATCACAGAGCAAGCCTGTTTCCATTGGTGACCAAATTTAGCACTAGCTTTGCATACCTTATGAACGATTCCAGACCTATTAAAGGAAACGCTAAGTGCATGGCTAGGAAGCCACTTTCTGTAACAAAATCTTGCCAATAGGTCTGCTTAATGGGAAAATATTCTGTACAGGAGGGCAAAGACTACAAGTGGCAAAGGAAATAATAAGATTATTAAACTGTGATTTCCTTTTTGCTTTAAAGATTTTATTTATTTATTTGAAAGAGAGAGAGAAAGAGCACACAAGTTGCGGGGGAGAGATGGAGAGAGAGAGAAGCAGACTCTCCACTGAGCAGGGAGCCCCACATGGGCTCCATCCCAGGATCCCAGGACCATGACCTGAGCCGAAGGCAGATGCTTCACCGACTGAGCCACCCAGGCGCCTTGTGGCCTCCTTTCCGAGAATAACTTATTGCAAACTGGCTAGGATAGGCTAGGCCACTGTTCCATTTACTGGGGCCACGCAGTTGACAGCAATACAGATTTTAATTTCTGTTCTCTGTGCATATTGAGTAGTATTTAAGGATTTGGTTGAACTGTCCCAGCAAATACAATTCTAGCAAAAATCAATGAAAAACATATTATGGAATGGTTTATCATTCTTTTAACGATTCAAATGGAATGAATGCCCATTTCATATTTTGAAACAAATTTAAGAGTCTTTTCATCAGGATAATTAACAGATGAAGTGAGTTGTGTTCAGGCAATGAAAGACGAAATAGCAATGGAAATGAATGAACTCCATGTTTGTATGTAAACCTTCGAATCAGAATATTGAGAGAAAAGAAAAATCAGAGAATACATACACTATGATTTTATTTATATAAAGCTCAAAGTCATGCTAAGCCAACAGACTGTTTAAGCAACGAAATGATTTAAAACAAAACAAAACAAAACAAAACAAAACAAAACACCCAAGATTTAGGAAAAGGGTTACCTAAGGCAGGGATGGTGTGGGGGTATGTAGAGAATATGGCCAGAGAGGCATGTCACAGTGAGGCCTCTTGAGTATTGGTCATGTTTTATTTCTTAACTTAGGTGATGGATACATGCAAATTGACTTATTAGTGTTCTTAAAGCTACACACACACACACACACGGCCTTTATTTAAAAATTTACTGAGGGGCGCCCGGGTGGCTCAGTCAGTTAAGCATCTGCCTTTGGCTCAGGTCATGATCCTGGGGTCCTGGGACTGAGGCCTGTGTGGGACTCCCTGCTCAGCGGGGTACCTGCTTCTCCCTCTTCCTCTGCCCCTCCCCCTGCTCATGCTCTCTCTCTCTCAAATAAATTAAATCTTTTAAAAAATTAAATAAAAAATTTCTTGATACTTAAACGTATAATCATGCTTTTTATTTCATAACAGTTTTACAAGAGTATATCTCATTTCACATTCTGTATATAAATGTTACTTAAGTTTTTGCCTCAGTTTATTTATTTGTGAACCAAACAATATTTCTGCTAGCTAGAGCCATGAAACAGTTTCTGAGTAAGCTATACCTTATAGATGCTGAAACCTTGTTCTAATACTACCTTTAGGATTCCTATCTCAGAAGTGACACAACATTTGTATACATATTTACTATTCTAGTAAGTAAATACCCTAAAATCAGAAAGGAGCCTACTCTAATACTAAATTATCTAAAATTACCTAACTTATTTCTACAGAGATAATGTCATGGTGAAGTCTTCATACAATTTAAGGTGCTTAAAACACATCACAATGAATTAACTAAAAATCTCGTTTCACATTTAAGGATCTTACCTATTTTCATCGTGGGATTCAAGTGGATATGAAGAAACCTCAGCATCCATCCATCCTTACTCATTTATTCAATAAAATGTTATCCAGTTCCCCCTTTGTGTCTCACATTATACTCAGTGTGTTTCCTAGTGTTATTTCCAACCAGCACAAACTGAATACCTGTAGCACTGTCCCTGTGTCTACAGACACCACCGCTTGGTGGGAAGAAGAAACGAGAATATTCAATTGGTGAATATTTTCCATAGTCATACAAGGACACTCTTATTTATATTAAATTCCTCCCCTTTGGAAAAGGCCCTTATGTGACAGTATCATAGGACAATAAATTTCATGGTTACTTATATTAACGCAATAACCCTAAATAAGTCTAATTGATATTTGAATTATTGTTACAGAAATGAGGAATCCATTGTGTAAAACATGAAAATATTATCTAACCAGATGGGTTTTGGAAAGAATAGTAAATATTTAAAAACATAGTAAATGTTTGAGAAAAAAAATGTATAGATTGTGCTGAGTAAAATTTAAAGGAAATATGTACAGCTAAAAAAAAAATTCAAATCAAAAGCAAAGAAGAGATCCCACTCTACACTTCAAACGAAACATGGATCTGGGGCACCTGGGTGGCTTAGTCAGTTAAGCATCAGACTCTTGGTTTCAGTTCAGGTCATGATCTCAGGGTCATGAGTTCAAGCCCCGAGACAAACCCTGCACTCAGCATGAGTCCGCTTGAGACTCTCTCCCCTTCTCTCTCTGCCCCCCTGCTCATGCTCTTGCACATGTGTGCACGCATGCTCTCTCTCTCAGATAAATGAATACATCTTTAAAAAATACATGAAACATGGATTCAGAAGAGTCACTCTCTGGGAGTTTCATTATAGTTTTAAACTGTCCAGCAAGTAATTCTGAGTCCCACTGGAACATACATTTCTACAGTCTTCCCTTGTATACAGTCTACCATTAATGTATATCATGTCATCACATTTCAATTCAGGTAACACAGGTGCATAACATATAACTGAATAACATCTAATATAGTTGTATAATTCAGACTGAAATAGGACATTTGATGTCAACTTTTCAGTCTTATTTTGTAGATGAGTAAAGTGAAACCCAAGTTTTCTGAGCTAGTTCAGGGCAGAGCCAAGACCTGAGGCCATGAGTCCTGGTTTCCAGTGATTCTCTTTGTTCAAAGCATGTGCCCTCCTCAAAGAATGGAGAAATTCAGTGACCTCCTTTGAAGAGTCTACATATAATTTACAACAAGGAAGAACATTCCACGTTCCTTCCCACTCCTTTCCAGAGTCAGGAGGATTGAGGTGTGACTGACCAGTACCAACATGGCATCAGCTAGTACCCACCCTTTCCAAGAAAAGAAAGTGCTTCGTGGGCAGAATCTAAATACTCAGCGGAAACTAAGATTCATGCTTGGTGTCTGGTTGATGTTTTAATACAGATGACGTACACATACACACACAGAGTTGCTCCATCATGAAACTCTAGGTTTTCCTGGAGAGCCTTGTCTGGAGAACACATAACCAGAGAAAGCATCTCCTGTGAATATTGGATGATGCTGGGGAGACAGATCTTTTACATGGTGTGTGGCTATCTTCCCACCATCCTTGGCACCGATCAACATGCAATGTAAGGCCCAACTAACATAAAAGGAGGCTTAAAAACGGCTTGAAGCTTCACTGAGTTCTTAACCAAAGAGTCTACGTCTTCTATGATTGAAGCTCATCTGACGGAGAAAATTACCAATGGCTTCAGGATAATATTCCAGGGTTTACCTCCTTCCTCTTTAGTTTCAGAGAGAAAACTGCATTTTGCAGTAAGGATCTTTGGTCCTTCACCCTCACCCCCTCTCCGGGCCCAGCTTTCTCTGTCACTCATGCCCTCATTAAGGAATGAACCTCTGCACACTCCAGCCACAAGATAAGGACCAGTTAAGAGTCCCTCCCTCATGACTGTTATCCCCAACTTCCCTCACTCTTGGTGAATCCAGTTCCAGTTCACAACTCCCTGCCCCCTCGTGGCTTTCAAATGGTCTTTGCCCAAGGATCTGCAGACATGCAGTGCTTTCCAAAAAAGCTTTCGAAACTAAAGGCCTTGGCAGATTCCATTTTGTTACCGTTATCTTCTCAACAAAAACTAAGGTACAGATTTTTAGCAAAGGACACTCTGCATGGTCAAGGTAAGCAATTATTTACCAAAGAACCCTGAGCCCGGTGAAGTGCTTTTTCAGCAGCTGAGGAATTTATGGTTTCACCTGCCTGTGACAGTCCAAGGCAAATAAAAATGAGGAGGATGGCTCCTTAGACAAGCAGCCTCCACTTCATCAAAGAAGGGAGCTGAGGCTTCCTGGTGGAATTGGAAACCAACATCCCTTCTTCTGCCTCCATATCCCTATTAGAATACAATTAAGTATACACAGTAGGTGATGTGACCAAATGAAGTCCTTTAGGCAGTTCCCAAACTGAGTGTGCGTGGAACGCCCTCTGCTCCCCACCGCCCCAGGCACTGTTTAAACAGCAGCCTTCTGGACCTCACTCCAGAGATTCTGATGGAACAGGTCTGGGGTAAAGCTCAGAAACCTGCATTTTTAATGACCATCCCAAGTGATTCTGAGGCAGGTATTTTTTTTACCCAGAGTCACTGCAAGAAACACCCTATGAGAAAGTTACATAGAATTCCTGGTTCAAAACAGAGACAAGAGGAGAACTGGCTTTAGGCAAGATGATATATGGGGGATCCAATCTGCCCTCCCATTGGAAACAACAACAATAGAAGGAGGGAAGGAAGGAATGGAAGGAATGGAGGGAAAGGAAAGAAGGAAGACAAAATATAGGAAACAATGATTTTCAAGATCCTGGGCCTGAAGGAAGGATGCTGATCTCTGAAAGGTGGTGAGTCCTGTGATAGTCCAGTGGCCTGGCCTTGAGTTTCCGGGCCACAGAGCAGGGAAGGGCAACCCAGTGCATCCAGGGACTGCCTGAGCTGAGGAGACAGAACTCAGGGTCCAAACTGAAGACCAAAGAGGCTGGAGATGGCAGGACAGAGTGTGGGGGCAGTTGGGCCTGCAGAGAGACCACTGGCCATGTGCGGGGTCTGGGTCTTCAGCTGAGGGCCAAGGTAAAGGTGCATGAGGGACCTGGGGGCCAGGAACAAGCCAGCAGAAGGGACGATGGGGCGGAGTCCTGCACTCACGCAGCACTGAGAATGATGCCTGGTCTCACCAACCAGACGGGAAAACCTCAGAATTCACAGACATTGGACAGAATTCTCAGAAGGGTCTTGCCTTAGTAGGAGAATAATTAGTCCTCAACTAAATGGCTGTTTTGATCGCAAAAGTCTTACAGGCAAGCTCCAAAAGGATCGAAGTGATTTAAAGCAATCTCACTGTGTCATTTGTGGGAATACAGAGTGGGGAGTTTTGTTAAGAACCAAGGAACTCACACGTTCAAACTGGGGTCTGAATGATTTTATGTTATGTTCGCACCTGGCTTTTAAATTATTGTGTAACTTTTTCCTTAAAAAAAAAGCCATATTAATAAATCATGTCTAAATTTTATATTAAAAGTCAAATTTGTCTCTATACCATTTAGTGGCCACAGAGATGAAATTTGAAGGCACTTTAGTTTCAGAACGCAGCACACAGCCTCCTCCATTAGGGGGTTCTGTAAGACCAAGAAATGGGGACACTCCCGCGCTCTTTAAAAATAGACTGTAATTCAGTAAGAGCATGTGCTAGCTGCCTGCTTCATCTCCTTTGCCCAAAGAGTCTTTGAGCACTAGAAAATATCAGGCTGAACAAATGAATCCTGGCAGAGCACAAAAAACCTCTCTCCAGGGGCGCCTGGGTGGCTCAGATGGTTGAGCATCTGCCTTCGGCTCAGGTCATGATCCCGGGGTCCTGGGATCAAACCTGCATCAGGCTCCTGGCTTGGCGGGGAGCCTGCTTCTCCCTCTCCCTCTGCCTCTCTCCCTGCTCATGTTCTCTCTCTCTCTCTCTCTGTATCTCTGTGTCTCGAATGAATAAATAAAAAAATCTTTAAAAACAAACAAACAAACAAACAAACAAACAAACCTGTCTCTGTACCATTTGCCTCCCGTTCAAGTCAATAAATCTGCGCTGAGTACAGAAAACTTGCTGTCAGGTACCCTTCCTGGCTCCAGGCTTTTAGTGATGCCTCCACCAGTACGTGAAGGTTTACACGTGACCCCAAAATAATTACACACACACACACACTCATGGTACATGAAACTCACCTTTATAAAATGACATGTACTTGTATCTAGGGCTATTGGGGAAAAAACAGAACTTAAAACAAAGTTGGGGACTGGATGTGCAAGGAGAAGCCAAGACTGCCTTTACATTATTGTAATGCTTTACAGGACAACGGATCTTTTTAGCATATACTCAGGAACTTAAGTCAAAAAGTATTTTTTATAACTGAAAGTTATTTTTCTAAACCAAAAAAAATAGAGTTTTAAAATATATCCAAACTCAAATCTTTTTGCATATTTCTGGAGCTTTAGATGCCATCCATGGACATCCCTTTGGGGAAGCCAACTTCAGTTTGGCTTCTGTTTAAGCTGGCTTCGGTTTGGCTTCCGGCATTTCCGACACAACATAAAGTGCTATATTTTTCAGTAGGTGCAGTGGAGAAGTATAATATATTTTAAATTATGAGGTAGAAACAACTATTTAAAAAGAGTTATGGAATAAGATTACAGAGTTCAGTATGACAGGTTTTTTTTTTAAGATTTTTTATTTATTTTTGTGAGAGAGAGTGAGAGCGAGCACGAGCGGGGGAGGGGCAGAGGGAGATGCAGACTCCCCACTGAGCGGAGAGCCCAACTCAGGACTCGATCCCTGCACGCTGGGATCATCACCCAAGCTGAAGGCAGACACCCAACCAACTGAGCCACCCAGGCGCCCAAGTATGACATAGTTTTATTCAGGTGACAATGTTCAGTAAAATGGAAAGATGCAAACAGGGTGAGTAATTCCCATCAAGGCAGCTGAGTTATCATTCAAGTCAAAGGGGTTAATAGGGAACATGAAATAAGAGTCCTCACTAACAGCAGGGGTGAGGCGCTGTTCCACTTGCTGTAAACTTACGATCCCATTCAGTCCTTATGGTCCCCCTATGTGTGAGGTGCTATCTATCATTCCTGTCTTACAGAAGAGGAAATGGTGGTCTGGATACATTAACCACCTTGCTCAAGGTCACGATGGAACAGGGCTATACCAAATGGGACTGTGAACGCTCATGATGTGCGGTGAGATACAGGAAGAAGACTCTGGATTGGAACCCAGGGATCACTTCAGAGATGAGCAGGAGAGCACAGGGGAGCGGTAACAAGGGAAGGATTATGGAATCCCTCAACACCAAGCGACAGAAATAAAAATTCTAAAAAGCAGCTCTGGTTCCCAGGTGCAACGGAGGACCAAGGAGTTCAGAAGCCTGTCTTCTGTCTCCATGACCTCAACTGTTTCTAAGGCAGGCTCCACACGGTGATCCCACAGTGTGTGGCAATGATAGTCATGACCGTAGCTCCTGCTGGAGGAGCATTCCTGCGTGGACACTCAGTGTTAAGCACTCTGTGCATGTTCTCACTGAGTCCTTGCCACCGGAGCCCCACCCCGCCCCCCATGAGCACCACACCTGCAAGGCTGGGACTGGAGCACCTCCAGTTCACCCATGAGAAAGCAGGGTGAGAAGGAGCTGTTGCTGACAGCCACAGCATCTTCTCATTTTCTTTTGTAGCAATTATCAATTGTCGTTAATTTCTGTCTGTCATGTTGACTTCCCCATTAGACTTTAAATTCCATAAAGGAATTCATGGGCACAGACAGCTCTGTCTTCAGCAGCTGACAGAGCTTGACATCTATGAGGCAATGAAATATTGAATAAGTGCAAGCGATAAAGGATATTAAAGGAAGAATGTATCAGGAGTGAGCAGTGGTTATTTAGTGACACCATGCATGATTTTTGTTGACTTATCTGAATGTTTCTGTCCCCTTACAGATCAGCAATAATTAGCATGTATTCATTTCGAAGTATAAACATATGCAAAATAACAGACAAAAAGCCCTGAAAATTTGGAGACCAACTTTCATTTGTATGGAATAGTTTCAATTTTTTTCTTCTTGCAAATGGAAAGTTAAACCGCCTTCAAAGTTAGGCAATTATGGTAAATATGTCTCATTTATTCCAAGAAGCACTCTGAACTGGTAATCAGTATTTTGTGTGGAATTCCTTCTGGCAAAACTTGGGTCCTAATGTTTGACTTCTCTATGGGGGATCCCCGAATCCTCAAGCACCTTCTGCAGACATGACCCTCACAGGACGAGAGAGCATTTGTGACACCCACGGAGAGCAGGACAGGGGCCCCACCAAGTCGAGTGGGCCAGAAGGCAAAGATCAACGAATGTCCCACCTTCACAAGGGATAGAGAAAAAGGAGTCCCTTTTTGTTTTTGTCAGGCAACCTCAATTCACTGGAAAACATTTTCAGATATTGTTTCCTCACACACACACACACACACACACTCACGCATGCATGCACAATCCTAATCACTTTTCAGATTTTCCATATCTCCAGGAACTCCTATTACAATACTCATTTCCAAAGAGGTTTAGGAGTCTGTCATACTACCCCTACCCCCAGAGAATATACCTTATGTCACACTACTTGTTTTTATTTTTATTTATAGGAGTTGGAAATAGAAACCAAACAATAGTTTTCAGAAAGTTAACTATGTCAACATCCCATACTGACAAGCTTTTACGAAAAAAGGATCAGTTATAACCTAAGTTGTCCCCTAGCAACCGTGACATACAGCTCCTTCAACCATCACACCTATAAATATGCCTTGGCTTGGAGCCCTATGTAGTGCTTCATTCTCAGATAATGACTAATGGTCTCATGCTCTCTGCTGGGAGAGAACATCTGTTGATGTTAATTCCTGTCGAATTTTTCTTAGAAAGGTCAGTCAATATCTGGTTACAGATTTTAACATTTCTTAGTGCAACGTGTTAGAATTTTTCTTAATCCTCCGGATACATAATATGTCCCTCTGCATGCATGTGTGTTTGCGTGAGTGTGTGTAGGCAGAGAAACAAAATAAAAACAGAGATCTATTTCTCTGCACAAACACTCACAGAATTAGAACCATGACAAAGCAAGTAAGATGTGTCAACTGGAGGATTAAATAAGCAAACAGCAGATTAAGAAATTACATAGCACTCAACTTGAAACCTTCACTTTCTCAGACCAATTAGCCACGTGAGCAAGTCCTCCCAAGGCCACGGGCGAGGAGGCACCCCCTGAGCTCCAGCTTCTGCTGGCCTAGGAAGCTGAGCCTCGCCTTCCTCGGGGCAACTTGGTGTTCTATTTGGGGCTCTCTTTTTATACTAAGTTTCAAAGGAATCAAATATCAGTTGCTTTGTGAAACGGCTCCTTTCCCCTTCTAGCTCAATCGAAGCACTCTCTCTTCCCCTGGGGTGGAGACCGTCAGGGCAACCAATCCACCGAGACAATCTGGAAGCCTGGCACTCAACCGCCATCACGCAACTTCTTGCATTATTCGGATTTCCATAAACACATGCCAGTTAGACATTATTTTTCAGCGTTTTCAATTTTGCTAACTTTTCAACAAGCAGACTTTCAGCAGCCCGGGCATGAACAATTTAAATTCCATTACTGTCTTGGAACAAGCACCTACTTGAGACAAGCAGGAGATTAAACACCCTTTTCTTTGGGAATGCCAAGATTCGCTTTGGTCATGATCCTTGAGGGAAGAAAAGGTTTCTACTTTGTCCCTAAAGGATGAATCATATCTGAGAGTCAAGAAACATTCCTCAAGGGAAACAAATTATGACTGAGAGGAAAGTTCGCTAAGTTGGATATAAGCCTTTCTTTGCATTCTACTCGGGACTCACCATTTCCAATGAAGTACAATCCAGAACTCACTGTAGTTGGAGTCAAGAGTAAATGTCCCTTCCCTGTTTCTTTCATCTTTGGCCTAGTTACAGGAAACTGAAATTTCTGTGACAATACTGCAGAATTTACTTCTTACAGTGCAAACATTGTCATTAACAATACAGTCCCTAATTTTGTTTTCTAGAGACCGTACCCATTGCACTGGGCCTGAATACATAGATATAAGCCAGACTGAATGATCAAGTTCCTCCCAAGTGCTCTTATTATAAAGGCCAATTAAAATTAATTTTGCTTGGATAATTTGTTGTGATAAAGGCACACCATGGAGTGGCAAGCTAGAGTGACTATCTGTCCTTTTAAACACTACATCTCTCCCGCTCATATATAAGCCGGTCACTGAATGACATCAGTGGCTTTTAAAGGAACACACCCTTACCAAGGGGATCATTCTTATCAGTCATAGAAAATATAAGAATCTCATTATGATGTCTTAATGCTTGCCAAACTTGCCATCAGCTTCCCTCAAAAGCAGATTTTGAGAATAAGCTACTGTATGACTACGGCATGCCGTCACGGTAAGTGAGTATCATGCAGTACTCAAAAGCAGAATGCAAGGGAGATGGCCATGGATCTGGGTGTGGGGAGGCACAAGCTAGAAGGAGGGTGGGGGCACGTGGGGGGCTCAGTCAGTTAAGCATCTTACTCTTGATTTCAGCTCAGGTCATGATTTCAGGGTCATGAGATCGAGCCCCGTGTGGGCTCTGCGCTCAGTGGGGGGTTCTGCTTCTCTCTCTCTCTCTCTCTCATCCTTTGCCCCTCCCCCACTCATGCTCTTTCTAAAATAAACAAGTCTTTAAAAAAAAAAATAGAAAGAAAGAAAGAGGATGGTGGAGGTTACCTTCCTGACATGCTGGGGGATATGGAAAGAATCTGCCGTGAGGCAAAGGGGTGTGTGAGAGAGAAGGTAGAAGCGGACATGGCACGTGAAATGTGTTCCTCTGGAGGTGTCTTTGCCTCAGGAGGGTGTACAGGGGCTGAGTGTATGGAGTGAGGACAAATGCCAAAGAAGTTCTTTCTCCTACTGGTAGGTCCTCTAGGAAAACAAAATTATAAAAATGAATCAATCCAACCTGATTTAAGAGAGAGTTTCCACAGGAAAGCATTTCCCCCCACTTCTTCATATGCATGTACAGGAATCTGGCAAATAACAAGCTGAAAAGGAGGTGCCCTGCGATGTATTTCTAACGCACAGTCATTAGATAAGTGTCTTTGTGTAGTTTATGTAGAAAGATTCAAGGAGATTGGAATCAAGAAGATTCCAATACTTCGTTTTCATTCACGTTATTAATTTCCTCAGGAAACCTTATTTTTAAAAATTAGCATTCTCCCATGAAATGTAATCCGGTGCAAACAAATGAGATATGAAAGATCTGGGCTGAACCTTATTAGGCCGGTGAGATGCCCACCCATCTACTCTGTCCGCCTTCATTTTTACCTGTTGCAGGTATTCAGCTCCGCCTCTACACTTGAAGGCTCCGTCAGTGGTGTGCAGGAGAACCTGATGGCTGCCCACGCGCGCTTTCTGCATGGGTTAATGGCCAAGCCAGCATGCTGGAGGTCAGCTGCTTGCCCAATATTCTCACCATTTCTAGGACGTCATCTTCACTCCATCAGGTATTACAGCAAAGTGATGCACATGTTCACACCTAGCACGCATCCCTCTGGCACAAGTTTCTCTCCGTGCCTCTTACTCGTCTCACTGCAGGTCCTTGTTTACCGGATTTGCTAGTCAGCAAAATGTGTTGCAGAGTTTATCATGATTCCATGTTCTTTTTTAGTATTATTCCATTTTCTGCTTGTACTTCATAATTTAGGTCTATGAAGCAGACTTGCTAAGATCCTTTAGCAAGATGAATAGCTCTTTGGTCAAGCTCAGTCATGTGCCGTTCCTACCAGAGAACTACCCAGAACCACAAGGACAGAAATACTGGGAAACTGCATGTAACTGGGCCTGGACATTCGAAGGGTTGTCTCCAGCCAGCTAAGTAGATCAATTAAGCAGTGCTAAACATTTCATCCTGACCTACTTGGGAGCTCATAACATTAAGGGAGAGCCATAAAGGTAATGAGTCCTCAGGGAAGTGGCCACAGCCAAAATGGAACCAACAGAGCCAGACGGCCAAAGAAAATCACCTGTTAATATGAACAACACAAAGACTATTTTAAACAAACATGCAATGAAAGAGAGACATAGATATATTCTTTAATCATTGCCTTGACAGTCTATGCTTCCTATATTCTCATCAGAATTGAATCTATCATGCACATTTCTTCTCTTTATTTTCTAGCTTGTGTTACCTTAATGCATTTTCAAGAAATGGAAAAAATGGCTCATCAAAATGTTGGGTTCTATAAAAATTGTTTTTAAAGAAAGATTATGCCTTTGTTCCTCATGTTATACATAAAAAAGGCCTTGTACTTTCGAATCTATGTCATCTTTAACAAAGTTTTCCAGGTCCAGCACGGTCTGGGTGACCCGTCTACAGACCATAACCCGCACACACCTCAGATGCTAAGTACATGATTCGGTTCACATAAAAATTAAGTTCACTTTGAATATATAGCCAGCAGGGCCAGGAACGAATCAACTCTGTGGATCCTGTTAGGGACTCTTCTCTTCAGAATCACAAGAGCAAATGAAATTAACATTCTTTTAACAAATTATGGCTAGGGAATGGAGGGCTTATAACAACATGCAGACCGGTGACACGGCGACCACAGAAGTCCCAGGGAGGCTACTCAGAGGTCCGACTCCTTCACAGAAGGAACTTGGGCTGCTTGGGATCCTTTCTGGGATCATGCCAACCTTTGAATACCTCAGATCAGAGGGTCCTAATGGACACGAAGTGGAGTGCTGCTGGATGGGATAATCAACACCTTCTGCTCAAGGATTTTAAACTCCAGAAGGGGTCTGTCCATTCCCATGTTTACGTGCAAAGCTGACTTTACAGAAACTCTGAATAAGTCCTCTACTGCTATTAAATAAACAGCAATTTACTTTCTTATGTCAAGAACATGCCTAGAAATTTGTATTAACTTGAGAGAGGACTCTTTAAAGCTAGCAATATCCCTTAAAACATCCTTGGAGATACTGATGGGAAAGAGAATCTTTGACAGACAGTGGTTATCAGGGACACATCCAGTACTCAAGGCCAAGTGCTAGATCTCAAGCCAGAGGGGTTCCCAGCAAACAGGCCTCCTAGTCAGCTGAGAAAGGCCCAGTCTACTCCCATGTCCGAGGTGGGGAGGGCATGTGAAATGCTTATGGTCTTGCCATGGAAAAACTGAAAGCCATGTAAGGAATTTCGTCCCTCCTTTACAAGGGATCGCTGATTTCCAGGCACTCAGGTGCCCCGCCAGCCTTGCCCTTCTGCAGGCTCCGTCAGCTGGACCCGTGAGGGTGGCTGACACGCCACAGCCTTCATTTGCTTTTGTATGGTCAGTAAATCACACAACTAGAAATTCTGTGTTTGGTTAAAGGAGGAACCTAGGACTGACTTCATCGGAAACATGCTGCTGGAGATCCCAGAGGTGGGGGTAGGATGTAAGGGCGTATTTTCCCAAATCAGTGGGCGCTGTAAATGTCAGGGCCTAATTACCCGGGAGTGCTTAAATCTTCCTTTTTCAGATTTGCATCATGGGGTTTAAAAGGGCTATCATATCCCACCCTTATTTATTGCAATAACAGTGGTCACTGTTAAGCTGCTTTTTCAGGATTAGATAACGTCTTCCTCCCCTTCCCTAGGATGGTATAGATCACCTATTAATTCTAAACCATATTAACGAGAAGTTGGTATGACTATTCTTAGACTCAGGGTATAACCTGAATGCTGGCTGGCAACACGCTTGGGGCATTCTGCTCAGTCCAGTAAATACGAGCCTACCTATATGTGCCGGGGGAGTTATGAAATTGCCAAATGACTTCAGGCTTGGAACAAAGACTGGTGTTCTTGCATAAAACACACCCCCGTGAATTAGCCGTGATTTCTAGTATCATTTCTTTAAAGACGAGCAAGAATTTAATGACAAATCAAACACCTCATATAAGGATCTTTCTAAATTTTTATCCCCCACCAACCTTTTTAGTTGTTTGTCCACTTTTTTTTAAAAAAAGCAGTATTAGGAACTTCTTCTCTCCAGTGCATTCAACTTAGTTTTCACAGAGGTAAGCAGCTATCTCAGGATATAAGTCCACCTATTCTACCAAATGTCAAAGTGACTGATTTAAACAAGAGCAGTTCATTTCTCCCTCACGGACAGCAGAAGCGTAGTGGCCTAGGGCTGACATGGGATCTCTGTAATGTAGTAGACCTAAGCTCTTTGTATGTTTTGGCTCAGATACTCTCCACATCGCACTTCACTGCATGGTCCAGGACAGTCACTGCAGCTCCTGCCACGCCATCCATGTGGCCATCCAAGTGGCCATCCAGGTGGTAGTCAGCAGGAAGGGAAAAGGGAAGCAGAGAGCACTCCTCTCCCAAAGGTCATGCCTACGAGAGGTGTGCAAAGCTTCCATCCACCTCTTGCTGGCTGGAACAGAGTTCCGGGGCCATGCATAGCTGCAAGAGAGCCTAGGAAATGAAATTCAATGACCGGCGGTCATCATCCAGCTAAAACTTGGGACGCTGTTACCAGAGGAAGGGAAACTGAGTGTTTGGGAACAACGAGCAGGATCTCCCACAATGATACCCCTTTGATCTCTTATTTCATCCGTTTACATAATTTATCATTCAAAATGATACAAATTACGGCAGCAACCACAATGCGCATTGAGAGACTGGCAAATACTGAATGCTGACTTGGTAGGAACACAACCCAAATGGGGGAAGCAGATAGAGACCAGAGGAGACATTTTCTGTAAAGGACCAGATAGCAACTCAGTCATTACAGCAGGGGCGCGGCCAAAAACAATATGCAAATGAAAGAGCATGGTTGTGCTGGGATAACATCTGACCTACAAAAACAGGCTGCAGGGTAGATGCGGCATCTGAGCTCCGTTAGCCGGCTGGGTTCTGGGCTTCATGGGCCTGAGCCGTGTGGCTACACGGCAGTGACAGGAGCCACCGATTAACTCAGCCAGCTAAGTGGGAGCTGGTCAAAGAGTGCCCGCTATGCGAACACCTCTCCCCGCTTCATGTATTGCGCATGTACCAAATGCTAGGAACTGCATTAGGAGTTTTATTGCATTATCTCTAATCCTCACTTCTGTCTCATACAGTGGGTAAAAGGCCCCCATTTTTCAGATTAGAAAGCCGACACAGCCAAAGCTAGCCGCACCAGGATCAAAACCCAGGTCTTGTTGGCTCCAGCCCACTGGATGGTAGTCAGATGAAAGACAGCCCCCCTGCCAATAACATGCGATCTAAGCACACAATTTCTTATCCTATTACCGGTGAAGCTGTTATATCTGCCGGATTTGACTGAAAGTATTACAGGGAGAAAGGTTTCCTTCTGATCTCAAAATAGACCTCGCTCTAGAAATTTATCCAGGTTTTAGCCAAGAGGCATCTCACCCTCAGATTTTTCCTGGGTAAAGCTGCTAAGGACTCAAGCTCTAGAACACCGATAACTAACGGAAAGGAAAAAGTCAAGGTGCCATCAATAGCCCTGAAGTCTTTTCAAGTCTTTCCAAGTTTATCTAAATTAATTCAGATTATTGCTGCAGTCCTACTCTCACCCTCGCCCTGACACCCTTATGATTCACTCACACAACCGGTCCCTCCTCCCCGAGCACGGCAGACCACACTGATGTGTCATAACACTCTTTCCAGAACCTTCTCGACAAGGACTCACAATCCTTCTCAGAGCTCCAGGTGCCATTTCTAGTTTACAGGAGCCAGCATGAGAGAATAAAGCCATTCGCCATCAAGCTCTCAACACTAGCCTCATGGAACACAAGAGCGGCGCATTTTTGCCTCTGCTGTGCCCAAAATGGAATTATCAGTTCCTTCTCTTATTGTCGCTGCCAGTGTTTGTCGTGTCTTACTTTACTAGGCAAATCTCTTCTTGTTTCAGCAAGCAAACAGGTTCACCCTAGGTTTATAGTTTATCTCCGTGTGTGTTCCTTTTATAACGAAATCTACATCTCAAAGTCTTCCTTAGCACAAACAAATATGCTTCTAAAGGGAAGTTTTCAAAGTTTTTCAGAATGGGGAAACTATGACTCTTTACAATTCATGTTCAGTTTAATTACTTTGGAAGGAAAGTTATCTGCCATTTAGGCTACAAGCTACTCTAAAAACATTCTGTTAACTTTTTAGAAAGAGGGAGCCACGTTTAGACATACATAAGCCACATAGTCTGTGATTCCTGCATACAAGAATATGTATGCTCTAGGAAGTAGAGACTGGGAATTTCTGAAAAATATAAACTCATCTGCAATCCCTTCACCTTATCTAAAAATGGAGTTTATAGGTATAATGATTTTTCAAGATTTGCGAGAGAGTGCATGAGAGAGAGAGAGAGAGAGAGAGAATGCTCGCAAGTGCACAAATGGGGGGAAGGGCAGAAGGGGGAAGGCCACATCACGCTGGTAACTACTACATGACACTCCTTAGGCACCACCAGTGTGGGGGGCGCCCAACTCTGGAGCACCAGTCTCCACCCTCGAGACACAGCAACCCTTCATAAATCAGTTACCAGGGAAAAGGGACTTTTGGGGGTTCAAGTCTTTCCCTAACCTCTTCCCACACCAGGCACTTAGAATGGCAGCCCCACCCCCAGCCCCAACCCCTTGCAAGGCAAAGAATTCAATCTGGCAATTCCTCCCCAAAGCCTGCTAACAGCCACAGAGCAACATCCTTCATAGCCCTTGGCGGCATTTACCCAGCGGGTGATAATCATGCCCAGGGCAGGCCCACCTTGTAAAAATGAGGCTGAAGGAGGGAAGAGAGTTTGGCCTGGCTTGGAAGGCTCCTAGGAGGCTCCTTCCAAGACTGTCACTTCATCTGTCTCCCTAATAAGGGGATCAGCTTGCGCATGTGAGGCAGAGCCACACACCTGTCCTCCTGACCGCCCCCTAACTTGTGCTTTCTTCCAGGGGCATCCGGGACACTCTCTACCCCACTGTTTCCCAACTTCGGCATCAGAACACTTTGTGACCTGGACGGACGGCCATGCGTCACTATGTCCAGGGACTCAGAGAGACAGCAAGCCGCTCACGATGTGAAGGTGCACGGGGAGCCCAGGGATTCGAGGGCGAGTGGAGGAGAGAGAAGTAGAAAACATTCAGGGAAAGGCAGATCAGGGGTAGCACTGTCATGCCCGATTTCATCTCACTCACGGAAGACACTGAACGAAGTAATATGACTGGCTGAAGAGCCAGAAGCCAATATGCCCCCCAGGAGGTCATTTTTATTTTTCCATTCAGAGTTTACCGGTGGTGTCACAAGAACAGTTAGAAAAAAGGAAACACAGCTTTAACTCACGTCTGCCTGGTGGTCCTTCCTCTTGAGTTTAGGCTCATTCCTGTTATACATTCTTACTGGGCTGCCAAGTGGTCAACCGGCCCCAGAAACAAACTGAAATCCCTGGGCTTAGTTGAAAGAGAAGTTTGCTGAAGAAAATTACTGATTTTCAAAGCAGCCTTTCTTTAAGCCCTGCCAGCTGATGCCCTATATTCTCGGACACAAAACTGAGGCATTGTGTTTCCTTCACCCTGTCTCCATCCCTTAACCAGCCTCCTCTGGAAATGAATAGCTTTTTGTCTCCTAGTCCAAGTTTAAAATGAGGTGGACGGAACTCTTAATTTTCTGTTTCTCCATGTATGTGTATCTGTGGAATCTGTGTGTGGCAGAGGCGACCCTCTTGCTAACTGCTGTACCTCACTCTCATCCACAAAGGACATTTATAGGTCACTTATAAAAGTACACAGAAGGGGCGCCTGGGTGGCTCAGTGGGTTGAGCATCTGAATCTTGATTTCAGCTCAGGTCTTGATCTCAGGGTGGTGAAATCGAGCCCCACGTCAGGCTCTACGCTCAGTGTGGAGTCGGCTTGAGATTCTCTCCCTTTCTCTCTGCCCCTCCCCCCACTCAGTTTCTCTCTCTAAATAAATTTTGAAAATCTTAAAAAAAAAAAAAAAGGACACAGAGAAATAAGAGATGCATTTGAACAAAATGGTGCACCTTCATTCAGGAGGTGCAGCCCCACACCAGGCACACAGCTTGGGGTCCGAGTCAGGGATGGAGTCCAGCTCCCCACAGGTTCTCTCAGTTGGATGACTTAGTACCCAGCCTATGCAGTCATGGTGGGGGTGGCCCTCCAAGGGAATGGGGCTAAAAGACCCAGGGGAAGAAGAACATAGGGAAATGCATTCCAGAGGACCCCAGATACTTGTTAGAGATGAGCTATAATTTTACCTCCAATTGACTAAATCCGAGATGGAAATATGATCGTTTACAAGATTCACCGTGCTCACAAGATTAAAACATACCACTTGGACGAGAGACACGTGCATGTCTTCTTGAACCTGAACTTCTTCTTGTGGATACTCTGCTCACCGACAGAAGTGTTGGGCAGACATCCTTGCTTCCCCAAAAGAGGGGAGCAGCTGCAGCTCAAATCTCACACCCTTTGATCAATCATTCCCCAAATGAGAAAAATTAAAGCGGTATATCTCACTCACATATACACGACAAAACAATGTTCAACAATATAGTAATGATAGATGTGGGAAAATCTAAAGATAAGACTATTTTGTAGGCATTAAAAAATGCTTCCAAAGTGTTTATACGCCATTGGGAAAATGCTCATGAGAAAAAAAAAAACTCGTATACAAAATTGTATGTATCATATACAGTTACTGTAATTTTGCCAAGAAAATCTGTCCAAAGCACTAGAAGATAAAACATAACAGGATTTTTTTACGGTCATAAGATTACAGATGATCCTTTCTTCTTTATATTCCTTTCTCCCCCAAACTGTTTTCATTTCCCCAAAGGAAAAGTTATAACATTTCGTGGAAAACAACACTGAGTTTGAGATTTCCCCTCAGCAACGCCCTGCATGCAACATACCTTCGATGGGACCCAGATTTACACAGTGAAGAAAGACAGCAAGACAACCGAATGGCCTTTGGCACAGGCTCGCTCCCCAGGGGACAAAAGCCTGGGAGTAAGGTAAGCTAACACAATAGCCTCTCCCTCTGTCAGGCCAGCACGGGGCACACCTCTCCATGGCCCACCGTGCAGCAGCTGCAGGCTTCCTCTGGCATTTGAAACCCAAGAGACCTTTATCACATTTCAGGGATGGCAAAGAATTGTCACCCTGTGTTTGCAAAATAGAAATCAGCTTTACCAGGAGCTTGATTAGCGGAAGCTTTGGGGGACTGTGAGGTTTGGAGAAGTGTGCTGCTGGTTAACCGGAGATTAAGAGATCTCATACAAAACCAACTTGCTTGCTACAAGGACAGACTCTATTGTTCTCCATGTCTTTAATCAATTTCAAATATTAGCCCAGCTGGGTCAAAGTAGGATTTCAAAAGTGGTAAACACGTTCTGTGCCCGAGAGACATTTTCCACGACTATGCCGGAGGGTGGAAGAAAAATGAATCATTAATTCCTTCCACAAACCTTAACTGAACACCTGGCATGCCCTGGGGAATATAAAGGAAGAGGAAATAGCACCGTTAGAACTCAACACTAACTCTTGCATCCGACCACAATCAGTCTGTGTGCTGGTGTTGACCCCCGCCAGCTTGCGAGAACCAATTTTGTGCATCTTTTCCCATCTCCACTTTCAGTGACCTCATATGGGTGGCCTGAAAAGGAATCAACGAATGCTAAAGGTCAGGGGAGCCTGGGTGGCGCGGTCGGTTAAGTGTTCGACTCTTGGTTTCAGCTCAGGTTCTGATCTTAGGTTCCGTGAGTCTGAGCCCCGTGTCAGACTTCATGCTTAGCTTGGAGTCTGCCTAAGACTCTCCCTCCCTCCCTCTCTGCCCCTCCCGCCTCCTGCTCTCACTCTCTCTCTTTCTTTAAAATAAATCTTAACAAGATGCTACAAATCAGAGCTTCCCCTCCCCCAGGGGGCCGGCTGTTAAACCTTTACCAGCACAGCATTGCCAACAAGGCCCATCGAGGCGCTCCTTCATCTTTCTCTCACTCACGTCCAGCTATGCTGTCCTTCCTCCTTGTGTGCCAAGCATCCGGCCACCATCTGACTCTGTCTCACTGCACCCTTCAAAGGGCGACTCCTTCATTTCATGGCTGTGTGAGCCACTCCGGAACAGGGCAGTACGATCTGAGAGCGAGCGAAACTGCTATTACACGTACAGTTTTAGAGGCTCAGTGGCTTTCCTCAACCAAAATTTTAAGTCTTATCTGTGTAGTATGACAGGTCAAAGAACAACACTTTTCAGAGTCCTCTATTAGCAGTCAACATGTTGTTTCTTAATCGCTACAAATGCACATTGTCCTTTTGATGATATTCCATTTATTGGTGAAGTATTAGATCTGGGTAAAACATAAGCAGATGATCCTGCACAATCTAAAAACAACTGCAACCTGGAATTTCCAAGGGGGCATCCTGTCAGCACCCTTTTCCTGTCCCGTGGTTAGCAAGACATCAAACCACCCTTCCTTACCTGGGATTTATGAGACATTTGTCTGAACAAAATGAAAGTGGAGCCTGTTGCACACTCAGGGCCCACCCCACTGGGTCAGACTCTCTGTCTAAAGTTGCTGTCTTTCTGTAGGAGGTAAGGTCCCCAACAATAAGCCCAAGCACCTGGGACGGGTCTGTAGCACCACGTGGGGGACCCAGTTATCTGCCACCCGACGGGGATCACAACCTACTCTGTCTGGGGGACCCAGTTATCTGCCACCCGACGGGGGTCACAACCTACTCTGTCAAAAACAGTGCTGTCATTAACTTCCAACATATCAACCAGCAGCCTCGGATTTTCTTGATATCTAATTTATAATGATTTCTGAAATACCTTTCCAGCTGATCCCCAACTTATGAACTTATTACGTTCCAAAAGTTAGTGTTCTTACCCTTCAGAATCCATGCTCCACGAGAAATTATAAATGGCTCTGAGGGTCTCAGGCCAATTAACAAATGCATATTACCTCATAATGTCTGTGAAGAACGTCGGTGGCCCTGTAGCCCCAAGCCCCCTGCTTCAGACCCTCCAATGAATTCTCACCTCTGAATAACATCCAGCCTCCTACCCTGGCCTCTAACCCTGGGAGCCTTGGCCTCCCTCCTGTGCATTGCCCTCCATCCCTGCCTCTCTGTTCCTCGCAGGTACAGAGTACCCCCCTTGGGGTCTGCGCCCGTGCTGGGTCCCCCTCCCAGACTGTACCCTCCCCACACCCCCACGTGGCCGGCTCCTTCAAATCTCAGCTCAAGGACACCTCCTGGGAGAGGCCTTCCTATCACACACGTCACGTATTCTGCCACATTACTTTTAGCCCTTATTATCTAAGATATTGGTGTTCTACACACAGGATGGATCATTGAACACAGCATCAAAAAATATTTTTTAAAAAATTATTTAAAAATAAAATAAAATAGTTCTTTCCTTATTTTTTAACTTTTGAAGTGTCTGTCTGCCCCGTTCCGACAGTACGACCTGTGAAAGCAGGGGCGTAAGCTGTCCCCCTGTCACCCAGGGCACAGCACGGGGCTTCGATGCCACACTTGATCAACGCACGCAGAGTGACCCAGTGGGTGTGTGGACGGGAGGATGTCCTGTGGATGTGCTCCTACAAGAGGACACATTCAGAGCTCCATTGCGGTAGCCTAGGGTCCATCCCTTTCCTGGCAGCTGGACCAGGAATGGTCCCACCTGCTCAGGCCTCCCTGACTCCCCGCTCCTAGAGACACCTGAGGGCCACCCTGCTGCCTCCGAGGTGGGGACTGAAGTGGGGCAGGGGACCATGTGGAGCCAGGCCTCTGGCCTCTGGTTAATTTTCCTCACCTCTCTCGCTCCTGTCTCTCTCCCGGGTTACCGCCCCCACACTTTTCCTTCTCCTCGGGCGCCCAGTGCTTCCTGCTTGGGTCTCTGCCTTCCATGCCCTGCTTCAAAATGGCATCTTTCACACCCTCTCCCCTCATATCCTGACCTTGACACTGGCCCAGAGTCTGTGGAAGTTCTTACCAAGAGTGTCTATTTCTGGCAACGCCATAAACAGCAAGGAGGAGGAGGGTCTCTCCCCTGCCCGCTCCCCTCCCAGGCAGTCATGCTCATGTTGGTCCATTTGGTGAATATAAAATGGTGCCCTGGAGCCCCGGGTCCTTTGGTGCATACAGCAGTCAGGCATGGTGTGCCTGGAGCTTCCCAGCATTTGGTTCCTACCGATTTCCAAGACTAAATTCGGAGTTAACTCCCTGTCTGTTACAGAACAATCCAGGTCACCAAATTGCAAAATGGGACTAAAGTAACATGAAGAAGCCTGAATGTGAAATTCAACCAGAACCTGCTGAATGTGAGTGCTAACAACAAGTTTTGTCAGCAGACCCAAGACTATAATAGTTATTTCTCTTTCAGACATGGCACCAGAGGAGTGATCCAATGGCATCCGATCTCAAATTTAGCAAGAGTAAAATTCCCTCTCAAAAAAAAAAAAAAAAAAATGAGCCAAAACAAAGTATGTTGTATAGAAAACCACCAACTGTTAAAAGCTGGCATTTATCTCATCAAAATAAAAAGTGGGGGCAGGGGTCTACCACTTCAAAGGAGTGAGAAATAATAGTTTCTCATTTTCAGAAAATATATTACTAGTCCTTGGTAATAACTATCATTAGATATACGTATATTATATATACTTAGCCTTCTTGTCTGTTTATCCTTAGTAACCAGTAAAACATTCTGAGAAAAAGATCTTTGTTTACTTAAATCTAAAGCAGTTAAATCAAAATATTTATAATTACCAAAAATTACTTACTATTTAGTTGTGATAATGTTACATTTCATTAAAGTCATCTTTATTACATTTCTGCCAAATCTCTCCCTTCAGTTTCTAAAATGATCAGGTTCCCTAGATATTTACTGCAGGTACTAAAACGCTTTATAAATACATTCAACAAGTATTTATTAAAAATACTTATCCTGTGCAAAATTCTATGCAGAGAGTTGGCAGGAATGCCAGGACGCAAAGAGAAAAAGAGAAAGTCCTGCTTTCAGAAATGTTCAGATTGGGGGGAAACACAATTATCAGTAGATCAACCCATCATCTCAAACCTAAACTGGCATTTACATTTCTCTGAAATTGTTTTCTTAACTGGTTAGTCCATGTTGTCCCAAGTCTAGGCACTTTTATAAACGTTTTCAAGTACTTGATTTAATGTCTCATTTTATATAGAAAGTTGTTTCATTATTAAATTAAATGTCAACTGAATGTCCCCTTTAATGTACTGGGAAGGAATCTGGAAGAAAATAAATACTAAAAACCTAAAAAGTATCCTTTAAGGAGACAAGTACAACTGATTAAACTGATTATAGTCAACACACACACACACACACACACACACACACACACACACACACACACA
>NW_027397065.1:79903431-79981622 GCF_003265705.2 Callorhinus ursinus | reverse complement strand
CACACACACACACACACACACACACACACACACACACACACACACACCATGTAGCCATGGCTGAAAAGGGATGCATATCTTTTTTTCTTTCTTTTGGAGGGAGTATAATTGACACCAATATTACATTAGTTTCAGGTGTACAACACAGTGATTGGACAAGTCTATACATTATGCCGTGCTCATCACAGGTGTAGCTACCATCTGTCACCACACAACACTAAGACAATACCATTGATTATATTCCCTATGTTGTGCCTTTAAGGGATGCTTATCTTTAATAGAAGGACAAAACAATATTTGGGCATTCCTGTTCCTAAAGAGTTACCGGTTTCTACTTTTTCTGACAATAAGACTGTCATTTAACCCCTTTTCCTTTTTTTTTTTTTTAAGATTATTTATTTGAGAAAGTGAGCAAGCACGCGTGTGGGCTCACAGGGGTGGAGAGGGGCAGAGGGAGAGAAAGAGAATCCCAGGCAGACTCTCCACTGAGCATGGAGGTCCACAGGGGGCTTGATCCCAGGACCCCAAGATCATGACCTGAGCCACCCAGGAGCCACCCCCCCTTTTCCAACAGCTCTCTTCCTCCTTCCAATCTGAATCTCAATGACCCTACTTAGAATTCCAGTGAAACTGATACATACAAATTTTGTGCAGACAGCCACGGGGCCAGAAATGGAGACTTTCCCGATAGGCACATGCTCTGCCCACGTTAGCAGGACTAACTGTCTGCTTCTCTTCCTGGCTCTATCCCCCTTCTTAGAGCTCAGTGTTAACAAAGACACTGATAACAATTAATATACCGCATGTGGGGGCCCAACAGATCACACTGCCAAAGATAAGAACTCTGGCAGAAAAAAAGTGTAGTTAGGTCAAAATTGGCTTATTGGCCTAATGTTTAACCTTTAGGAGTGTTCAAACATTTGACAAAATATTCACTGGCTTAGATTTCCAACAACCGTCATGTCAAGTTAAAAATCAAATACCAAAAAATTCAAGTAGATTCTACGTGGTACAGGGAGAAACACTTCTGTAAAAATTCAGGCCATCCCCCTCCTTGTTCCAGAAAAACACTTACTTGCCTATGTTTCTAAGTGTCTATTAAGTGAATTTTATGTTTCTCTCTTCGTGCCCAAGAAAATTCTGTCCCGGAACTGAGGGAAGGCATTCTTCTTTGTTTTAATTTTAAGCTACTTTTGAAATTAGTGATAATGTTTTCAAAAAGACAACTAGCACATGAAATAGACTCGAGAAAAAGTAAATACATATCAGAATTACCTTTGGCCTGGTCCAAAGTCATCAGCTTCAGGCATTTCTGCCCTGTAAAAACACTGACCGAGTGGACGGGGCTGCAGACCTCGTGTGCTAGAAAGTCTTGTTCTCCACTCACCAGCAAGTAGCAGGAGGGAAGATCCCTGGTCGTCAAGTCCCCTCCTCTGGGGAAAAAAGCTCTCCTCTCTTACTCAGAAAGTAGGTGTTTACACACTTCCAAAGCACCTGCCTGCCTTGAATGAAGCTAAGAGCCAGGTTATGATGACTGTCCCCTTCTAAAAATAAATAGGTCACCTCTTACTCCCAGTACTGTGACAGGCAGCTGGGGGCAACCATTCTCTCTTCAGTGGTGTGAGAAGGTGTCACCTCCCAGCTATTAACCTTTACTGGGATGACTTCACCTAGACCTGCCCACTCCTTCTCTTTCCTTTTTTTTTTTTTTTTTCCTGGCACAATGAGGCACCCATCAAAGGGCGGCGTGGCCACAGGGAGCCTAAAACTTCAGGCTGGGCTATCAGATCTCCAACTCATAGGAGGAGGGTGGGGGCGGAGAGTGAAATGGGCCGTGCGTGCCAGAGCTGAGAGCCTTGTTTGTTCTGAAAATGCTCAGCCCCTCAGCAAAAAGATCTTTTACTGAAAACAACACAAGGAACAACTGTGTTTTGAGGGACGCCGTTTTGCAAGAAAATCTTCCTCTGGGTCATCTAGATTTCTCAACTCAGAAGGAGCCTGCACACGAATGAGCCCACGTGTTCCTCTGGGCGGCAGGACGTCTCCCGCAGACTTCCCTCTGTCATCGGGGAGCAGCCTGACATTGGCGCACAGCCGGGCTGGGTGCCTGAGATATTTTTATAGCTTGGCTCATCACCCTGAAGGAGTAATCAATCACCAAGTACCCTCACGGGTTGCAGCTTCTAAGAGCAGGACAAAAATCACTTCAAGTTTTCTTGCTTCCAAAGTGGCTAGAAGAAAAGGTTGGAGCGAGGTGGTCAAAAGGTACAAACTTGCAGTATAAGTCAGCCCCGAGGATGTAATGTACAGCACGTTCACCATAGCTAACAACACTGTGTCACCTGTTTGAAAGGTGCTGAGAAAGTAGATCTTCAAAATTCTCATCACAAGAAAAAAATTAGTAACTGTGTGTGCTGACTGATGTTAACTAGACTTATCAGGGTCATCATTTCCCAATACATACGAATATCAAATCATTATGCTGCCTACCTGAAACTAATAGGTTATGTGTTAATTATATCTCAATTAAAAAAAGAAAGTATAGCTCCTTTGTCATTAAAAAAAAAAGTCTAGGAGAAATATTGCTGAGATTCTTTTAGGAATAGACTTTAAAAGCTTTGTGTAAAAGGTTAAAATCATTTTTTTTTCCTGACTGGGAATGTTAGGTAAAGCAGTAAGCAAGATCTAATTATTAAGCAACAATATGCTTTTCTTTTAAAAATGTGTGTGTTCCCTCGTCACTACATAGCAATATATATTTACTGTACATTTTACATTTACATGTGTCATTTCTAGAACATCAAAGAATTGAAAAGTTGAAATGGATTACATGTGAACCTGCTTTCTTTTGGATAGTGTGAGCTATTTTGTGCCACAATTCTGACTATTCCTTAATATCTCACACAAGATTTAAAGTTCTAGACTTCAAATTCTAAGATTAAGTCAGTGCAGGTACTCAAACACATAACTCAAATACTGTTGACCTTGAAGGTGAACAGTCCTAGCAGAGTTCTGAGGATCGGGTTGTGCAGGTGCCTCTCAGACCCAAAGAAATGTGTGCTGTTGTGAGAAATTCCATGTTTAAAGAACTGAAAAGTTCAAACACTGGAAACATCATCAGTGAGACTATTTCAACACTTTTATTTAAAGTTATCAACCGCAAAAAGCTAATTCTAGGATCTAACTCTCTGTTTTAACAGTTCTATCCTGTTAATTTTACCTTTTGTTCTCCTAAACTCCTGTTTTACTTTTTTTTTTAATATCTGAGCACAGTTGTTGTCAAACTTAAGTTGCTATTTAGAACAGAAGTGAATACGTTTCTGAAATCTGCCTCTCAGTGTTAGAGGACAATTACATGATTAGTGTTGTGGCAGATGAACTGCTCGTTACTACCATGAAATATTTATTAAAATACTTCCTTTAAGCACTCCTTCACGCATTTTTAAATGACTTGCTCCAACCATGGATTCCCCCTTCAGGTATATTTGTGTTAATTTCTGAAATTCACAAGAACAAGGAGGGGAAACAGGGATGGCACAGGTAACAGAAAACAGAGTGAAGCTTCGTGGCTGACAGGGCAGGGGGCTTCCTGGCATCGGGGACACCTTCAGCCCTGTGGGGTGGGGGGCGGGCTGTTGTGGTTACAAGGTTCCCCATCACTGCTGACCTGAAATCCACTGGACATCCTGAATGTAAGGCTCACGGCACACACACACGGGAGAGACCCTGAGGACCCCAGAAGCTTTCCAACATTCTCAGACTCTGGAAAAGGGACCCTGCAAAGTTAGGTGACCCACTGTGGACAGATCGGGAGAGACTGCAGGGCAGAGTATCCTTGTCACTCCTCCACCTGAAGAGACAGCAGAGCCCGTACATTCTGGGGAAAGCTCTTGTGGCCAGACACTTCCATAGTTCAAGTTTTCTTGTATTTATACTCTTCTAAAATATGTATGCATTTTTAATAATAGATGTTAAATAAACATTTTTTTGCAGTTTAATCATATAGTATACAAGCTAAGAAAAATCATTGCCATATCAAAGGTAATTGTCTACTTTTCTTCATAATCATTGGTTTGAGTTTTTTCTTCCCACTCTTCTGTAACAGTTTTGACTAAGGCTCTGGAACTTTCTGTCAGAGACAATAGGAGGGACTCTCCCTCTCTTGGAGATAACAGGGCAATGTTAGCATGAATGGCCAAGTTGTGGGTGTGGGTGCGGGAGTGGGGGAGTCATCGGTGACAGAAAATTACTAAGACAGAAAGGGTAATTGTTTGCTAAGCTGGCCTAACAGAATTCTTGCTGAAGGCAGGCCAGGCTGATGGGATATTACCTGGGGGTGTTGGGAAATGAGGAATTTGGTCAGAGATGGAGGGTCATCAGATATCAAGGGGGAGGGATTCTCGCTAAAATGACCTGACAGGATTCTTGCTAAAACTGTGTCCTTGAGGGGGCACCTGGCTCCTCAGTCAGAGGAGCAGGCGACTATTGATTTCGGGGTTGTGAGTTCGAGCCCCATGTTGGGTATAGAGATTACTTAAATAAAAATTTAAGAAAAAAAACAAAAACAAAAACTGGGTTCTTGATAACATACCCAAGAATATAGCCTAGCTGCAAAAGAGCTCAGAGGAAGCCTTTTAGAGTTTGATCAAAGAGAGAGAGTCTTTGTCACCTCTTAAGAATAGGTACATTTTAATTTCTTCTCTCAGCATTCAGTGCTCCAAACTGTGTGGACCCTCCAGAGCCACACCATCCAAAATGACAGCCACTGAGCACAGGAAATGTGGCTGGCACAGATTATGAAGACGCAGTAGAAAGAAAAACGAATGTAAAATATCTTGTTACTAATTTTCATATTGACTACATGTTGAAATGATAATATTGTGGGCATATTGATCAAATAAAATAAATTCTTAAAATTAATTTCACTTCTTTTTTATTTAACATGGCTCCTAGAAATTTTAATTTATATATGTAGCTTGCATTATATTTCTAGTGGTCTGTACAGTTCTAGAGCTTTAATTTTCTACTTCTCTGCCAAAATTGGTTTAAGTTAGATATAAACAAAAGTTATTGTGAGAACAGACTAACACAATCTTACCGACTGTTTCAGAAACATTTCCAGAATTGCTTTTGGGGGGTGGGCGGGGCAGAGAGACAGGGAGAGAGAGAACCGTAAGCAGACTCTACACCCAGCATGGACCCAGACATGGGGCTCGGTCTCACGACCCTGAGATCATGACCCAAGCTGAAATCAAGAGTCAGACGTGTAACCGACTGAACCATCCAGGCGCCCCCAGAATTGCTTTTAATCAAAAGGGTAAAGGGTAGAGATTTACAAAAGACAATGAATAGGAGAGTACTAGAAGAGTCCAGGAAACATTTAGTCCATATGCTAATATCTTCTCCATCCCTCCTTCCCTCAGCCTCTGAAGACAAGAATAAGATCCCATAAGTAACTTCTCCAAGGCCAGGCTGGGTCCCAAGTTCTTGATCCCCTCCCCTCCTCGCTTCTCCAATTTGTGCCGCCAATTATCCCATCACCTTTTTTCTTTTTTTTAAAAAAAGATTTTATTTATTTATTTGGGAGAGATAAAGAGTGGGGAGGGGCAGAGGGCAAACAGACTTCCCACTGAGCAGGGAGCCCGACATGACGCGGGGCTCGATCCCAGGGCCCCGGGATCACGACCTGAGCTGAAGGCAGATGCTTACGTGACTGAGCCGCCCAGGTGCCTCTATCCCATCTCCAACTTGCTGGTTCAGGACCCTCCCGAATTCTACTGGCTCTTTCCTTCAGCCACAAGTGTATCCGGGCCTCTCCCAGAAACCGCATCACTGACCACACATCTCCTGGTTACTAAGCTCTGTCTTCTGTTCTTTACAACTGAAGGTCCTAACCAGTGGTCTGTGGTCATCACTCCTCACCAATTACAACCTTCATTCTGCCCCCACCATGACCCTGGCACTGCTGTCCCTCTGTCCTGCCACTGTCCCCACGCCTGGCTCAAAGACTCCACTTTCGGTGTGCAGCTCCAGCTTCTCTCAACATTCCTTCTTGGTCTCTCTAGATGCCCCTCTTCTAACTGGCTCTCCAACACTGGTGATCTTGAGGGCAGGGCTTCCCCACCCCTGGCCACTCTAATTCTGCAGATCAGAGATGTGCCATGAATCTGCTCCCAGATGCTGCTGATGTTGCTGGCAGGGGACCCACACACTTTGCGAGCACAGTCCTAGTGCTCTAACACTGCCCACCTCCCCTTCCATGCTATACGATCTCCCTAGAAATCTCTTCCTCCCAGATTTTAACCCCTACCTCTATGCCCAAACCTATATCCCCCGCCAGACACACTCCAGAATTCCAAGCCCATAGGTCCTACCACCCACTAACTGTGGTGCACGGGAGCTGCCTCTAACTAGCTTATGGAAACTGTTCCTACCTCTTCCCTCTCCTGTTCAGTGATATAAAGTAGGTAGTTTGAGTCAGCCATGGTGGGAACATTTACACCATGGAAATTGGCAAATGCTACAAATCAGCCACCTCATCCCTACCCATTGTGAGCCAGTTGTTCAAAATTTACTCACACACCACTGACTACTAACCATCTTAATTAACCTGTGCTGTGTGAAGCAAGGAGACCTTTAGATTGAGATGGTTCTCAGGCTTTAGCATCGTGCGTTAGCAAATTGAAATGTAAGTCTATAAATGCCTCAAGGTTAACCTAAGGATGACCAATTACAAGCATCCAATAGGCTTTCCCGAATAAGGCAACCACGTGAGTTACAGTCAATCAAATAATTGCCTTGCTTTGTTTCCAGTAGTCCCTCCCAAAGTCTTTCCCCTGGCTTCTGTCGGGGGAATGCTCCTAATCACTTCCAGCTTGGTGCGACCTGATTCAGACTGATTTTTGCACATATAAACTCTTAAAATTTATAATGTGCCTTGGTTTATCTTTAATTCATGGAAGTCCCACACGTTTCTCCAAAAAACAAATCCAAAGAGGACCCACCATCTCTGCAATCTGCCCCTCCCTGAAGCTTTTCTATTTCTTCTCCCATTTTCCTGTTTTTAGAAAAGTAATCCCTCATATCATTCTCAAGTCCATTATTCTGATGTATTTTCTCCATAAAATTTAGCAACATCTCATCTTACTATCCGCTTACCTATCTGCTATCTGAATCCCTCCCTCCCAGAGCAGGCAATGAAACTTCCTGTTCATTGCTGTTTCTCAGCAATAGTATAAAGCATAGTAGAGCTAGCTCCTAGAACAGAACAAACTAGTATTTTTAAGTGATATTATTAGTGGATATAAGTTATGTAAGTGAAGAGATGTTCCAAATGGTCAACAGGGGCAGAGAAATGGGAGCTGTAGGCTCTCTTCCTCTCCCTTATGCACAGGGAAGACTCACCATCACTGAGCTGTTTGTAAGCCACCCTGAGATTCTGTGCTCACTCTGTTTTTTGTCTTAGTTCAGTCTGGTCTCCTCTAAGGGCAACCAAATGCTTGTGATCAAATATTCTGAGCAATATATGCCCTGCAAATATATGATGCAATTATAAGTTATAAGCATATATACACACACACACACACATATATTTTTTTTACATTTTTTAAAAAGACATTTATTTTAGGGAGAAAGAGGGAGAGAGAGAGAATGTGCTGCATGAGCTGAGGGAGAGAAACAATCCCAAGCTGACTCCACACTGAGCATGGAGCCCGACATGGGGCTGGATCCCACAGCCTCGAGATCTGTGACCCAAGCCGAAACGAAGAGTCAGGCACCCAACCTACTGAGCCACCTGGGTGCCCCGAGCATATATATTTTCAATGTCATATATATTTTCAATGTCATGTCATGTTTTTTGTAAAATTTTTATGTAAATCACACAAAAATTTTAAAATGTAAAGATAAAATAAATATAAGCATCCTTATAACTGCAAAAAACCCAAACAACCTAGAGGCCTATCAATAAGGGATTAATTGAATTTTGGTGCAATGAGATTCCATGCTGCTGCTAAAAAGGATGAGAGTGTTACTAAAATCTTTCCATGATATGGTTAGCTAAAAAAGAGAAAATAGAAAAGGTGTATAGCCCCATTTATGTAAAAATGTACATTTTTGTTTGTAAAAATATACATTTATCTATTGATGAAAACACCTGGAAAGGTATGTCTGAAGAAAGGGAAACTAAGAAGACAAGGAAGGAAGGGAGTGAAAAAGGAAGGAAAAACATTTCAAAGGATCTACACTGAGGTGTTAACTGTGGTTTTCTTCAGTGGCTTAAGGAAATAATGAGTATTTTTCACTTTATTCTTTTTGCCCACCTGTGTTTCATATTTTTCAGTAACAAGTACATACAAGTTGCTCTTACAAGAAAAAAATTGTTTTTAAAGACAAAAAAGAGAAAAATAGACTTTTAAATGGAAGGGGAATTTTTCTGTGGCTTCTATCACTAATGAAAAAATCTTTAAAAATAATAATAATAATCTAAAAAAAAAAAATCCCTGCTCTTTCACCTGGGAAACAAGGCCTTCCGAAGCACATCCCCAACACACCTCTCAGGCTTCAGGATTTTCTCTCAAGCCAGACAAGTAGCAGTCCCTGTCTTTGAGGAGTTAACTCTTTGGTAACAGAAAGGTATTGGCTGAAAGGAGGAGGAAAAGAAAACCCACGTGATCCTTCCCTTCACCTATTGGCTCAAAAATGTACAAATCCCCTTTCCCCACCTTCCTCATCTTCCACCAAAGACCTCCAAGGTTGCCAACAGAGAATGTTTGCTACTATCAAAGACAGTATATTTTTGGAATAAAGTAAAAAAAAGAACATTTTTTCCTTAGATTAAAAAAAAAAAATCAAGGGAAAAACAAACCAAGGGATTAAGTGACCCTATGTGTATGTGGTGTCAATCACACCACTCAGCAATGACGAAAAATCTGATGAACAATCACAACATGCATAGTAATGAAAAAGATGGTAGCCTCTCTCTTGTTTTCTGGTTGGCGGAATCATACTGACACTTGTCCTAGATCGGTGACTTTCAGAGCAATAAAAACTTTTTTTCCCCAGATGTTATAACAAATTTTAGTATATAAAAGATATAGCCACCAAAAAGAGTTACTCAGGTTTGGTGGGGGGGCAGGGCACTGAAACATGGCCTCCATCCCCCGCAAAGGCAACCCCTGAATTGAGTCCTTGAAAATCCAGAGTTGCTCAAGATACAGTGGAAAAACCGTGACCTAGATCCTCTGGACAGCCCAGCCTGGAAGAGAAAGTGGGAAACTTTTTCCTCAGTCTCTTTTCATAATAATGAGAACAGAATCAACCCAGTTACCCATTTTATCTTTTTACTTTTTTTAAGCTTAGCACACAGAGTGTTTTCTTCAAATTTCTTTTCATCCAAAAATAGCTGGCACTCTAAAACCAAGACATGGAGCCCCTGAAGTCCCTGCCCTCCAGCTTTCTGCTTGACCTTCACCCTTTTCTGGGGGTATCACTGTAGTCAACCTACTTCCCAGCCTAGGAGAGTCCTCAGTTGCACCTCACGTCCTGGTATGATTAATAACAGACCCCTTCACGTTCATCCGTGCACCTGTTCAGGCCACCAGCTGGACCCAATACCTCACCATTTCTTACCCCTGTTTGTTGGAACTTCAATTTGGTAATTTGTGCTGGATTGTCACATAACTTATTTTGGTCTCAGTAGGGACCCCAGCTGGACCCAACTTTGCCACAGACACTCAGATTGGCCAGCGAGGGCCGCTCACCCCTTTCCAAACTGGTCCATGCTACACCCACCATCTGACCTTGCCATGGAATTGTGCCCCACCCCCAAAGTGGTATGATGAAGCAAAGCTATCTGGGAAGTATGGTTTAGATATGACAGAGTGCAGCTACCCAAAGGATGCTAGAGAAGCCAGCCAGCCTGGGAGGACGGAAAGGACAAGCATGGAAGGAGAGAGATCTGGGAGAAGAGTCAGCAAATGGCAGGAGCGGAAAGGCGGTCAAGGAGTGGAGAGAAGCTGGGGGGTAGAAGGGCTAGTAGGGAACATGGTAAAGACTCAAGAGCCTTCAAGAGTTGTGTCCTGTGCCAGCTAGATCTTTGTCATGCTGACCTCTATGGGGGCATACTGATGTCCCAACTTTCTGATCAGAAATGTTTCTTTAAAAAAGTTCATTATACAGTCAACCCTTGAACAACATGGGTCCACTTACATGTGAATTTTTTTTCTGATAAATACAGTTCAGGACTGTAAATGTATTTTGTTATGATTTTTTTTGGAGAGACGGTGCAAGGGGGGAGGGGCAGAGGGAGAGGGTGAGAGAGAATCTCAAGCAGACTCCATGCTGAACATGGAGCCCGATGCAGAGCTCGAGCCCATGACCCTGAGATCACAATGTGCACTGAAGTCAAGAGTCGGACACTTAACCGACTGGGCCACCCAGGCATCCCTTATGATTTTCTTAATAACATTTTCTTTTCTCTAGCACTTCGTTGTAAGAATACAACATATAATATATATAACATCCAAGATACGTGTTAATCAACTGTTCATGTTATTGGTAAGTCTTCTGGTCAACAGTATGCTATGAGTAACGTTTTTGAGGAGTTAAAAGTTATACCTGTATTTATCAACTGTGTAGGGGATTGGTGCCCCTAACACTTACATTATTCAAGGATCCACCATAGGTTGCTGATTTTTAAACTGTGATATTTAGGAGTTAATGACCACTGGAATCCAAGAAGCAAAGTGTAAACACTGCAAATAACCCTTTTGAGTAGTCATTGGGTTCACAACAGGAAGGGTGGGGTAAGGGAAGGTGGAGGAGAAGAACAGGAAAGGGTGGTGAACAGAGTACAGGAGTAGCCTCGGGAAACACTGACAGGAAGAAGAAGAGGCAGTCTGGCTACGGCTCAGGAGGCTCCGAGAAGACTCTGTGAAACAGGGCAGGTGCTAGGACCTCCTGCGTCACAGCTCCCTATGGCGCTGGCTTGTTTTTGTGTTGAGACCCACTTCACTGTGCTAAACACGGCTTCTACAAACTCTGGTGTGAGATCCCCTCTCTGAGGGCCTGTGGGTCACTTGCAACCGGTTTCCTTCCTCCTTACTTCCCCACTCCTCTCCTTAAAACAGTGGATATATCTCTGTCTCAGGCTGATTTCTTTCTCTCTGGTTCCTCCCATCCATCTCCAACCTCCCCTACAGAAAAAAACAAAAACAAACAAACAAACAAAAAAACCACTCTTCTAAAACTCCAGGAGGAATATACACGCTGGTAAAAATCAAAGCCAAATGTTCTCATTGGTTCAAGTGCCCCTCCGCAGAACACACCCATCCTGAATAGTCCTGTTTGCTTTCTTCTTTAAAGCTCTCTTCTAAGTCTGCGTGTGTATTTCAGGGGTGAAGTTCCTCAACAGAGAATCTCTGGTTCCAAGAAATTTAGAACAAATAGCCATAGGAGAGAAAGAACTCTGGCAGGTCCCACTGCTCTTAGCAAACATCAGGAAATGGAAAATTTCTAAGGCCACAAGTTGCAGCGACAGAGGTCTGTGTGGATGGTAAGAATCGGAGGGATTCTCCAAGAGTGGCCCACAGCTCAAAACAAACATCCTCTCTTGAGCTTAAACATACAACGCTAGACAAAGCACTCATAAGCTGTTTAACTATGGAGTGCGTAAGACTTATATGTTGATCCTCTTTATCACATTTTGGTTATGTCAGTGTTAAGACTTATTTTTCATTCCTTAAATAGCAACTGATAAGATGCTTCCTGGCTATACATTCACCCAGTATTTTGTGAAGAAGCCAAGCTGAAATGAAGACTTTTCAGCTTAACAGTCCTACAATAGTTAATCATCATTTCCATATTGGTTTTGTGGTTATGGGCTGGGTGACCAGAAAGCCTCCTCGTCCCTTTTCACCACGTGCCATCTGGCTCCACTGTGGCCTTGGCTGCGTGAGTTCCACCTGCTGACCCAGCCTGAGGGATGAGAGATCTCTCAGACACTGGAAGAACCTCTCCCCCAGGCAATGGGGTTTGGGGAAATGTGCTCCCAGGCCAATATCCTACAGCCTTGAGGCATTTCTGACGAGGAACCAGCCCCTTTAGAAGCAGATGCAACAAGTAAGGCTGAACATCTGCTGGTCTTGATAAGTGGGAAAGAAGAGGGCCCTAAGAGACCTCACAACCACTTCTTGTAGAGGGCAGATTCCTCCAGTAACCTAATGGGACGGCATCTCCTTAGTGCCTCAACCACTGTCGGACTGATAATAAACCTGGTCTCTCGGAAATGTGGTTTGCCTCCTTTCGGCCACCACGTGGTTCCAAATGATCTGCTCATAGCAACTTGAAGGCATCCCATAGTGATTTCATGTCTATCAGGGCATGAGTAGAACCCCGTCCGTGACTAGCAAAGCCATGAACTTTAAAAATAGAGAGAGACAAATCCAAATGTAAACTGTAAAGGGCCTCAGAAGAGAGACCGGGTCCAGTGAGGCTCTGATGGTGTTCATCCCCGACTTCCTGTCTTTAGGAATTCCTTATGATGGGTTTCCTCCAGCATCCAGAGCTTGTCTCCCATAAGCATACCCCAACTTGTTTTATTTTAATACATTTTAAGTTGTGGAAGAATTTTAGATTTGTAGAAGAGGGACAAAGACAGTACAGAGAGCTCCCATACACCCCCCACCCCCCACCTAGTTGCTCCGGGTGAACACCTTTTATGACCCCAGTACATTTGTCACAACTAAACCCGAGCATTGCAACGTCCCTAAGAGTGGAACTCCAGACTTCATTTGAATCTCACCAATTCCCACTCCCACCCACCTCCTTTTCCTCTTCCAGGATCCCAATTGAGACACCACACTGCATTCCGCTGTCCTATCTTCTTAGCCTCCTGTGGTCTGAGACCTGCTCAGACTTGCCTTGGTTTCCCCACCTTTGCAGTTCTGAGGAGTATTTTGGAGGTATCAAGTATTCCGGAGAATGTCCCTCAATTCGGATTTGTCTGATGCTTTTCTCACCATTAAACCGAGGTTGTGGGTTTTAGGGGAAAAAGATCACGGAGGTGAAGGGCCCTTTTCCTCACAGCATGTCAGAGGTTCGTAACGTCCACATGACTGCTCCCTGGTGATGTGAACTTGCTCACTTGGAAAAGGCAGTATTTGCCAGGACTCTCCATTATAAGGGTATTGTTTTTCCCTTTCCACGCTGCAGTGTGAAAGCAACTCTAAGTCCAATTCCCATTCACGGGAGTGGGAGGGACGCACAGGGACACAGCTCTACCTCCTGAATGGGGGAGTGGTGACTATAGGATCTGGAATTCCTCCCTAAAGTAGATTAGTCCCCCTCCCTCATTCACTTATTTATTCAATCATTTGTATCGGTGAAGACTCAGCTGGACTCATAAGAACTTATCATTTGGGTTATAATCCTTCGCCCTGTTATTGATTGCGTGGCTCCCATTGTTCCAGCTGCAAATTGGTTTCTGCCCACCTGCCCCTTCCGATGACTCTTCTTCCCACCCCTTCAGAGACCTGGAGAGACCACCTCATTGCCCTCTTGGCACCGCTCCACTCAACCTGCCCAACCTTGGCCTGCACTCTGCCACTGAGCCCGGGGTTACCCGCAGTGTACCCAGTACCCCGCAAGGTTATCTTTTTTCCTTCTCACTCTGCGCCAGCACCAGCCAAGAGACGACACCAGGACCAAACCCAGTGGTCAGAGGTGGCCTGACCCAGGGTAACGAAAGCCTGTGCACCCATCTCCATGGACATATGCAAGACAGGGCGCTGTGTATGCTCCTTCTTGGTGTGAGCAGCATCGCTGGAGGTGAGCGGAGTCCACATGTGAGCTACTTCCAACGGTTCTCATCAAAGCCGGGAACAACCTGCCATTTTTTTCCCCGTATGATGATAAAACTTCCAGGATCGAAACCAACTTCAGGTTTCCTTTCCACGTGTGCCACTTGTCCTCACCTTTCATGTTTCTTTCCTATTTTGAGTACTAGAGGAAGCTCACAGTTTAAAAATGGAAATGAGACACTTGGCTTCTTTTACCTGCGCCTCTTTTTAGCATCCAACCATGGCAACGCCACACACACAGTCCACCGTAAATTTCCATAGCGGATTCACATGGCCAGATGCTGCTTTCCAGCCGCCTTTTTATAACCAATGCCAACTGTTTATATCAAACTTGACTTCATGAGACAATGAAACCACGAGTCGTATGGAAAACTGTGGAGGGTAGGGACTCGGGTAAGACTCCTCCTGATCCGGCATCTGGGTCCATCACGAGCAAGTTAAAATTTAAAATCACCTCAAGTCCTAAATATAAGTGAAGAGCAAGGGACAAGCCGTGGCTGAAGCCGTAACAGAGGACAGGAAGCACCAGCTGCGGAGAGATGTGCAAGAGAGGACACTATGTGTACATACATTTTCCAGAATGATGAGTCCCCTTCTCAGACCCCATGAAAGCACCACTGCCCTCAAGTAAGGAGATGAACAGGGAGTCTCGCCAAAATGAAAAACAGGTGTTCCCAACCCTCAACACTAGAGTGAGGCTCCTCCTAGGAGAGGCATTAATCAGGGTTCATTCCCAAAGGGGGACCTGGCAGTACCCCTCAGCGTCCCCCACGGGGTAAGAGTCATCCCTTTAAAACATGCTTTGCTTGGTTTTACTTGAAATTATCCCTGAAAAAGAGGATGTGGCATATGCTTGTGCTCTAACTAGATCTGTCATACTAGGGCTGTACGTTCAATTTCTCTATTGTGAACAGAAAAGTGTTCGGGGAAGAAGGATGGCAGAAATGACCTCCATCAGTGCTAGTTGGAGAAGCTTTTAGATGTCATAGATGTTACCTGATAGAATTGGTAAAAAAATAAAAATAAAAATAAAAATAACAAGTAACAGTATCAAGTGAAAGAAAAAGGTATTTATCCGATTTCGTAATTATTTGTGGAGGCGTGACCTCACAATCAAAGGGGCTGTTATTGTAAATATGCTTTTCAGACATTGATTTTTAAAAGGGGTTGGGGGATGGGTGAAATAGGTGATGGGGATGGAGGGCACTTGTCGTGATGAGCACGAGGTATTGTATGGGAGTGCTGAATCACTATATTGTGCACCTGCAACTAACATCTAACACTGTATGTTAACTACACTGGAATTAAAATATGTTTAAAAAGAAATTTATTGAAAAAGTAATATAGTAACTGGTCATATGGTTTAAAGACTGATGGACAAATGGGTGGGTGCCAGAGGCAGCGGGTGGAGAGATTGGGTGAAGGTGGTCAAAGTATACATATTTCCAGTTATAGGACAAATAAGTCCTGGGGACATAATGCACAGCATAATGACTATAGTTAACAATCCTATATTATAAATTTGTGGAGAGAGGAGATTTTGAAAGTTCTCACCCCATCGAAGAAAAATTTGTAACTATAGGAGGTGATCTGTGGTCATCATTTTGAAAAAATACATATCTCTAACCATTATGTTGTATATCTTCAACTTATACAACGTTATAGCTCAGTTCTATCTCAGTAAGACTGGAGAGAAAAGGATAAAACTAAAAAAAACAAAAAAAACAAAAAACTGATCCATATAGTTGTTTATAGCTTGGTTGGTACGATTTCCAGTGACTGATTTTTTAAAGTGCTCCATCACAACTTAGGAGTGACAACTTGTTCTGCAAATATGTTACTCTCAGAAAGTGGCCCTAGTTTCAAGAAAATGGACACGAAGGGAGAACAGGAAAAAGAGCATTTTCAAGCTAACATGGGGTGTAAATAAGATATGATTTTATATGCTGAACATAACTAAATTAGCAAACTGATTTTACAGTGGTTACAATTAGTATGAGGAGAAAACTGGACCCTTCATTTTTTTTTAAGATTTATTTATCTGACAGAGAGAGCACGCACACATGTGCATGAGCAGGGCGAGGGGCAGGGAGAGGGAGAAGCAGGCTCCCCGCTGAGCGAGAAGCCCGGTGTGGGGCTCCATCCTAGGACCCCACGATCATGACCTGAGCCAAAGGCAGACGTCCAACCACCTGAGCGATCCAGGCACCCCAAATTGGACCGTTTAAATTTATATGCCTGGAAGCTCATAAATTCCAAGTGGCCAAAAGCTCTCGTGGGATGCTGGCAGCTAGGCGGGCATCACATCCAAGGGCCCCCTGTCGGCGCACGCTGCATCCTGGGTGGAATGGGAAATCATCGAGACAGCTAGCTCTAGTTGGTGTGTGGAGATCAGCTCTCTGTGATCGAGGGAGGAGAGGCAGCCAGTGAGGGAGGAGAGCCGGCGCAGGTTCAAGGCAATGATGGGGGCAAGGGGTGTCTAGGACACATCCTAGAAATGGAGCCAAGTAGGTTTACTGATGGACTGAATGTGTCCATCAGGAATAAGGGACAAGTGGAAACAAGGAAAACTTCCATCTACTCACTAGAACACACAGTTCTGAAGAACCTCTAAAGGCAATAGGACGCCCGACATAGTAAACCGGGTGAAAAACCTTTCTGTCATCGCTCAGATAGTAAATATTTTCAGGTTTGTGGGCCATGTGGTCTCTTCACAGCTACTCAACTCCCCTGTTGTAATACAGACAATAAATGAGAATGAGTGCAAGCCATCGTTTGCCAACTCTTGTATTTTATACAGTCCCACAAATTATAAAAGAATATGTGTCTGTCTATAATCAATCAAAGAAAACTACCTAGAAGGAACTATTACCCCAATATTACTAGTGATTATTATATTTATTGCATATTATAGTAAATATAGTATATTATTATACTAGGCTTCTCTTCTTTTGTCTGCTTTCTTTTGTGTATTTTCAAAACTTTCCCCATGTATGCATTCCTTTTGTAATCAGATAAAATCTACAAATTAAAAGAAATAAAGTCTGAAATTCTACTTTTTAAAGTACTTTTTAAAGAAAAGCAAAGATTTCTGGGGTTCTGTGTTTTGGTGCCCTTTCACTGATCAGACTTTTTAAATGGTGATTATTTCATTTAAAAATACTTATTAAAAAGGTCATCAGTAAACACGTTTTACATTGGTAGCTGACAAGAAATAACCTGTGGTTGTATTTCCGAGAACCAGCGGGTGCCTGTGTGAGGAATGGGGAAAGTTGTTTTTTATTGCATTGGCTGAGTCCCTGGAAAAGATTGCATCTTGAATTAGCAGCTTGACTGTCCGCTGTCCAGATAAATATTGTGTTGCTATGACTGAGATCGTCCCCTGCCCTATGGGTCACCCTGCCATATAATTAGCCTCTTATCATTTCAGGTGCAAATCAAACCAGCCACCCTCCCTGTCAGTGTGGTAATTTAACAAACCAGAAACACTCTTTTCATGGATCAATATCTGATTTAATAACATCACCATCCCACTGAAGACACCTGAGGACTATTTGGCAGCAACGTTCAACAGCAAGCCGAGCCTTAGAGCGCCAGCATCTTGATGAGTTCCCAGCTATTGCAGCTACTTTAGTGAATCTTTTTTCATGCCCTTAACTGCATCATTGCACATTCGGTCGGTCCACTCAGAACTGGCACAAGGTAGAGAGTGCAGTTTAACCTTAAGTGTCCTTTGGGTGCACAGGCACTACTCTAAGGCTCCCCCGTTCATGTTTATCCCGCATGGTTGTCAGGTTCATCTTTAGTCTCAATCAAGTCCAAGCACAGCCTAATGTAGCTCGACCTGCACCCAGAGGGCTGTGCTCTGTATTCCCCTCCCCTGCCCCGCCATCACTTGAGGTGGTCCCCCTGCCCCAGAAGGCCAGGCCTCCTGGCAGCTCCACGGCCCCTCTGCCCACTCCTCCTCATCCTCCCTTCCCGGGTGATCCTCATAAACACGCTGTACATTCATCTCCACTGCACCCACTGCGTCCAGGAAACCCACCCCACCTAGAGTCCTCGGCTCTGTTTCTCAATCTCATTTACTTCACAAAGGGGGTTGTAATTCCTTGCCTGAGCAGTGAACCACTAAAGGGCAGTCTCTGGTGTCTGATCCTCACACTATGCCGGGCACAGTGCACGTGGTCCGAGGGGCACTTGTGCCACGTGACTCCTGGAGCCAGCCTGCCTTGGTCTGCCACTGGCCCTACCACCTGCTGGCTGTGCGATCTCAGGCAAGCCCCTTAACATTTCTGTGCCTGTCTCCTCATCTGTAAAGCGGGATAACAGTAGTACTTCATACGGTTGTGAAGACTCAATGCATACGTAATGTTGTAAAGTGGACTGGATTCGGGTTCGGTATAGCAGATTGAGTGAGAATATAATCATATGCATAACACTGGGAAGAGTGTGGGCATTTTGACTGTCCCACTTAAGTGTTTGCTTTAAAACAACAGCCAAGAGATGAAGAGTTTCAATCTCACATTTTCCACATTGCTCTCTCCGATCACAATGATCTTTCCTTTCTCTGACTATCATCAGAATATCAACACAAGGAATGGATGAATGAATGAGTGAATGATGAATGAAAGAAGCAATCTTTCAGTGTTTCCTTCATTTTGGGTCCCTCAATCCTGCTAGCCAGCCCACCCTTTGATGACAGATGATAATAACAGCAGCTAAGGAATGGACCCATGTCCTTCTTGGCCTTGGGAATCTCCCTTAAAAAATAGACACAGATCACACAAGGTGCCCTGATAGTCAATGGAGAATGTCACTGGCTTGTCACTTGAGTCTCTGGGTGTCAAGGTGATAATGCAGTTTTCCAGAACATCAGGGGTTTCATCTCAATTTACTTGTTAGTGGTCAAAAGGTTTTTTTGTCCCCCCTTTATTTCTTCATGCTGGGTCTCCATGCAGACAATAAAGGAAAGGCTAAAGCAATTACCTAGATACCACTTAGAATATTTTACAGGGGTGCCTGGGTGGCTCAGTTGGTTGAGCAACCGACTCTTGGCTTCAACTCAGGTCATGATCTTGGAGTTGTGAGATCAACGCCCAGGGTCGCTCTGTGCTCAGCGTGGAGTCTGCTCTCAAGCTCTGCTCCTCCTCTGGCTCACACTCTAACTCTCTTGAATAAACAAAGTCTTAAAAAATTTTTTTTTACAAAGTGTACCTGTATGATTTGCATATTTCTCAAGAAATTCTGCAAATAATCTGGGAACATGAAGATAACTGCATGAATTCTCTGTGTGCAGTTATAGTTGGAGTGACCACAGTAGAAGTCAGCCTTGAGTAAGCAATAGGGGTTCCTTGTTCATCAGTATCATGGTTTTGTAAACTATTCAAGCTCATATAACATAGCTCATGGAAAAGACTATAGTAAAATTTAAAATAATGTAACTTTGAAGATAGATAATTTAGAATCATTTTATCCCACAAAATTAATAGCAAACCCCAAGAGAAACACAAACGTGAATTTATACAATATGTTATCTGAATTCATTGCATGTGGCACTTTGGAAAGATCTGGAAAAAGGTGAAGGAATTTTAGAAAAATGCTCATCCTGGATTCTAGACCTTAGAGTTGAAAGGAATTTGCAAAAGACTGAAATGTATACTTTAGTGGGTGACAAGATGAACACCAAAAGTCCAAGATTCTCTTAACTGTTTAACCCAAGAGTACGATCGTTACCCCATTCCTCCCCACCTCCCAGGACAAATGCCAAATTTCAACTGGGGAGGAACTAACACAAAGGCAGAACAACCTAGAAGTCTCTAGGTCTAAGCCTTTCTTGACTGATGCTCAGAAAGGAAGGAGAACTGTCTATATGGTAACCGGCAGAGGTCTAACAGGGAGCCTAAGGTGATTATGGTGATATTTCCCACCCTCATGGTCTAGGACTTGAATGACCCACAGAATCATCCAGGGTTCCTGGTGAAAAGTAAGGCTGACTTATTCTCACTAGTTTGAACAGAAAAGGAATTCACAGAAGGGTATCCCAGGGAGACTCTAGACAGGCCAGGAAACCAGGTCACAAATGCCACTAAAATCTCACCACAGAACTGCTCCATCAGAAATACCAGTGGATGCACCTGCGCAGCCCATAGAACACTGGATACTCTAGAACTCTCACCACCACAACCCTGTAGAAAGCGCATCTTGACTGCCACCCTCACCAGAATGGATTGGATTCCTTTAAGCCTGCTTTCTTCATTACCAGCTTCATAATTCAAAATGGTGTCCGTGCAACTGGCTGGTGGAGCTGGGTGACATGGTTACCTCCTAGCTTCAAGGAAGCCTGAGAAAGTGAGCTCCAGCTTCTTCTGTGGGAAGGCAGGGTCTCCCAAGGCAGAAAATTTCCCTTCATGGGAAAGTCCTTCAAAAAGGTCTGGGCAGCCAAAAAGAAGGACATAGTTTCCCTACACCCATTGATTTACAATAAAGAACATTTTATCAACAGCAACAGCAACAACAAAAAATGAGCATCAGAGTATGTTCAGAGTAGCTGAGACTTCGATTATGTGTGAGAACTACACTGTCTACACATACTCTAAGAACCGAGACACCAGCTACCCACTGGTTTGAAGCCACGTGGAGTGAGGCTCTCCAAGGTTATCATCTGAAGTGCAGACCACTCCACGCTGGGCCAGCCCTGCTGGAGAGCAATGATGTATAGAGCGGGTGGAGAGGAGAGATTACCCTGCTTATTCCAGTCAACCTTATCAAGGCCAAGGCAATCATGTGATAACGTGTGAATGAATCAGAAGGGGTAGCCCGGGTATTTCTGTACTCAGAGCAACATTCACACTTCAATTCCAGCCAGCTCTCATTTCCCTCTTCTGAGTTTTTCCTAGTCACTTTTCACACAAGACTCAGAAGCTCCATCGTATTACTTTGCTAAGAGTAGAAGCCCCCTCCAAATTATATGCTGTACCAGGGATTGCCTCATTGATAAAATATCCCTGCCAAGGGGAGTGGTGTGGGGGGGATGGGTTAGCCTGGTGATGGGTATTAGGGAGGGCACGTTCTGCGTGGAGCACTGGGTGTTATGCACAAACAATGAATCATGGAACACTACATCAAAAACTAATGATGTAATGTATGGTGATTAACATAACAATAAAAATTTAAAGAAAAAAAATATCCCTGCCTAAAGTCCAGAAGGCAATGTCTTCTGCTATCATCTTTCTTCCGGAAATGATGGGTCTCTTTAAGGGAGGCAGATGGCTCATGCATTCACCAGGCATTTTTACTGAGCACTTATTAAGTGCCAGGCACAGTGCTGGGTGGGTCCTGGGCATACAGGAGTGGAAAAGGAGGCATGGTCTCAGCTTCATGGAGCTCCCAGAGTGTTAGAGAAGCTGGATATTAAACAAGTGAGCCTAGAAAGACCCATTCTGTTAGAGGCTATGAGAAGCTGGGTCCTAAGGAAGGAGCATTTAAACTAGAGAGCCTATACTGCTTTTTTCTTTCTCGCTCTCTTCCTCGAATGTACACGCATGTATTTACCATCAGCATCAGTCCTTACAAGATCTAAATGCTCTACTTGATCTCAGTGATTCCACGTGCAGAGAGAGAGCCCTCCACCGAACGGGGGTTGTCGTTTCTGAATGCACACTGTGTTGGCGTTGACGGAAGTGCTAGCTGTCATGTGTAACTGATTTAAAACTGCACGGTGGCGTACAAGAGTATTTCACAAATCCTTTTATCTCCTTTGAAGCCCACCTCTCCCGCCCACCCATTTCACTTCTCTTGCTCAAAATGGACCATCCAAAGGCTGAGATGGATGGATATTTGCAGGCCAGCTTTCAAGAAGAAACCTGTCTCTTCCCAGATGTGACCTTGACATCAGTGAGCCACTCGTCCATTCACAGAGAGAAGCTCTCACCAAATGCCCTGAAGCTGGACAGTGTTGACAGAACCCAAACTCGCTCCTTTCGCCTTCAAATATGAAGAATCTGATTACTCAGGGTGGTGACAAGGGTGACAAGGATTATGAGTATAAGAGATCGCCTCACAGAACCTAAAATCACCAAGCTGGTTCAACCCTGGGACCTGGGCTCACCAACACTCCAACACATTCAACTTCTCTCCCAAGGCGCCACCAAGACATGCAGGTCTCAGGACACATGTGTCTCATTTCACGTCCTTTATTCCCTCATCCCCATGGAAAACACGAACTCCACAGACGTGTCAGGGTACGCTGCGTGGAAAACACGCGGATCATCACGGGGTGCTATAGCTGTCTGCCAGAAGCCTGGAGATCCGTGCACAGTGTTGAAGGTGCCAAACCAAAGAAGGGTACCTGAGATGGCATTTTATACAAATTAGAGTTGGACTCTCTGGTAACTATGGGCTTCTGAGTTCATCTCCGACTCTTGTTTTGGGAGAGCATTCTGGCAGACTGAAAGGATATTTTTTAAATACGGATTTGCCTGGGGGGCCCCGCAAGATGAGCCCTCGGAGTAGGGGAGAGCATACCCATGGTCAGAAAAGGGGCTCTACTTTGCACCTCACGCCACAATAGTCCAAAATGGCAAAAGGCCTGATCTCAACTGACAACCCTTCTGGATCCTTCCCTACTCTTCCTCTGACCAGCCCCATGCCAGTCTCACTCTGCCTGGCTTGTCCCTTAGAACGTGAGGGTACGCCCTGAGCAGGACTGACCAGGTGGCCTCAGACAGCCAGCCAAACACAAGAACCACTCTTACTCCCGGAGCCCTTACCGAGGGGCCAGGCACCCTGCAGGTCTCCCTGTGCTTTAATCCTCACCACGACGCCCAAATTAAACAGCATTTCCCACGGATTAAAAGTGAAGAAATGAGGCTTGGAAGTTTTGTGACTGGCCCAGGGCCGGGTACCTGTTAAAAGAGCTGGTTGAAGCCACAGGCAGTGAGCCTCGGAGCCTGTTCCGGAAATGCCTCCTCTCCTCTGCCGGAAGCTGCCAGCCTGGGCCGTCCAGGCCTCATCAGCCTAGGGGAGAGCTGCTAACATCTGCAGCAGCTACAACGCGGGGCATGGGCGAGAATGGGGCATGGTGTGTGGTTAGGACCACGGATCAAACAAAGGCTGTATTTCTTCAAAGGGAAAGAATGGTGTGAGGCATGGATGTGTAGGGCGGTGGTTGTGCAGAGAGCAGGAGAAGCGGGGTTGCAGCCTGCAGCAGAGTGCATTCCCATGGCCGGGCCTTTACCTGCGCAGGCCAAGGAGAGAGCGACACCCCTGCCTGGGGACGGCTCTCTCAGACTGCAGGCAGGGGCCGCTGCTTTTGGACCAAATGTCAGGTGGACAAAGCACAGGAATCCTCAGTCCTCAGGACAGTCCCAGAATATAGAGGGACTCAGCTTTCTGGTAGATTCCAGTATGTACTCGGGAAAGAGCACAGGATCAACTCAGCCCCTTCGTTTTAACTGATGTGTGCGAGGTCAGACACAGGGTTCAAGCGGGCCCAGATCAGGACCAGATACCTGCGCTGTGCAGCCCCTGGCCTTGGAGCAGACTCAGATACTCGAGTACCACCCCACCCGCCTTACCCAAAACCCAGCAGATGGCGCCTGGCTCCAGCTCCAAAGACCAAGCCGCCAGGCTCTAGGCATCTGGGAGGTGACTGCTCTGGGCAGCTGGGGGATTAGTGTGCCTCCTGGCTCCCCCGGGGGAGTCCTGCTCTGAGCATGGAAGTGGCTGCAAATCAGGGGCTTTTTCATTTCTCCCAGAAGATGAAGATAACCAGTGACAGTCCAGATGAACCGCATACGTGCCATCCTGGGATAAATGCTGGACATGCTGGGTTCATTCTAGCCTCCCCAAGACTCTGGGACGGGGTTCCTATTATTACACCCATATTATAGGTGAGCACAGTAATGTAGAGAAAGGTGTGAACTTCAGTCTGTCTAACCAGGATGCCCCAACTCGCAGTACCTCACCCCGGAACCGAAAAAGGAATGAAAGCATCCTTCTTCCAAGTAAAACCGAGGACTCCTTGTAAGAACCTGTTACAGGCTCATTTTGTATTCCAAGATTTTTCAGAGGTGACTGAAATCATCTCTTCAGACATAAAGCTTGAAATTCCACCCCAAGGAGATTCAGAGAGCTCTGCTGAAAGAGCATTGTTCTGGGAAGGGCCCCAGCATTTCACTTCCATGGGGCTGCAGGCATCCATAAAGGGGGACCCCAGACCTGAAGGCCAGGTCTGTTGGAAGGAACCTGGGGGAAATCAACAAGTTTCTTTCCTCCTGTGCTCACGTGCTCTGACCCTAAGCCAGCCGGGAGAGTCCTTGGCATTCAGTGACTAATCAGATGATGGGCCATGAAACACACCCCTGAATGTCATCAGAGGCCAGGCATTTGCACCAGGAATCCAGAAATAAGCTGTCACCAAAGAGATGTGTGCCCTCTGGAAACAATTTCCAGAACATGTTTCGTAATCTAGGGAGGGGACTTAGTGAGCCAGACAGGAAAGGTCAAAAGGCAGCCCTTGGTCCTGCAGTGCCCAGTCTCACCTCCTCCTGCTTGCTGCCCCGTCCCTGGGCCCCCTGGGCCCCTCCCAACAACCACCAAGAAAGCCAACTGTCCCAGTACCAATGTCCTGTCACGTCCCTTCACTATTGCTTAAGGCAGGTTCCATCTCTTCATTGCCTTGAACATGTTTTGAGTAACTGTCAAAATTTAATGAGTATTTTATTCACCATTTAGATGTCAAATAATTACTGGTACCAAATTCTCCATTTATCAAATATGCCTGAATTGAATGGCATGTTTTAAAATTACTTTTCTTTTTTTTTTTTTTTTAAGATTTTACTTATTTATTTGACAGAGAGAGACAGCGAGAGAGGGAACACAAGCAGGGGGAGTGGGAGAGGGAGAAGGAGGCTTCCCGCGGAGCAGGGAGCCCGATGCGGGGCTCGATCCCAGGACCCTGGGACCATGACCTGAGCCGCAGGCAGATGCTTAATGACTGAGCCACCCAGGAGCCCCTAAAATAACTTTTCTCTTCAAAGTAACATTTGCTCAGGGTAGAAATGTGTAGGACACTTTTAAATGAACAGATAAGAATTCTGCCCAAGGGAAGTACACATTCAAATGATTTTTTAAGATGTAAAATGCATTATAAATTATATTCCTGACTGCTTCATTGGTTAGGACAGACATTCAGGGAATAAATTTACAAAAATTGGTTCTTTGGGGCCCTTTTTAGCGGGGATCTAGGGATCCAGCTTTCTCAGTCTGGCCTGGATCTCCCAACTAAATTAAATTACCAACACAGTTTTATTTTCTATGACAATGATTGCTGTCTTATTGGTGCATTTTAAGCCCCTTCTTAGGAGCAAGTCAATCACCTCATTATGCTTGTTTATTGAGCAGTCATTTATGAAGTCAATAATTGATCAAACTTGAGAGGACAGAGTGTACCTGCCTAACGGGGCAGAGCTGATGAGGCTTGACTCAGAGCTCAGGATTAATGTTTCTGTCACCCGGAGACACAGGGCTAATAAGGCATTCACTCTACCACGGTCTCAATTATTATGGGAAGAATCTAAAAATTGAGAAGCTGAAACTCTTTGTGGTTCTAATCGGTTCAGGAAATTCGCACACATACAGGTGAATAAGTCACTCCTTCGTTGTAGGAAGATCAGATCTGGGAAAGATTTAGGCTTGTTAGTAAATAAGGTGGAACTAACTGATGTTTAAATGCAAGGGTAGGGAGAACAGAGACAGCAGTATGTCTGTTCCAGACAAGCCATGGGTGCTGGGCACCCCGCACCTATCAGCTCATCCACATTCCACGGAACCAAGCAGGGACGACCCTGGTGTCAGCTGGGGGATCAGGGAGGAGAGGATTGTCTAACAGGGATGATTCAGAACTAAAGGGGGGAAAAACATCAATTCAGTCAAGTGACAAGTAAACAAGTATCTATTATATGGCATCCCTGTGCTTGAGAGATTCCAGGATAGACCACCACCCTGGTCCATGCCCTGCCCCAGAGCTAGCATGTTTGAAGCGACAGGACTAATAATCATACTCTTGTGTAGTTCATTAGCTAAAACAAACTGCCTCCATTTCACCCTGACTTTGCCCTTAGAAACAAGATATAAACAAACAGTATCCAAGCTTAACAATAAAACCTAATCTATAGGTCTACGGCTGAAACAGCAACTACAAGGTGTTATTCTTTCTTTCCTAAGAAGAGATGATTCAGGGAGGCAACAATAGGATTATTTTATTAAGACATAATTGGGGGGTGCATGTGCCGGGTCCACTATTTTCTGAAGCTGTGGGCAGAGAGCTGAAGGCAGAAATGTATGGAGTTCCTAAAATAACAACTTTATCAAGATATGATTTACAGAGAATAAACTGGATGCATTTTTAAAAGCACAAAATCTGGTGAGTTTTAGCAGCTGTTTACACCCTTGAAACCACCATCGGAAGCAAGATACAGAACATTTCCAATACCCACCTGAAAATACCTACCCAACCTACATGATCACCTCCTTTGAAATCCAACCCAGCCCAGGGCAACCATCACTCTGCTGTCACAACAGATTAGTAAAAGGTACTAGGAAAACAAAACAAAACAAAACACCCTACCTGACTCCTCCTACTTGAAGGTTTTTCAGGGATGGGTGGGGGCGTTAAAGCACATTTATTTTTCATTTTGCTCATCTCTATATACCAAAGCAGGTGACAGGGCTTGTGAAAGACAGAAGGCCGGTCTGGGGGTGGGGAGACCTTTGTCTTAGAGTCAGTGGAACCTGTTGTCCCAAGCACCCAGTCCTCTGGTTTCTGTTTTTATGACATACAAACAAGAAGGCCAAAAACCATCTCACAGGAAACTCAGCTCAGAAGTCAGGTCCACGCTTGTCCACCTTTGCACTGTGCCTCCCTAAGACATTTTTCTAAAATGAGAAATACATTATTCTCAGAAGTCAAAGGACCTTTTAATTATTTCAACTAAAAGAAATACATGCTGCACAACACACATGAAAGGGGTATCTCAGCAATATGGAACGGTGTCAGAACAAGTTCTGGAATTATCTGCAGAAAACAATGCAATTCCTGCTGGCTTCTAAGCAGAACAGCTCCTACTTCTATTTGTGCTCTCATTCAAGTATTACTGTTGATTGCGGTACCCACTGGCTTTTATTCTAAGTAGCTTTATGACATGCAATTGACATACAATCAACTGCATATTTGAAGTGCATTCTTTGGTAACTTTTGACATAGGTATTCACCCACGAAACCATCACCAAAATCACTATAATGAAGAATGCCATCAGCCTTCTAAAGTTTGCCGGTGCCCTTCTGAATCCTTCCTTCCTTCCTGCCCTTCCCGGCACCACCCCCGTCCCTTCCAAGGCAAGGACTGATTTGCTTCCTGTGACAATGCATTAGTTTGCCTTTTAAGATTTTTATACAAATGGAGTCATACAGCATGACTATTTTTTGTCTGGTTTCTTTAATTCAGCATAATTATTTCAAGATTCATCCAGGTTGTTTTACTTGCTAGTGTATCAATAACTCGTTCCTTTTTATTACAGAGCAGTGATCCACTCTGTGGATTTACTTATCTATGCACCTGATGATGGGCAGGTTTTAGCTCTTACCAATAAAGCTCCTATGAACATTCTTACACAAGACTTTGTACGGACATATGCTCTCATTTCTCTTGGGTAAATACCTAGGAGTGGAATGGCTGAATCACATGGTAGGTGTATGTTTACCTTTTCAAAAACCTGCGCCCATCTGTTTTAGCAAATGGTTGTAACCATCTGACATTCCTTCCCACCAGCAGAATATGAGAGTTGCTATTGCTCTACATCTTCACAACACCTGGTATGGTCTTTTTAAATTTTGGCTGTTCCAATAAGTGTCGTGGTATCTCATTGTGCCTGTAATTTGCAGTTCTAACAACTAACAACGGTGGGCATCTTTTTATGTGTTTATCTTTGTTGAAGTATCTGTTCAAATCCTTTGGACTTTTAAAACTTGGGTTGCTTGTTTTAAGTTTTAAGAGTTCTTTCTATACTCCACATACAGATCTTTTCAGATATATGGTTTATAAGTATTTTCTTCCACTCTATGCCTTGACTTTTCATTCCCTCAATACTGTTTGCTACAGACCAAAGGTTTTTCAATCTTGATGAAGTCCAATTTGTTAAAATTTTCTTTTATGGATGATGCCTATAGTCTTGTATCCCAGAAATCTTTCCTTAACTTGGGGTTATGAAGACTTTCTCCTGTGTTCTCTTCTAGAAGTTTTATAGATTTAAGTTTACATTCGGGCCTGTTTAAATGCCCGTGGAGTTAATTTTTATATGTAATGCAAGGTATGCATCTAAGTTTATATTTTTGCATATGGATATTCAACTTTTCTGCACTACCTGTTAAAAAAGCCATCTTCTCTCTGCTGAACTGCCTCTGAACCTATGTTGAAAATTGGTTGTCACATACATGTGAGTCTGATTTCTGGACTCTACTCTGTTCCACTGATTTATCACCAGACAGTCTTGATTAGCCCAGCTGTAAAGTAAGCCTACTCACTTTCTTTAGTCAGTAAGGAAACAGGCCTACAAGATGAACTGGCGTGCTCAAAGTCCATTGTTTCTTCCCTTGGTGCCATATCACCTCCTAAGATTTAATTCTTTTACATATAAAGAGGAACTCTATGCCAAGAAAAAAATTAGTTGATATGACAGAGATGAACATATTTTTACTAAGAATACAGCCTCATTTTTGTGATGAAAACAAGCTTTAGCAATATTAAAAGTAAACTTTTAGTAAGAGAAAAGAAACACATTTCAGTCACAAAAAGCATAACTTGCCTCTCCAACATGGAGACTGTCCCTCCTACCACACTGAGTTAGGGCTCTGACTATCTCGTAGCCTGGCACCGTGCGGACACCAAAGGCCTGTTTGCTTCCTCATTATCGGCATGTGATGAAACATTTTTAAATTCTTACTTTAAATTCTAACTGCACCTTTCTTTGCCTGTGTACTATTTACAAGGTCATGTTCTAGAAAAGGAAATAGAAGCAGGTTGACAGAGGATGCAGTAGAATATGGAGATCAGCCTGTTGGCTCTGGGGAGGGATGGGCATGGAAATCTTTCCTCCATCACTTTGGTAAAGTAACTTACCCAGGTTTTGGTGTCCTTGTCTCATAAATGGGGCTATGACTTCCTGCCTCGTGAACTGTCATAAAGACACATTAGGTAACACTGAAAGCGTTCAGCACAGCGACCAGCAATATTAAGCACCTAATGGATGATGGTTATTAACAGGTTATCATCATCCAGGATCCTCCCACTTCCTCAACTGCCCCTCCCCGCACTCCCAGCTCCCTATCTGCTCCCTCTGATTCCTGGGGAGCCCTCAGAGGTGCTTCTGTTCCTGGTAACTTTCTAGCTTCTGGCTCCGTGCATTTCTTGGTTCCAGCTTCCATGTGATACTGAGTCCAAAGAGTAACTCCTCCCTTATTAAGGCTAGATTGAGGCGTTTCTGTTTGTTGTCACCACAGAAGCTTCCTTGGAAAGACAGGTCAATTAGAGACTCATGGTTCTCCCCAACCACAATGCCACCCCAGGGTCACTTGGAGCACAGTCACTGCAGGGGGCCAAGGCGAAGGTCCTGGGCCAGATGCACTGCCGGGTTAGGACAAAACGTAACACACGGGCGGGGCACTAACACCCGTATCCTGTAATGGGAGAATCTAAACAAGTCCAGTCTTCACAGGTCATGAAAAACCAAGCTAGGAGATTCAATGACCAAAATCCTAAGGTAAAACAAAACCAAACAAAACACTAAAAAGAAAATTTCCTTTGGTACTTCTGTTTTTTTTCACTGCGTCAATCTTGAAATTTCATATTCTTGATAAAGAAATATTCAACCTTTGGGGGCGCCTGGGTGGCTCAATCGGGTAAGCAGCCGGCTCTTGATTTCAGCTCAGGTCATGATCTCCGGGTCCTGGGGTCGAGCCCCATGTCCGGCTCCGTGCTCGGCGTGGACTCTGCTTGAGGATTCTCTCTCTCTCTCCATCTCTGCCCCTTCTCCCCCCATCTCCCTTTCTCTCTAAAATAAATAAATCTTAAAAAAAAAAATAGTCAACCTTTGAAAAGAGGTACATTGTTAGGTGCAACACATTACCTCAAAGATGCTTCTATAATTTAAATATGAGACACCTATTTTTACAACTGACTGGAAAACATAAAACAGGATGCTGATATACATGAAAATACCAGACCCCAATTTTGAAATATTAATCGATGTGTGTACAACAAATCAGGTGGCCTTCAAATATCCTGCATCTTCCTGTTTCTTACATTGTCTTAAGATTATCATTTCACTGAGCAAAACAGAATCAATCTAAATATAATCATGGACTTCCTCCTCTCAAGTCATGATGTACCAATGAAAATGTTTTCTGATGATGTAATACTTCCAGCTCTTTTTATCCCGGTGCCTGCAGGCTCTCTTTATGTAGAACAAACAGCAATGGAATCTCTTAGGAATCCTTTGAAAAGTGAATTGACACAGCTTTGACTATGCCTGACAATGTACAAATCTTTTGTTATTCCTACCACCTCTCTGACATTTGAGACCTTCTCCCTTGTTCCAGCATCAAGGGAAATACAATAAAATCCTGACATAATAGGAGGTCCTATGCCAGATGTCCCACAGAGTGCCTTCCACACAGCAGGCGTTTACTAAATCTTGGAAGAATGGAGCCATTGACTTGTGCTCGAGACACTGACAGGGAAAGTGGCCCCAAAGTTTAAGCAGGAATCCAAAAAAGCAAAGCTCTATCAGAGACCTCGCTCTTGGGTGACCATGGGAACTGTCACCTCCCTTTCTCTACTCACAACCAAAAAATTAACATTGGTCAAGTGTTTCATTCCTTTACAAATATCACAAGAAGTTCAAGTGAAGCATTTCAGAGTCAGGCCTGGGATAAGAGATATTTTATTGCAAGAAAACGTAGCTGGCTAATGAGCTCCTGAACAGCTAACAGGAGAATTTGGTTCCTTCCAAATACATGGACATTTTTAATACATTCTAACTACCTTCACTTTCCCCCTCGCACAGAGCCTAGCACACAGCTGCTTCTCTAGTTAACTTTGCTGAATAACCACGAGTGTGTTACCAACAACGGGAATTTATGATCCCAAAACAGTAACTCTTGTTTTAGCAACATTAATTTAGGCTCCAGATAGGTGGATGATTTTGTCAAAGAATGGACCTGGTTCTTCTAAGTTCCCCTTTCAATATGTATAATGAGACCCTTCTGTATAATACGTTCGGTGTTCAGTCCTATAATAACAGTAGCTTTTAGAAAATCCTTCAGCTCTAGGGGCACCTGGGTGCCTCAGTTGATTAAGCATCCGACTCTTGATTTCAGCTCAGGTCATGATCTCAGGCTTGTGAGATCGAGCCACGTGCTGGTCTCTGGGGTGGTCGGGAAGCCTGCTTAAGATTCTCTCTCTCCTTCTCCCCTGTCCCTCCCTGCCCTACTTACACATGCGTGTGCTCACTCGCTCTCTAAAACAAAACAAGCCCTTCAGCTCTGAATATATGAACACACACACAGATGTGCCACCATAATGTCAAATTTGCCAATAATTTCATATCCTCCAATTATTAGTGGGTAAAATGGTTCTGGTTTGGAAAGATATAAGAATAATAAGGAATTGAGTAAATTCCTTAAAATCAGTGCTGGGTAAAACTAATAATTATGGCCCCAAATCCAAGAAGCCCCTATAAATACGAAGCGTTAAGAAAAGGTGGTTAAAGTAGCTATCTTCAGAAATAAATACAGAAACGGGACTTCGAAGTTTTTATCCCATAAATGAAAAAAATATACATCGAAAAAAAATTCTGAACATAGAATAAAAACCAATATAATCATATGAAAAATATCCTAACCTAATAATAAAACACCCTAATGCCAGATCAAATCATGAGTCCCAATTCTTCACCCCCTGTAGGAGTATTACATGTCCACACCCTTGTCATGGCCTATGGTAACTCGATGTATTTTCCCCTTTTTGGCTTTGGAGTTGGTCATGTCACTTCCTTTGGCCAACTGGAAATTAATAGGCAGAGCTTGAAATGTGCATGAATGACTGGGTTTGCCCTTTTAGGTTCCTACGGTCTTTGTCCATAAGAACAATTTGCCTTGGATAGCCTCTAGTCCAACAAGGCTGAAAGATTGAGGAGCAGGCCTAGATACATCCAAAGCTTGGAGCCATGTCCAGCCCGAATCAGATGAACCCCAGCTGGTCTACAGATAGAAAGCAAGAAGTAAATGCTGACTGCACGCCCTGAGATCTGTATGCTTATTACACAGCAATACCTGACTACAGGTCCTTACTCAATAAAGAGAAAAGTTATGGCAATCAGGGAATCATGACATATTCGTTATCAATCCTGTTTCTGTTTAGCTTCATGTGAACTGCTGATTAAAAAAAATTTAGAAGATCTTGAGAATACTGTATTATATTGTAGCCTTTTTGACCAAAAATATTTTATATAGATCCACTTTTATATTTTGTCTGGATTCTCTCCTTCTATACAACACGGAAAAGGAGCCAGGATCTATCAGACTTGAGGGTTGGGAGAGGGGAGGGTGATCAAGATTGGTTAATGACTCTGCTCTTGATACTGTCTTGATGTTAGGTAACCCAGCCATGTGACCCCCGCTTCCTCTCAGACCTTACCACAATGTCAGACCCATGGGAGTGGCTGTCAAGTTATCTTTCAAAGGTGTCAAAATATGAGTGAAGGCAGTATGTGCCTGAAAATAGCTTAGTCCACCATGACCCACACCCCAGTATTTACAACATCCCTTGAAATAACTACTGGAATTCAGGAGTCCCAGAGCACAATGGTAACAGACAGGAAAGAGTGTCCAAAAAGAATATGAAAGGGAACATTCCTTCTTTGTATCTAAAAAGAAGGAGGGTCATGAGATGCTAGAACTATTTAAGCAAAAGCGACTAGAAAATAATCCCCCTGGACTGAGAACTCTGAGTGCTGGACAGCTTATCTTTACGATTTTGTTTCATTAAGATCTTTTCCCGGCTCGGATTACCTGTAGCTTCATCCTACTAATTCTGCATTCCTATGGATTGTATCAACCAATGAATTCCCTCTATTTCCCTTCATTATTAAATTCAAAAGGGCAAAATGAGGGTGAGGGGAAGAAAGAGAATCTCAGGCCAAGAGTTCACGCACAGTCTAGGTAGTGAGCCCAGACAAAGGCAGAGACGCAACATCAGAGTCTCAACTCCGGTAAATGCAACAGCGTCAACTTTTCACTGGCCTCTCTCTACTTCTCTAAAGCACTTGCTTAGCAGAGAACAGCTTTTCTTCTATTTCAGAAATCAGCTGCAAGTACCAAAAGAAAGAGTTTTCTCCAAAGTTTCAGCTAACTACCTTCTTGCTATTATCGATTTCCCATATTCTAACCAGCATGAGAAAAGTTGTTACCAGCCACGTTGCCTTTCACTGTTGAGGACTTTTGTGCCTTGAACAAGGAACAGAGTCAAACTTCCAAGTCAATGTCTAACTTCCCATGTGCCCTCACAAAGAGCACAAACAAATTCCTCAAACCAGGATCCCTTCCCCCCTTGCATTAGGCAAGTAGAAATGGTCCAACTCAATCACCTAGGTATATGTAAGCAAGACTGTGGAGAAGGGCAGTCTTTTCTAGTCTAGTTTAATGAGGACCTAGATTAGGATACCCCTGTTTTGACCTCAAATCAGTTTCAGATCAATTTCTCAATTTAAAAATACACGTTTCAGGGGGCCTGAGTGGCTCAGTCAGTTAAGCATCTGCCTTCAGCTCAGGTCATGATCCCAGGGTCCTGGGATGGAGTCCCACATCGGGCTCCTTGCTCAGCAGGGACTCTGCTTCTCCCTCTCTCTCTGCCTCTCTCTCTCTGTCTCTCATGAATAAATAAAATCTTTTTAAAAAATAAAATAAAATAAATAAAAATACAAGTTTCTTTTCTTTCAATTACTGAGTCTTCATTTAAAAATTTTCTCAATTACTGAGTCTTCATTACATATTCCAAGCCTGGCACAGCCACAAAAAGCCCTTTAAAGCAAGATGATTTCATTTGAATTTAGCCTCCAGAAAACAAAAAAAAAGTATTTTAAATGCGCAATTTATTCAAAATACACATCCATTTCTGACTTGAGGATGTTTAGCTTGATAAGCTTTGGAATTCAGACAGTTTTCTTTCTATAGCAGATGACTCTTGAGTCATGACTGAAAATATCATCACTCATTTTAATAAAGATAATGACAACTGACCAAAAAAATTTAGGCAAACATCAAGAAAGAGATCTGGGGGGAAAATGTGTTTTCAGTGGAAGTAAAAATACTATTCACAATCTAAAACCTGCAGATCAGAAGAAATAAATACTGGAACCACTTCTTGTGTTTTAAGTGACATTAGATGGCTCTGAAAGTTAGCGTTTAAAAATACTCTCTAAGAATACAAGCCAAATGACTACAGGATTATAAGTTCTCTCTCCCAGTTGTTCAGGTTTTAAAAACAGGCACAAGTAAGAATAGCCTTCAAAAAAAAAAAAAAAAAAACCTAATAAATAGCACACGAGCAATGCAATCTACCCAATAAGGATACCGTATCATGCACTTTTGCCTCCTTTTACCAGATACCTCTAAATAATAACATTGCCCCTCTCATTTCCCTCCTTCCTGCATGCTTTCTCCCCTTTAAAAAAAAATGAGAAAGGAAGCATGACGAAAATGACAAGTGAAGGGCACACCCTTGGGCTCTTCCTTTAGAACCAGTCCTCTCACTGCTGGAGGCATTGGTGCTCCCTAAAATCAGCTTCCATGTTGGCATCCGGCATTTATCCAGTTCCCTAATGCTACCTTCCATTCTCCTGTAGGATTCGTGGACGATGAGCAAAGCCCACCACTTGCCCAGGTTCCCCTCTCTCCCCAGACAGAATCCTGCCCCCTCAAGACAGTGCAGACTGGCCCCCAGTAGCCAGGCGCCAGGTCCAAGGTGCTGTCTGCTGGATGGAAGCGGTCCTGCCCGGCCACAGGCCTCTCCTTCCCCCACAGGGTCGCGCCTCCCTGTTCTGAAAACAAAACCAAGCAAGAGAAAACCAAGCTGCTCACTCTTCACAACAGCCTAAAGGCAGAACCAACCTAAATGTCCATCCACGGATGACCAGACCAGCAAAATGTGATATATCCAAGTAATGGAATATTTTTCAGCCATAAAAAAGAATGAAGTAATAACACCCACTACAAAATGGATGAGCCTTAAAAATATGATGCTAAGTGAAAGAAGCCAGACACAGCAAGGCCGCGTATTGTATGGTTTGTGGGAAATATCTAGAAGGCAAATCCATGGAGACGGAAAGCACATTTGTGGTTACCAAGGAGCTAGAGGGAAGCGAATGGGGCTTCCTTTTCGGGTGAGGAAATATTCTGGAACTCAACAGTGGTGATGGCTGCCGGATACTGTGAAGGGACTAAAGGTCACTCATGGTCAATTATGGCTCTTCTACCACAATAAAAATAAATTAACAAAAAACAAACAAATTAACAAAAAAAATCACAGATTCATTTCTCTCCACACACCCACTGCCAATATTTTCCCAAATATGTGGTTCACACGACCCACCTGCATTTTCTCAGCCCCCGTTTTATCCGTAAGCCCCTTAATTTGGTTTTTTACTCCAAAAAGTCACTGCCTCCTCCACACATATAAACAAAAGTATGGGGAACTATTTATAAAGTTCTCCACAAACACTCATATTTTTATACAATCCGGCCGCCTTCCTCAGTGCCCTTAGAACATCACGTACAGCCTCCTCCTTGAAACACTCCTTGCCCCTGACCTCCACCCATGGCATCTTCAAGATCCTTCTTGACCATCTTGACCACGTGTTCGCTTTCCAAGCTCTTATTTCTATTTGCCCAGTAGGAACATTCCGGGCTCCCTGTCCGGTCTGGTGCTTCGTCGGCTTGACCACTCTGGCTGGCCACCTCAAGCCTCCTTGTTTCCTCCCACAAACTGGGGTCACACTGCATTTCTTCAGTGGACGGAGATGTAAGTTGGCAAATGCACCCTCAACGTTTTCTAACAAAGGTGGTTCTTTCACACATAAGGAACACGGTTTCGAATTGCTGCTGTAATGAACTACCAAATTTGGTGGCAGAAAAATCACACATTTATCATCCTCCTGTTCTGGTGACCAGAATCTAAAGTGGGTCTGCTGGGCCACATTCTTTCTAGAAGCTTCGGGGGAGAATCTGTTTCCTGGCCTCTTCCACTTTCCAGAGGCAGCTTGCAATCCTTGACTTGTGGCCCTGGGCTCCAACCTCAAAGCCAAAAGCACAGTGTCTTTCTCCTCTCTGGCCACCTGTTTCCCTCTTAAAAAGACCCTTGTGAATACACTGGCCTACCTGGGTCATCCAGGATCCTCTCCCCATTCTAGAGACCCTTAACTTAATCACATCTGCAAAGTCCCCTTTGCCGTGGAAGGCACACAGTCACCCATAAGCTCTGGGCATCAGGGGGTGGACGTCTTTGGTAGTTGTGGGGAAAGAGGGTGGCATGAGTCTACCACAAACACTCCCGGGTCCTGAGGACAACTTTTGGCAGCCACTTCTGTACGCTTCCCAACCAAGCAGGGACCTTCACCCTCAATGGTGTATGGGGCAGTTCATGCCTAGCGGCCAACCACACAGCAAGAAGTCTTCTCTCCTCAGAAGAGCAAATGAAGCAATTTTCTGGGGTTCCCTATTCAAGGTTATTTAGAGCTGGGGGTGAGGGGGTGGGGGGAGGAAGGAAGGAATCCATGCATTTCACTTCCAAGAGAGGAGAAAGTTCTAAGTCAGGGACAGGTGAGGGAAGCAGAGACTCTGGAGAGCACATAATAAAGATCATGTGGAAGATTTTGTGAGTCGTTAGAAATAAGCAGTAAAAGGGTGATGAACTCAAAGTAGTTTGGGCTGGTTTGTATGTGAATGTCCTCCCCACGAATGTGTCCCTGTCACTACTCTTTACCCTTATATTTTAATATAGGTGGGAGAGGAAGCAATGAACACATGCGTCTATCCACATGTATACATGTACGCATACGGACATAACCTTTCACTGGATTTTCTTCCCGTAACTGGAGCGACGCAAATGTTTTTGCCCTGAAATGTGCAAGTACTGGAAACACTGCAGCCACATGTCCAAGTTCCAGCAGCAACCACGTTATTCTCGGCTTCTGGGACACACAGATGTCCCCACCCTCCCACGCCCTCTAGTGGTGGCCAGCATGTGCACCGTGCCACGTGGCAAGAACTTCATTCCACACTAGGTCTCAGCCCAAGTTTTGGTACAGATTTTACACACGCTTGCAAACATACAGTATTCTGGCCTAAGAAACTCTTCCCTTTATGTGTCAGGCATTTACCTTTTTTCTTGTGATTTTTTTAGTAGTGCCCTAATGTAAGCTCAGAAACTCAAGAAGTAGTGGACAGTCTGGTAAAAGAAAGTGCCCAAAGTCCAGTAAAAAGACAATATGTAAATAAATACAGTATAGTCACATGGTGGGACATTGTACAGCAACAACCCAGAAGGAACCACAGCTATACACAGCAACATGGAAAAATGTTTAGTGTCAAGACATTAGTTCTAGAAGACGACATAAATGTGGTACCATTTTTATAGACTCGCCCCCCAAAAAATCTTAGGAGTACATGTATATGTAATTTCAATATAGATACACACACACACACACGCACACACACATATATATATATATCATTTTTTTTAAAGCAATGGAATGAAGACCACAAAATTCAGGATCATTCTTGCCTTTGGCATGAGGAGGCAGCAGGAGGAGAAGGTAAGGGAGAAACAGTAGCACCAGTCCTGTCTGGGGGAAAGGCTCATGTGTATTCATTTTATTATAATGTTTACAACTTACAAGTATGTTATATTCTTCAATATATCAAATATTATCATTAAAATATAATTAAGGAATATGTGCAGGTAGATTGATAGATTGATAACTGATAGATGGACAGCTAGACAGAGGGACTAACCCAGGGGTGGGTTGTTCAGAAGAGAACATGAGGTCTTCTCAGCTCCATTCTTGTTTGAATTGCCTAAAGTCCTCCTATAGCTATCGATCCTAGTCTGAGTGATACAATGAGTTTCCAAATTTTACTTAAGTAAAAACTCATGGATCGTGTGTCAATCAGGAGAAGATGCAGTTAGGCCCTTCCCCTGTATGTGGAGGCTCAACCTTGGGCCTGTAGCAGAACCTCAGAAAGGAAGAATTCAAGAATTTTATCCCACCCCTCGGACACCACCTGACCTTGGAAATGAATAATTTTCATTTTTTTTAAAGATTTTATTTATTTGACAGAGAGAGACACGGCAAGAGAAGGAACACAAGCAGGGGGAATGGGAGAGGGGGAAGGAGGGACCCCGATGCAGGGCTCGATCCCAGGACCCTGGGATCACGACCTGAGCCGAAGGCAGACGCTTAACGATTGAGCCACACAGGTGTCCCATAATTTTCATTTATTACTTAATAATGCATTAATACTTTTCTTCACCCCAATCCTATAAGGCTTAATGTCAAGTGGCACTTGGCCTGGTCAGCTCCCGTGCGCCGCCCCCCCCCCCCCAGTAATGCCTCCGACTTTTTTTTTTTTTTTTTTTTTTTTTTTTTTTTGCCTCTGACTTATTTCTGAGGCTCCATCCTTCCATAGAGCCCAGCTGCTTCTCTGGACATCGGCCGTGACCTTTATTTCCAATGACAGGGTCACGCCAGTCTCTCTCCTCGTAACCAGAGCCCTGTCTCTGGACGGGAGCTTGGCAGTCAGGGCCCTTAGGCACTTGGAGCCACACTGCCTGCAGACTTCCGTGTGTCACCTCCAACAGCCACAGTCACACACCTCATCCCGCCTGATGGGACGCTCCCCCCTTCATGGTCTCTCTTCCTGATAAAAGCTACCAATGCTCATTACAGAAGGGGAAATGTAATGCGGGTAAACAAAATCAAGAAAATGAAAACTACCTGGATTCCCCTAACAGAGCGATCCCACATGTGTACCAACATATCATTATAATGTCATACATTATACCTTCCTGCACTTATTTAAACCTACAGTTTTTTTGTTTTCTTGGTCTTTTTTTACACAATTAGCGATAAAGGGTAAATTTTCAGATTGCTAAATACTCTTACAACATGATCTTAATGAACTGCATAATACTCCATTTATTCCAGTTATTATGGCTGCATTAAAAAAAACCTTATTGGTATAAAATAAAAAATATATACATATATCATATACAGCTCCTGCCTCAGGGTCTTTGCACTTGCTGTTCCCTCTGCCTAGAAGCTCTTTACCCAGACATGCTTCACAACCTCACTTCCTAGGCTTTGCTCAAAATCTTCAGTCAAGTCTTTCCTGAGCACTTTATTAAAACCTGGTCCTCCCCACCCATGCCTACATACCCTCATCCCCTCTTCTGCTTTCGTTTCCTTAAACGTGGTTCACCATGTAACATTATGTGGTGTAGCATATTTTTCTGGCCTACTCACTAGAATATGAACTCCATGAGGACAGAGTTTGCTGGGTTTTCTTCCACAAATGCTTAGAAATACTGGCAGTAAAGGCACTCAATAAATGTTGGTTGAAAGGATGGATGATGAATAAACAGACATATATAATTTTATGAAAAGACTGAAAGAAAACAAGCAAAATTGGAAGAGTTTAATTTCTGGGTGATGGATTTATAAGGGATTTAGGTTTTCTTCTTTATACATTTCCTAGATTTTCAGTTTTCAATTGCATGTATTACTTTTAAAATCAGGAGAGGGGAAGATATTTTAAATACTACTAGGCAAAGAGGGCTATAAATAACCATGTTTGGGAACGGTAAAGAAAGAGACAAAGAGGAAGAGACAGAAAAAAAGAAACAGAGAGACAAAGAGAAAGAGAAAAAAAAAGAACAAAACAGAGACAAAAAGGGAGGCAGAGAGAGACCAAGAGATAGAAACACAGAGGCAGGAAAAAAAAAAGAAAAGAAAGAAAAGAAAAGAAACAAAGCGAGTTAGAGGCAAACAGAAACTTCCAACTAACTCTGAAGTCTGAATTTATATTCAAATAATCACAATATAGGCCAGGATAAATTATGAGAAATGTTTTTTTTTTAAAGATTTTATTTACTTACTTGAGAGAGCGAGAATGAGAGAGAAAGAGAGAGAGAGAGCGCACGAGAGGGAAGAGGGTCAGAGGGAGAAGCAGACTCCCTGCTGAGCAGGGAGCCCGATGCGGGACTCGATCCCGGGACTCCAGGATCATGACCTGAGCTGAAGGCAGTCGCTTAACCGACTGAGTCACCCAGGCGCCCCAAGTTATGAGAAATGTTAACCACTAATCATTCTTTCTCTGGCTTTTTAAATCTAATGAAGTAAGAATGCTATTAGGTAACATTAATTAGTCTTAGTTTTTTAATGCATTTGTAAATGAACCACATTTTCAAATCTTCAATAACTCAGGATCTACGACCTAATCAAACCTAATGAGCACAAGGTTAAGATAAACTGAAACATGGATGAAAATGATCAGAGTCAGCGTTTTCATTTGTTATCAAGGGGCTGTAGGGACTCAAGGTGCTGCTGTGGGAAATGGAGGTGTATGCACACTTTTATTTATGCAAAGATAAAGAAGCTCTAAAATAATTTTTTAAATGGGGGTGATGGAACTCATGTTAAATGAGATTGTTATCGAGTTAACATTAATTTAAAGGAATGTCAGAAACTATCAAACAAAAAATGATACATTATAGTAAAACATAATATTGATGGCTTTTCACTTAAGGAGCCTTGAGTTTTAAGTCATTTAGGGCTCACCTAAAGGCTACTGCTCCCAGACCCAGAAAGCCTGACCCCTGGCTTTCTGTCCATGTTCTGACTTGATAAATCTGCTTGGGTAGAAGGAGACTATGTTACTCACGAAAGGAACATGCAGCCAGAAACAGGTCTAACCATTGATTGCCCTTGTCAATGAAGCCGGTGGGCTATGAAACGCACTTCCTGTTTGGTTTTATTTTTATTTATTTATTTATTTATTTTATTTATTTTAAAGATTTTATTTATTTATTTGACAGAGAGAGACACTGAGAGCAGGAACACAAGCAGGGGGAGTGGGAGAGGGAGAAGCAGGCTTCCTGCTGAGCAGGGAGCCTGATGTGGGACTCGATCCCAGGACCCTGGGACCATGACCCGAGCCGAAGGCAGACGCTTAACGACTGAGCCACCCAGGCACCCTGGTTTTATTTTTAATGCTTCAGGAAATGTATCCCATCGGTGGTGAGGATCCATGTGAATTTCAGGGTGAGATTTTTCTCTTGAACTCATGTTCTAGCCATGTTTCAGTTTGACAGGCTCCCGAGAGACAAAGACAGCCCCTAAATGTCTAGCAGGGGGCATTTTCAAAAACGCATAAGTAATTTTCTATGTAGGTATACCACTCATGGTGAAGAGAGAGGCAGCAGAATTCTGCTAGTCCTCCACACTACCTTTAAAAACTGTTTAGAGTCCTTTGTTCCATACTTGTCTTCAAACTGGTCTAATTTTCAAAGCACAACTTTAAAAAATGAATACAACAGATTGGAATCCGGATGAAAAACTTAGAGAAACTTCCAGACCAAGTCTCAGCAGCTCTGGCTGAGAGCTCGCCATCTATCAGTCACTGAATGGGGCTGGCTGTTCTTTCCTGACAGAAAGGAAGAAAGAGGCTTTGACCCTCCATTGTGCAATACAGGACTACAGAATAGAGTTCAATTATTATTTTGGGAGAAAAAAAGGAATAAAGGCCTATTTGGATTTTTATTTTGGCAGGATAGAGATTTGAATAGTGTTTCGCTTCCAGGCCAGCCCAGACATCTTCAGCCAAAGACTTATTTAAGTTCAGACATGCTTATGCTAAAATCCAGCAGACTTTGATTTTAAGGGAATATTTTCTCTAAAAGTAAATAATTTTTACCCAATTTAATTCATTCAAATGTATCCTTCACAGCAAAATTTTCTTTTAAAACTCATGGAGATGTGGCTCCCTGTCTACAGTTCTGGCTGAAATTAAATTGAAAAAAAAAATACAGCTTTCAAATATAGTGCCTTATGACAAAGGTACAAGGACAAGATTATAAAACACAAGTCACAAGGTGACTTTTAGACACATTCAAAAATGCTCAAACTGTAAAAATCGACTAGTTTCAATGGGCAAGTCAAAAATCATTGCTGTGCTTAACAGCAAAGAAAGGATACTTTTTAAGATACCATATGACTATGCAAGGCTTTTTACTTAGTAATTCACCTTGTCAATGTAATTTTGATGAGTAAGGATGATTCATAAATACTGAAAATGCAGTTTTCACACTAAATTCTATTCCTGAGAGAGACAATTTAGCAAATTCTAGATGACTTTTCACTTTTAACAGAGACATAAAGTCATGCTCAAGGATTTAATTAATTAGACATCCCCTACTTAAATGCTCCAGTCTGTTCTGGGCATATGAGCCGGGGCAAGCTTGGGACTTGGGTTTTACAACCAAAGATTCTTGGCTCCTTTTCCTTGGAAAAAAATAGAACCAGCTAGAATGCTCTGACTGGCAGTTATCAGGAAGCTGACAAGGCAGAAGGGCATTTTATCCCATGAAGGGGGGCCACACAGATACTTCTCCTGAGAGCAGGTGAGACGGAGACATGCTGACACCCCCGCCATTTGACCAAGGTAGAGGCAAAAAGGTCACGACTCTTGCTAATCCCTGCTGGCTCTAGAAATACTGACTGTTAATTCTCTGCTATGCCTCTGAAGAGTCAACTCCAGGTAAGGCAAAGTAGATCTGATGTCCTCATGAAATCACTGGAAAGCCACTCCCCGATTCTTGTGAAGGGCGCCCTGCTAGAGGCATTGAGATTCCAGGGACACCTGTTAGAAAAACCCGGAGTTCTCAGCCATAATTTCCAAACTCTTTAGCTGCCATGAAAAAAAAATGGTATTTTCTGTAAATTGGCACTGAATGATAAAACAAGATTTTTTTTTAAAGATTTTATTTATTTATTTGAGAGAGAGAGAGAATGAGAGATAGAAAGCACGAGAGGGAAGAGGGTCAGAGGGAGAAGCAGACTCCCTGCTGAGCAGGGAGCCCGATGTGGGACTCGATCCCGGGACTCCAGGATCATGACCTGAGCCGAAGGCAGTCGCTTAACCAACTGAGCCACCCAGGCGCCCTAAAACAAGATTTTTGATGAGAATTTTGAGAATAGCTCATCTGGTTATAACGTACCCAACTATTAAAGAAGTCTGTAAAGAAATTTTGAATGATCAGGATATATGCAAGTGAAGTTATTCCTGTCAAATTTATACTTAGAAAAACCTGGCCAAAATGAAAACAAATTTATGTTTTTAAAAGGCAGTGTGCACAATGTCTCCTTTGTTAACATGAGATTTTATTCAGTCAGCTGCCAGAGTCACGTGCTGAAATAAAAAGCTCTTAGGACACTGAAGGTCAGGTTGCATTCCAATACTCAGAATGAGCCATAAGAGATGTTAATTTGGTTCAGTGGACAGACTGCTCTGTATACACCCTGTCCAGGTTGTAGAGTTAGTGACATACTGTTTATTAAAAAATAGGTCAAGCAGGAGCCCTTCTCAGAACTTACCCACTGTGAACCGCAGTTTCACAAAATCAACTTTCCTTGTATGAAAATCCATATATGAGTAGCATCTGATTAAAATTATCCAACTTTTATTACTGATGACCACATCAGAAATTAGATGCTGGCTTTATTGTTATTTACCAGTATAATCTATGTGAACTTTATGAATAGCCTTTAAATGCCCAGAGAAACTACACATATGCATAAGTGTACAGTATCATCTTCATGCTAAATTTTGAGGGAAATACTTTCAGCTAAGCCAACAGAAGCAAATTTTCCCGAAGAGTAAATAACAGTCTGGGAAATAAGCCATCAGACTAGAGAAGGTTTTATCTATTTGTGGGAGAGAATGAGAGAGAGAGCGCACAAGAGGGAAGAGGGTCAGAGGGAGAAGCAGACTCCCCGCCGAGCAGGGAGCCCGATGCGGCACTCGATCCCGGGACTGACTCCAGGATCGTGACCCGAGACGAAGGCAGGAGATCCTTTTTGTTCTCTAGCTTTCCTGAGACACAGTTGACGTATAACATTGTATAAGTTTACCGTGTACAATATGAGGGTTTGATACACATAAATTGTGACATGATTACCACATAGATAGCTAACACATCCTCCACCTCACATAATGCCCATTTTGTTGGGGAGGTGGTGACAACACTGAAGTGCACTCTCTTAGCAACTTGCAAGTACACAATATTACATTGTTGACTAGAGCGGCCATGTTGTACGTTAGATCCCCAGGACTCACTGGTCTTATAACTGCAAGTGTATGTATGCCCTTTGGCCAACTTCTCATTTCCCTTCCCTCCCAGCCCCTGGCAGCTACCAGGCTCCGCTCCTGTTTTTATCAGCAGCTTTTTTAGATGTCACAGATAAGTGAGACCACACAGGTTTATCTTTCTCTGACTTATGTTACTTAGCACAATGCCCTCCAGGTTCATCCCTATTGTCACAAATAGCAGAATTTCCTTCTTTTTGTATGGCTAAATAATATTCCCTTGTATATATGTCCCTATGTATCCATTCGTCCACTGTTGGACACTTGGGCTCTTTCAATGTCTTGGCTGTTTTGAATAACATTGCAGTAAACATGCTGGTACAGGTTTCTGTTTGTGGCACTGATGTCCTTTCCTTCTGGGTATACCTAGCGGTGGGATCGCTGGATCATAGGGTAGTTCTATTTTTAAGTTCTTAGGAACCTCCACCCTGTTTTGCATAGGGGCTACACCAATTTACATTCCCACCAACAGTGCACAAAGGTTCCCTTTGCAAGGAGCTCTTTTGTAATTAAAAAGCTTTACAATGGCATTATGAAGAGAGAATGGTCCATTATTTGCCTCACCTTTTTACAGTGAACGTAATGACCTTTAATGAGGCAATTAAAGCCCCACAGAGAGAAGGCCTGGCTCGTTCTGAGTGAGACAGCAAACCTACCACAGAAGTGGAAAGACCCCAATCCCACAACGCTCATGTGAGCAAAACCGCGCCTCTCTGACTCAGAAGAGCCGCTCATACAGCACTGCATTTTGTCCTTCAAATAAAGTGGTTCTGAATTTTTCAGTGTGAAAAACACAAGCACTACCCAGTACAAGACACTAAGAATCACCATAAGCAACATACCGAATCAAAGAAATTAGAGGAATAAATACTGTAATTTCATGTCTCCATGATGAATAGAGAACAGAATACAATTACACAGGAGAAACTGTGAACTCAGCCGTCGAAAAGAATGAAATCTTGCCATTTGCAATGACACGGATGGGGCTAAAGAGTTAAATTATGTTAAGTGAAATAAGGCAGTCAGAGAAAGATATCATGATTTCACTCAAATGTGGGATTTAAGAAACAAAACAGATGAACACAGGGGAAGGGGAATAAATAAAGAGAGAGGGAGGCAAACAGACTATTTAAGGGAGGTAGGTGGGGGATGGGTTAGATGAGTGATGGGTATCAAGGGTACTTGTTTTGATGAGCACTTATATGTAAGTGATAAATCACTAAATTCTATTCCTGAAACCAATATACACTATATTTTAACTAGCCAGAACTTAAATAAAAATCTGGGGGAAAAAAAAAAACCAGTGTAAAAATACCGGAAAGTATCCCTTCTACTGTGGATTAAATCCCTTTGAAGGAGTCACTGGCCAAACAAAAAGGTAACAAGATAACAAAATGAAAGAAATGGGAATGATTCTTTGATCCCACTTCTGACCACCAGCTACAATTTTGGTCCCACAGCTGATGATCTTGCCAAGTTCATTCCTCTCTCGGCCTCAGTTTGTCTCATCTGCTGAGGAGGTGAGAGAGAGAGAATCATTTCAGATATCCCTTCCAGCCCTAAAAAGTCTGTAATGCAATCTGAGGTATTTGTGTGTTTGAGATACTGTGATTCATAATAAGAAATGTAGATTTGGCCTTTATCCCCAAGTTTCTGGGTGGGGGTGGGACCAGAGGGGGACCTTCTCCACACCACCTAGCGATTCTAGGTCACCAGCTGAGGGTTCTACAACTCAACTTGATTCTGACATTATCTACCCGGAGATAGAGTCAGAACCCCCCGCCAGGTTAAGGCTCCATCTGACAAGGCTGTCCCCTCCCCCACTTCAGATGCCATTTGCAACCCAGGCTGTCACCTGTGCTTCTGACCAACCTGCTATATACTGGAGGTTCCAACAATCCCCTCTTGAGTTCCATTACTTGGCTCCAGCAGCTCCCAGCACTCAAACATTTTACTTACTACATTACAGGTTTGTTACAAAAGATGTAACTAAGAAACATCCAGCTGGAAGAGAAGCCTAGGGCAAGGCATGGGGAAAGAGTGGGGAGTTTTCATGGCCTCCCCAAATGTGCTGCTCCCCCACAAATCACGTGGTCACCCACCTGGAAGCTCTCCAAACACCGTCCTTTTGGGTTTTTATGGAGGCTTCATTCCACAGGCACAATTGATTAAATCATTGGCCATTGGTGATTGGTTCAACCTCCAGCTCCTCTCCCTTCCCCAGAGAAGGGAAGCAGGACTGAAAGTTCCAATCTTCCAATCTAATCAATTCCCATGCCAACCAGCCCCTGTCCTTAGGTGCCTTAGAAAAGCCGCCTCATTAACATAACAAAAGACACCTTTCTCTCAACAATTAGGAAAGTGCAAAAGTTTTAGTGATTTGGTGCCAGAACCTTGGGGACAAAGGCCAAATCTATATTTCTTATTATGAATCACAATATCTCACACACGCAAATACCTCAAATTGCATTACAGACTTTTTAGGGCTGGAAGGGATATCTGAAATGATTCTCTCTCTCACCTCCTCAGCAGATGAGAAAAACTGAGGCCAAGAGGAATGAACTTGGCAAGATCATCAGCTGTGGGGCTGGGACCAGGATGAACCTGAATATGTATCCAGGTAATTGTGAAGTGAATGAGACCCTCCCTTAAAAAGCTTATTTCCAAGGCACCTGCGTGGCGCAGTTGGTTAAGTGACCGACTCTTGGTTTTGGCTCAGGTTGTAACCTCAGGGTTGTGAGAAGAAGCCCTGCAACAGGCTCCCCGCTCAGCGGGAGATTTTTTTCTCCCTCTCCTCTGCCCCTCCCCCCGTCCTGTGCTCACTCCCTCTGCCCCTCCTCCTGCTTGCTCTCTCTCTCTCACTGAGATATATAAATCTAAAAAAAAAAAAAAGGTTATTTCCATTATCATGCCTTCTCTGGAGGCACATAAGCACTTTCCCAAAGCAGTGAAATATTATAAATCTAAAAAAAAGCCATATGATAAGCTACTTACTCCCTGACCAAACCTGGCATTGGCAAAGTGAGTTCCTCGGTCCTGCTCACTATTTTATTTTTTCCAAATCATTATCAAACACTCAAACAGCTTCTTTTTTTTTTAAAGATTTTATTTATTTATTTGACAGAGAGAGAGAGACAGTGAGAGAGGGAACACAAGCAGGGGGAGTGGGAGAGGAAGAAGCAGGCTTCCTGCTGAGCAGGGAGCCCGATGCGGGGCTCGATCCCAGGACCCTGGGATCAGACCTGAGTGGAAGGCAGATGCTTAACCGACTGAGCCACCCAGGCACCCCTCAAACAGCTCCTAAACAGGGCTTGGACAGCAAGGGCTCTAGAAAAAGCAGGCAATTGATACCTTCACCAGTCAAAATAAGGACCAGTAAATCACAAAGTGCTCTTTTTTTTTTAAGATTTTATTTATTTATTCATGAGAGACAGAGGGAGAGAGAGAGAGGGAGAGAGAGAGAGAGAGAAGCAGAGGGAGAAGCAGGCTCCCAAGGACCAGGGAGCCCGATGCGGAACTCGATCCCAGGACCCTGGGATCATGACCTGAGCCGAAGGCAGACGCTTAACCATCTGAGCCACCCAGGCGCCCACAAAGTGCTTTTTTTTTTTTAAAGATTTATTTATTATTTATTTTGAGAGAGTGAGAATGAGAGAGAGAGAGAGAGAGAGAGAGTACATGAGAGGGGGGAGGGTCAGAGGGAGAAGCAGACTCCCCGCCGAGCAGGGAGCCCGATGCGGGACTCGATCCCGGGGCTCCAGGATCATGACCTGAGCCGAAGGCAGTCGCTTAACCAACTGAGCCACCCAGGCGCCCAACACAAAGTGTTTTTTTAAAAAGCTCACTGGGTCGCATCTTCCCCCAACCAAAATTAAGGAGTAAGCTCAAATTCTTCACTTGCACAGGAAGCTTAGACACTTGCCCAAGGAGGTCCAGTGTGTCTGCGGTGGGCATGACTAGAACCCAAGCCCCGTACTGCCAGGCCAGCCAGGGATGGGTTCGTGCCTAAAGGGGCCTGCATGTCACAAGGGCAGCATCGTTAACCAATTTCAAATCACTCTCTCTGATCCTGTTCTTATCAACAGCCTTCTGATCTTAATTTGATTTCCCAAGCAGATTCCCCTGCTTAAAATAACCAACTTGGAGAAACCTGGACAAACATTACTTTGGCCAGGTGGTCAAGGTTAAAACTGTAATGATAAATCACATCGATGAGACGTACCCTTAATACAATGTGATAACAATGGCACTTTACCGCTGTGCTCTTCTTCCCCAAACCCATAACCTCAGTCTAGTCACAAGAAAAACACCAAATTCTAATAAAGGGACATCCTACAATATATCTGACTAGTACTCCTCAAAACTGTCAAGGTCAACAAAAATAAGAAAAGTCTGAGAAACTGTCACAGCCAAGAGGAGCCTAAGGAGGTATGTCTATGAAATGCATTGTGGAATCCTGGATGGGATCCTAGAACAAAAAAAAGACATCAGGCGAAAACTAGGGAAATCTGCACACAGCATGGACTTTTAGCTAATAAGAAGATATTGATTAATTGTGACAATGTATGGTAGTAATGTAATATTACTATGTGAAGAGAAGAAAGGTAGGGGATGTACTATCTGTATATGGAAACTCTGTACTATCTTCTCAATTTTTCTGTAAATCTCAACTGTTCTAAAACATGAAGTCAATTTTAAAGGAGAGAACCAACTGATAGATCTGAATCCACTGGACATCTTGGAGCCTCAGTCACCTACCCTCTTGTTAGCAATAACATTGAAAAAAAACCAAGTTCCTTACCTTTCGCTGAGGCTTCTCCACAACTGTGCACCTGTAACAAGGAGAGGCAAAAAGCAAGACATTAATGGAGGTGTTTTTCTCTTGAGGCATTTCTCAACTTAGAAATATTCTGAGCTATTTAACATGAAATGCTTAGGGGCGCCTGGGTGGCTCAGTCGGTTAAGCGTCTGCCTTTGGCTCAGGTCATGATCCCAGGGTCCTGGGATTGAGTCCCGAATCAGGCTCCCTGATCAGCAGGGAGTCTGCTTTCCCTCTCTTTCTGCCCCTCCCCGAGGCTTGTGCTTGTGCGCACACACACACACACACACACACTCTCTCTCTCAAATAAATAAAATCTAAAAAAAAAAAATGAAATGCTTAAATATTTAAACTCTAGGAATTATCAAACCATTCAGTGTATACCTCCGGTACCATAATTAATTCATGCGATTAGTCCATGAATATTTGAGATCCTACTACATGTAAAACACTTGGACAGGTCCCATGAGAGATAGAGCTCTACATCACACGTGGTCCCGCCTCAGGGACTTGACTGTTCAGTGCGGGAGTCCTAGCATGCACTCAAGTACATATGAACCGAGGTAGGTGGTGTAGGAACTACACAAAAAGCCCAAACCACAAGAGTTCAGGGAAGAGAGAAAAACAGGCCGCTCAAGGAAGCACCAATAACCGAGGTGGCATTTAAGGTGGGTTCTGAAATGGTGCTGACGGAAGGAGAATGAAGACAACTGTTACTTGAGAAAGGAGATTTTTATCTATTCATTCTTTAGGTGTTTTGAGCTTATACATACTAGGCTCAAATGAAATCAACAGAAAAAAATGTATACTTAGATCAATCACTTGCGTTCTTGATGGGCTTTCTTTCTTTACTGTGCTATATCTTAATATTATACTCTCAGCTACCAGCTTTAATGAAGTGCAATATTAGAAGTGGCCACGAGGCCGTTTCTGCATTTTCCCATGAAACGAATGCCAACGATGTTGTCCCTTTTGTTCTGCAGTCTCCCCTATCAAAGATCTATGTAATAAATTCTTAAAATTGAGTCCCAGGAAAAAAAGTTTCTCAAAATTGCTCGCACTCTTTCATCAGACTAGTAGAAGAATTGTTCAGTTGGTCTAGTTTCCCTTTTTGCCTTGGCTGCCAGTAAACCCAGAGATGACTCTGTCGCTCGGTTACGGTCACCGTATCAGAATCCTGTTCCTCTACTACACCTTTTTAAATGAGTTTCATTTTTTATGATCCTTATAAGCTTTTGGGGTTAGATGGCATCTACTTGGGGGTTAGATGGCTTGTCAAACAAAGCAAATAAACGATTCAAAAGAATCCAAGGAATTCTGAGCACTAGTGAGGCCTCAAGGTGATGTTGGAAAGTGGGATAAAGTTGAGCACTAACAAACCACCTGTCATAGGACATTTCTCTGTTAACACTGGATCCAAGAGTAGAGAAAGCAGATAACACTAAGGGGTGTTTGCTTGTTTGGTATGTCATTAAAAGTGAGGAAAAGGAGTATGGTTGCTGGCTAAGGGGACGAAGACATTTAGAATGGCAGGGGTAGGAGCACCACAGTCACGGAGCACAGAGCAGGCTGGGCTGTGCGGGGCTGGGGGGCAGTGCGGGGGGAGACGCTGAGCAGGGCAGCACTTACACGGAAAGCAGAGAGTGGGTTCCTGAGGAGCGAGGGGCTGGCAGAACATGGCATAAATGGGCGGTGCAGGTTTCACAGGAGGAAGAGTATAAAGAGACAGGTGGATATGCTCCACAGGTGGCCGCGTGGGGACCTGCTGAGCCCTCCCCCCCACCACACAGGGCGGTTCTTGAATAGGATATTAAAGGAAACCAGTGTGGAAATTCTGGGCTCTTCTGTCATGAGAGAGAGGGGTAGGCGATGAAGGAAGAGCCTATGGCTGCAGAAAAGTTCCCCAGGGCCTGGATGAAGAGAAGTGCGCACTCAAGGTAGGCACCAGCAAGAGTGAGCAAGAAATCCACCGCAGCTGACTCGCAACGGACACATGGGCTCTGGTAGGTTCCACAAAGATTAATTTACCTGAAAGGATCTTCATACTCGGGCCTCACCTACTTCATAGGAAGCATCTAAGATGGTATTAAAGATCACAATGTGGGGGGCGCCTGGGCCTCACCTACTTCATAGGAAGCATCTAAGATGGTATTAAAGATCACAATGTGGGGGGCGCCTGGGTGGCTCAGTCGGTGATGTGTCTGCCTTTGGCTTAGGTCATGATCTTGGGGTCCCGGGATCGAGCCCTGCGCCGGGCTCTCCGCTCAGTGGAGAGTCTGCCCCTCCCCCGCGCATGCTCTCACTCTCTCTCGCTCATGCTCTCTCTCTCTCAAATAAAATCTTGAAGGAAAAAAGATAACCATGGGGGAAGAGGAGGTATAAAACTAAATTCTTAACAATGGAAGTTTGCTATCTTCAACCAGGAATGCGGGGGTGGGGGGAGCGGAACCCCCGAGATGGGAGGGGAGAGAACAGCCCCGTGAGCCTGAGGACCCGCTCACGCTTTCCCAGCTGCTGCGGCAAAGCCAAGACATCCGGCCCGAGTGGCTGGCAGGTCTGGTGGAAGCCACGGAGTTTCCATAACCGCATCTGGCTCGAACTGGGCGCCTCGCAGAGACACATTCATCACAGCAGGGCCCTGGGCTGAAAGGTCTGCAGAGGCGGGCTCCTGCCAGCTATGCGCAGGGCTCACACGGACTTTGTCTATGTGCTTTGTCTCCACAGACTCCACTGAAGGAGGCCGGGGCGGGCACCAGTGTTCCTTCAGTCATAGGCTGAGGAGTGCCGGGAAAGCACAGCGGTTAATCCTGGTTCTCCTTTCCTCTTGGTGCATAGCAGGCTACCAGTTAAAACCCTGACGTAAAGCTTGGCCTGGGACACACCCTGCCCTACAAGATGGGGGCATGAGAGCTCCCGCGGTGGGGTGGGGTGGGGCAGAGAGGCCTATGCGGGTGGGGTATCTGGAAGCCCCTGCAAGCCCCGCGCGGAGGCAGGCCCCGCACAGAAAGGCGCTCCACACAGACTGCCTGATGGGCCAACAAACCCCGTGTTGTTCAGATTCTGCATCAGAGCTGCAGGGGGCAGAGGGTCACTGCGCCCCGAGGCACTTCTAGTCGATGCTCTTAGGTGGCCCTCACACAACTGCGCGGTTGCGGGTCGGTTTCTGCCATTTCATGGGATAAGGAGACCGAGTGACGGTGGGCTTTTCTGCCCCGAACCCTGAAAAATCTTACTTTATATGGAAAAAGGGAGGTACCACATGGGATTCAGTCAAGGATCAAGAGATGTGGAGACTGTCCTGGGTTATCCAGGTTGGGCCCCAAATGCAGTCACAGGGATCCCTGTAAAAGGGAGGCAGAGGGAGGTCTGGTGAGGATGGGAGAGGAGAGGGGGCCATGAGCACCGAGGCAGGGAGTGGAGTGTTGAGGCTGCAAGCCAATACCCCAAGCAAGCACCGGAGGCCGGGAGAAGAAAAGAACGCTTCCCTAGAGCCTCTGGAGGGGGCACAGCCCTGCCAGCACCTTGATTTTGGCCCCATGCTATACTGATTTTGCATGACTGGCCTCCAGAACAGTGAGAGAAGAGATTTCTGTCGTTTTGAGCCACCACGCTGATGATTTGTTACTGCAGCCCCAGGACACTAACACAGTCCAGGATGGGTGCCCTCCACGACTGGGGAGTGGAGTGAATGAGCTCAAGGACTAGACCCTTCAGGCTCGTATTCTTCCAACTCTCCCAGCTTAGTTTGGTAAAGGACTGAACCTTTGTAAGCAGAGGTGTCCCACCCTTTAGGAATATGAAAGTCCCGTCTTTGCAAGAACATCAAGCCAATGAGTCAAGGCTGAGAATGACCTCTGCGTGAGTGCTCAAGAATGAGAAAAGAGCAGTTGCAAAGTTTTCCAGCTCTGTCCTGGCCGTCCGTGCTTGTCTGCTCCTTATAAGGTGTGCCCAGATGCGACCCAGTTTGATGCAACACCAACACTGCTGAGATGCTCATCTAAAATGGCCGTTGATGGACTTTTTAAGCAGTTCTTTTCTTCTAAGATTCCCCTGAAGAAGCTCCCGGAGGGTGAAGATGTTACGAAGTCTAGTGGAGAAAAATGGGCTCTCCTGTATCCATTAGGAATCAGGGCAGAAACAGGGCATCGCCATGCGTGGACTGGACCCGCCCTGCGCAAAACCCCACAGTGTGAGCTGCTCTATCTCCAGGCAGCCTTACTACATCTGTGGTGAACAGAAAGTACTGGGGCAGGTGCCTGATAGGGTTAAAAGTTAGGGAGTTGGTGGGGCGCCTGGGGGGATCAGTTGTTTAAGCATCCGACTCTTGATTTCGGCTCAGGTCATAATCTCAGGGTCCTGGGATGGAGCCCCGTGCTGGGATCCACGCTCAGCGGGGAGTCTGCTTGAGGATTCTCTCTCCCTCTGCCCCTCCCCCACTTGCATCTTCTCTCTGTCTCTCTCTCAAATAAATAAATCTTAAAAACAGAAGTGAGGGAGCTGGGTGACTGTCCTCTGAAGCAGAAAATGGTGGGGCAGGGAGGGAGAGGAGAGAAAACACTGCATCCAAGAACATAATCTTAATCTAGAGACTCATGAAAAGCAGTAACTGCACACAAACGCACTGGTGGGAGGTCTCCTAACCAAACCTCCAGTTTGGTGCTGCCCCCTTCCAGGAGGTTGATTCTTCACATAAATTCTTTAAATTCACAAGTTTTCTGTCACCTTCCTAGATCACTAGAGTGAAGGAATTCCCTTCAAACCTTGAAACACAGCAATATGAAACCATCTTTCGAAAAATGGTTTGCACATGATTTGCTCTAAGAACTGTAAAGACTTAAAGGATAAACCGGAGTTAAGGCACATTGTAGAACATGACGATGGGAAATCGGTAACAGCTTCGATCCCCGGTCTCAGAGTTGGCTTTAGGGAGAACAAGGGTGCTTCCCACAAGGCAGGCTTTGGGATTCCTGCCAGAGCAAGAACTTTGGCAAGTCCTTATATGCACTGATCTATATGGACCCCACCCAGCATTATCCCTCCGTGTGGGGGTTACACTTAATGAAATTAAATGTCTCACTGTAACCACTTCCTCTTGGCTGGTTTTTGATCAAATCCATCATCTTACCACATTTAGGTTCCCAGGGCTCAATTATTCCAAGGACGGAGTTTTGCTCATTCACAAAAACTAGCTGGTAGAAGAGGCCTCTCCGAGTACAGAAAAGCTTGACTCAGATTTATAATACAAATTACTCAGAAAATACCTTAAACAAATTTCAAAAGTAATTCAACTTCTCACTTCTAAACAATGTTTAAAATTAGTTCCTTTTTCATCAGTGTGAACTCATTTGTTAAAATTATTTAACTATTACTTGTCTTCTGGGGTTTTGTTTTTAAGTACTCTCCAACATGGGGCTTGAACTCATGACCCCAAGATCAAGGGTCATACCTCTACTGACAGGGCCAGCCAGGCACCCCAACTATTACTTGTTCTTAAGCCCTGAATTGTTTTTTTCTTCACTGAGGCAGAAAAAGTTTTCATATAAACGAGGCCAGCTTCCAGTGGTCCAAGTTTCATCATGTGGGATGTAATAAATATTTCACTGTTATCTTTGCTGCAGCCTACTTACATATCAAAATGATATTTAAGTAGCACTTAGAGCCAAAGAGAAACCAGCACACACAAACCTTTTGTCCAGGATCAGTAGCTATGACTAGGGACATCAGCTAAGTAATTGATAAGTATTAAATATTTACCAAATATATAAGTATTCAATAAACAATAATACCAAAGTCAATGCCTACATAATTTGTTATGTTGTTCCCTTTTAAAACTACTTGGTTAATATGCTTACATAAAGATCACACATTCAGGGTCTAGAAAATTACATACCATAAAAATGAATTCTCAGTTTTCTTACCTCTAGCTCTAGATAAAACCATATCCTTTATTATTTGCATAATAACACGCCCAAGTATCATGACAGAAATCAGGTGATACACTCTCCATGGAGTCAGTGCAAGGAACCTATAACAGCAAAAACAGACAAATCATTATTTCAATTTGAGGATTTTTATCCTTTTTTAAAAATTAGGTTTACTTTCACAGCCCCTGGGTGGCTCAAGTCGGTTAAGCGTCTGCCTTTGGCTCAGGTCCTGATGCCAGGGTCCTGGGACCGGATGGAGTCAAGGCACCCTACCCCTTTCATGGTTAGGCTCTCTGCTCAGCGGGGAGTCTGCTTCTCCTCTGCCCCTCCCCCTATTCCTACTCTCTCATTCTCTCTCACACACCCTCTCTCAAATGAAGAAAAAAAAATTAGGTTTAGTTTCAGCACAGAAACAACAATCCAAATTTCAGTTTTCAGGATCACTCCAACGAGCCCACATCAAAGTTATTTCATGGGCATCAAAGTCAGCAAAATAAAAGCGCTTGAGCCAGTATGCTTTTGTGCTAGGCTTTCTGCTGTAACCTCTAATTTGGGCAGAGGATTTGCTATGTTGGGTGTGGCCCAAATATCACTCTGCTAACAGATGGAGACTGGAATTGACCTGCAACCAAATCATGAGGTGCTAGAAAGGCAGAGCCGCAGGGTTTTCCAATATGCAGAGTAGCCACTGCAGATGCCCTTCACTCGCTGTTCTCTATGTGCTGCTTTTATGCCACATTTATTTATTTAACTATTGCCCCCTCCCTCCAATCTCTTGAAAATAGCAATTAAGGATCCAAGGTGCTGGCCTCTTCTCTTCAAGATAACTATTCTTTGGTCTATCTGGCCCCTTCCTCTCCAGAGGGAAACAAAGAATTCTTTATCATGAAGAGCACATGAACACTGCAGTACTTCTTTAAAATTGGGCCGATAAAAAAATGGAATGGCTGATAAGTCACAAGCTCTGAGGCTTTGTATAGAGGGTGAAGCCTGTTCTATATAGGTTAATTGGCCAAACTGTCAATTAATATTAATTTTGATGTAATCAAAATCACAGAAACACTAACTTAACATATATGTCATTTAATACTGGTTGCAAGGCACTGTAAGCTTTATAGAGAAAAACACATACTACAAAGAAAGAATCCCGTCTTCCAGGAACTTACTTCCTCATCAGAGAGGAACATAGGCCAAGCTAACAAAATCCAAGACAATGAGTCTTAGGTACTCTAATAAAATATAAGCAAAGAACCATACGACCCAGCAGTGGCACTACTGGGTATTTACCCCAAAGATACAAATGTAGTGATCCAAAGGGATATGTGCACCCCGATGTTTATAGCAGCAATGTCCACAATAGCCAAACTGTGGAAAGAGCCAAGATGTCCACCGACAGATGAATGGATAAAGAAGATGTGGTGTGTATACACAATGGAATATTATGCAGCCATCAAAAGGAATGAGATCTTGCCATTTGTAACGATGTGGATGGAACCGGAGGGTATTATGCTGAGCGAAATAAGTCAGAGAAAGACATGTATCATATGATTTCACTGATATGAGGAATTCTTAATCTCAGGAAACAAACTGAGGGTTGCTGGAGTCGTGGGGGGTGGGAGGGATGGGGTGGCTGGGTGATAGACATTGGGGAGGGTATGTGCTATGGTGAGCGCTGTGAATTGTGTAAGACCATAAGACTTTCACAGACCTGCACCTCTGAAACAAATAATACATTATATATTAAAAAAGAAGAAGAAGAAGATAGCAGGAAGGGAAAATGAAGGGGGGGAATTGGAGGGGGGAGATGAACCATGAGAGACGATGGACTCTGAGAAACAAACTGAGGGTTCCAGAGGGGAGGGGGGTGGGGGGATGGGTTAGCCTGGTGATGGGTATTAAAGAGGGCACGTTCTGCGTGGAGCCTTAGGTGTTCTACACAAACAATGAATCATGGAACACTACATCAAAAGCTAATGATGTAATGTATGGTGATTAACATAATAAAATTTAAAAAAACCAAAAAAAATGAGCAAAGAACAAAGAGAAGCAAAGAAGAAAGGATGATTAACTTGCGGAGGGAAGATTTTATAGACATGGCCCTTGAACTTGGCCTGGCAGCATGGATGTAATTCAGAGGAAAACAGGCTGTTCCACTGGGAGGATACAACATATACAGAAGATCAGAGTCAGGGAAGGGGAAGGTGTGTTGGGGTATGCCGAGTGTTCTGGGGTCCCCCAGCAGAAGGAGATGGATATAGGAGAGATTTGGGAGACTGGCAAAGAGAGAAGATATTGAGGGGACAGGCTGGGGGCACACTGTGGCAGGCCCTGAATGATACGCTAGGGCATTTGGTCTCAGTGTTACCAGCAATGAAGAGAAAGCCAAAGGTATAGGGTAGGAAAACGGAATGATGGGCGATTTAGGAAAACGCCTGAGGGCAACTGAGAAGATGAGGTGGGATGGTGAGAAAGCATGGAGTTCAGGATTTATTAGAAGGTTGTGCAATGTATTTGGTGAGAAGCGGTCAACGTGAGATGCTGGTGAAGTTATGGGTAAAGTCCTCCAGCAGAAGCAGGGCAACCCAGGTTCCAGCTCTGGTTCTAATGTTAGCTGTGTGTGTGACCTGGGTCAGGAAAACGTGCAGGTAGAATAAGTCCGTGTTTCTTAAATACTGGTCTGCCACAGCCACAGGCTGCTGCCTGGAAAGCTTGTTAAAATACAAGTTCCCAGACCTCAGGTTCCTTCCCCCAGATCCTCTGAAACAGGTGGTCTAATTACTAGTATTTACATTCAATAAATACTTCTTTGGAAAGTGTCTACATTGGGCCAGCCAGTGCTACCAAAGGGAAATAAATAGTGAACAAGAAGCCCAGAGGGAAGGAGCAGACACACCAGAAAATCTATAATGCCAACTATGCTTTTTAGTAACAATAATTTGTCCTTCTACTCTGGGACTGCTGCTGGCTCTATTCTTTGAGCTTGTATATGTTTGTATTAACCAAGGCTGTTTTTTGGTATTTGTTTTCTTCTTGCTCACCTCCTCCTATCAGTTTATGATCACTGCTTGCTGTTGTGTGTGTGTGTGCCAGGCTCGCTCAGTTTTCCCCACCTGACCCTGACATGGAAGTTTTCGAAATTTGATAGTGACCCACGGTAAGAAATTCATGTACATCTAAATACATACATATGAAACCAAAGTCCCAAAAATAATATTTATCCTTTTTTTTTTTTTTTAGAGAGAGAGAGAGAGAGAGAGAGCAGGGGCAGAGGGAGAGGGAGAATCTCAAGAAGACTCTGTGCTCAGCATGGAGCCCGACACAGGGCTCGATCTCACAATTCCGAGATCATGACCTGAGCCGAAATCAAGAGTTGAATGCTTAACAAACTGAGCCACCCCAAGCACCCCAATTTATCCCTTTTTTAAAGATATTTTAAGTAATCTCTATACCCAGTGAGGGGCTTGAACTCAAAACCCTGCAATCAAGAGTTGTACACTCTACTGACTGAACCAGCAGGTGCCCCCAAATATTATTTATCCTTATAATTTGTAATGCCTTCTGATATTTTCCATTTAATTCTATTATATTTTTAAATGTTGACTATAATTCTAAGGTGATTCAAGGCTCATAAATGAGTTGTAACTCACAGTTCCATTCACTGCATCAGAGAAAATCTACAGATGTTAAATTAGTATGGTTTATTAGAATAACCTGCTTTGCAGAGTCAGGCAAAGCCTTAGGAAAGTTCTCTCAAGTTTAAAAGTGTCCACTTAGCCAGGAAACCAGTTAAATGTCTTTAAAAAAATAAAGACATGCAAAACCAACCCAAGCAGTGAAGGTCATTAGTTATTTTCTTAGTGGAAGTTATGATCTTCCAGGAATAGAAAAATCAGGTAATGACGGGACTTTAACCCTCAGCCGTGGCTCCTGGAAGACTTCACTTAGAGGGCACTGACTGCCATAGCAACTCCAGTTAGGGGTCCAGGGCAAGGGTCCAGGGGGACATTTTGGCTAAGGGTCTCACTGGTCATTAAGAATCCTCAATCATAAAGGCTGGACTATTTAATAAATGATGCTGTGATCATTTGTAATCCGTCCGAAGAAAGGACAATTGTATGTCTATTGCCAAACACATTAAGGTGAATGAGAAAGGAAAAATAATATTTTGCAACCAGGTCAGCACATTTTCCCCAAAGGGCCAGATAGAACATATTTTCAGCTTCATGGGTCATACAGTCTGTCACATCTGTTAACTCTGTCACTGTGAAAACAGCAGAGATATTATATAAAAGAATGGGTATGGTTGTATTCCAATAAACTTTATTTACCAACACACACACACACACACACACACACACACACACACACACACACACGAATCCTTGGTCAGGTGCAAAGGCAAGCAATCCCAACAACCACTTAGGAAGGGAATGCTGAAATTATATGGGATTCCATGATTGTCGCCTTGGTAAGTTAGCATCCTCGACCCTAAGACTTAAGTACAGAAATGTTTGCAAAGCAAATCCCTAATACTAATCATTCATACTTAGAAAAACCTATACATATTTGGTATTTTAATTATTTACAACATTTAAGATGATTCATCTCATGGTTCCAATTCAAAGTATGTGGCTGGGGCACCTGGGTGGCTCAGATGGTTAAGCGTCTGCCTTCGGCTCAGGTCATGATCCCAGGGTCCTGGGATCGAGTCCCGCATCGAGCTCCCTCCTCCTTGGGAGCCTGCTTCTCCCTCTGCCTCTCTCCCTCTCTCTCTCTCATGAATAAATAAATAAAATCTTTAAAAAATAAATAAAGTATGTGGCTGTACAGAATTGTGATTTGAAAATAAAATCTTAGGAACACTTGAGTTTAATTTCTTCATTTTCCACGAATTGCCTAATATTCGGGAGAGCTTGGGTTGTTACAGTTATTTCTTGAAAAGTTCTACTTTAGTAAATTTCAAGCAGGTCAAGAGAGACCAAAGTATAATAAAGAAGTCACAACAAATTTGCATCTATGGCCCCATTCTACCTGACATCCCCATCGCCCAAGGTTACTTGAAGCAAATTGGACATATCATATAATTCTCATAATATTGTAATATTTATTGACAAGTAAAATTTACAAGTATTGCCACATATCTTCCCCAAAAGGACTTTTTAGCCTAACAATAAAAACACTATCTCCCCTTAAAAAATTGTTTTAATTCCTTAATGCTGTCAGATATCCCATCAGCATGCACATTTACCCAATCACCTTTTATACACACGTGACATGCACACACAGACAGAAACAAGATGTGAAGAAGTCATACATTGAAATTGAGTTTTGAGTTTCTTTTAATTTATAGGTCTCCTGCTCTCTCTCTCTCTTGCTTGAAGTTCTTTGTGGAAGAAACAGACTCATTTGTCCAGTAAAATTTTCCAGAGTCTGAGAATCATTCATGGAATCCTGTGCTTTAGTTTAACATTTTCCTCCATGCCTTGAGCAGACTATAAAAAACTGGTAGTTAGATCTAGAGACTTGACCGGATTTAGGTTCAAAATTCCAACTACATGATAGATGGTGGTGTGCATTTCTGTCAGGAGGCACATACTGTCTGGGTGTCTGGTGTCTCTATTTCTGTGATATCAGCAGCCACTGATGTGGACTACCTGACTATCTGTTCCTTAGGAGATACACAAGAGTGAGCGCCCTTCATTCTTGCTTCAGGTATGAGCTGGATCAGATCTATACCAAGGGGAGATCTTTAAAGATCTATAAAGAGAAACTTCCCCTATCGATGTTTGGTACCCTGAGAGATGGATGTCATAAGAGAGGCAGGATTCTTTTTCTTTTTTTTTAATTAACATATAATGTATTATTTATTTCAGGGGTACAGGTCTGTGATTTCATCAGTCCTACACAATTCACAGCGCTCACCATAGCACATACCCTCCCCAATGTCCATCACCCAGCCACCCCATTCCCCCCACCCCCTACCACTCCAGCAACCCTCAGTTTGTTTCCTGAGATTAAAAATCTCTTATGCTTTGTGTCCCTCTCTGGTTTCATCTTGTTTCACTTTTCCCTCCCTTCCCCTATGATCCTCTGTCTTGTTTCTCAAATTCCTCATATCAGTGAGATCATATGATACTTGTCTTTCTCTGATTGACTTATTTCACTCAGCATAACACCCTCTAGTTCCAACCACATTGTTGCAAATGGCAAGATTTCATTTTTTTGATGGCTGCATAATATTCCATTGTGTGTGTATGTGTGTGTATATATACACATCTTCTTTATCCATTCATCTGTTGATGGACATCTAGGCTTTTTCCACAGTTTGGCTATTGTGGACATTGCTGCTATTAACATCGGGGTGCACGTGCCCCTTCGCATCACTACATTTTTATCTTTGGGGTAAATACCCAGTAGTGTAATTGCTGGGTTGTAGGGTAGCTCTATTTTCAACTTTTTGAGGACCCTCCATACTGTTTTCCAGAGTGGCTGCACCAGCTTGCATTCCCACTGACAGTGTAGGAGGTTTCCCCTTTCTCCACATCCCTGCCAACATCTGTCGTTTCCTGACTTGTTCATTTTAGCCATTCTGACTGGTGTGAGGTGGTATCTCACTAAGGTTTTGATTTGGATTTCCCTGATGCCGAGTGATGTTGAGCACTTTTTCATGTGTCTCTTGGCCATTTGGATGTCTTCTTTGCAGAAATGTCTGTTCATGTCTTCTGCCCATTTCTTGATTGGATTATTTGTTCCTTGGGTGTTGAGTTTGATAAGTTCTTTATAGATTTTGGATACTAGCCCTTTATCTGATATGTCATTTGCAAATATCTTCTCCCATTCTGTCGGTTGTCTTTTGGTTTTGTTGACTGTTTCCTTTGCTGTGCAAAAGCTTTTTATCTTGATGAAGTCCCAATAGTTCCTTTTTGCCCTGGCTTCCCTTGCCTTTGGCGATGTTTCTAGGAAGAAGTTGCTACTGCTGAGGTCGAAGAGGTTGCTGCCCGTGTTCTCTTCAAGGACTGTGATGGATTCCTGTCTCACATTTAGGTCTTTCATCCATTTTGAGTCTATTTCACGTGTGGTGTAAGGAGATGGTCCAGTTCCATTCTTCTGCATGTGGCTGTCCAATTTTCCCAACACCATTTGTTGAAGAGACTGTCTTTTTGCCATTGGACATTCTTTCCTGCTTTGTCGAAGATTAGTTGACCATAGAGTTGAGGGTCCATTTCTGGGCTCTCTCTTCTGTTCCATTGATCTATGTGTCTGTTTTTGTGGAGAGACAGGATTAGTACTTGATTCTTTCTCTTTATTTACCAGCTGTCAAGATAATGAGGCAGTTCCTTAGTATCCTCTAAAGGTAACTAAGTTGGTTTTCTTCATTCCTTTCTTTAGTGTTATGAACATATTTGATGTACTTCAGCGCACAGCAGAGTAATTCCTACTGATCCTCAAGTGTCCCATCTTGGCTGGTGGGAGCTTATTTCGGCAGGATCCTGAGTTCTTCAGTACAACCTTTTCTTTTTTTTTTTAAAGATTTTATTTATTTATTTGAGGGAGAGAGAGCACGAGCAGGGGGAGGGGCAGAGGGAGAGGGAGAAGCAGACTCCACACTGAGCAGGGAGCCCAACATGGGGCTCGATCCCAGGACCCCGGGATCATGACCTGAGCCAAAGGCAGACACTTAACCCACTGAGTGACCCAGGTGCCCCAGTTCATTTCTTTTTATTACTGAATAATATTCTGTCATATGATGGACCACTGTTTCTTCATTCACCTACTGAAGGACATCTTGGTTGCTTCCTATTTTTTGCAATTGTGAATAAAATTGCTATTGTGTGCAGGATTTTGTGTGGTCACAAGTTTTCAAATTCTTTGGGAACAGCCTCTTTTTTTAAAACAGGTCCATCCGCATGCCAGCTTCTTTTGGATTTATAGACAGTTAAAACCTCCACAGATTCTATTTTTTAGATGCAACTTTTGACTCTAAGTATGCCCTATTAAATATGTTCTTATTTGACACAGCCCATCATTCAAACCTACAGACCTTAATGGTGTCATCAGTCCCATTTGTTCTCTTGTCCAGCTTCATAGCACCCACCCATTTGCTTTCTGCTGGTCATTGGTCCTCATCGACACTATTGATCAAAGTTATCAATCAGTGCTGGTGTCTTGTCACTCCCCATTAGCGACTGCTCCCAGAGTGACCTAGATTAATCAGCACTTTATGAATATGATAGACCAGTCTACCACATTTTTGTCCATATTACCCCATCTTATTCACAAAGACATAATAATAGATTTTCTTAAACACATTGCTGAAACCTAATGCATTCCTAAAGTCTAAGTGTAAGTGTCAATCTGCTTGACTATGCTGAGAATTACTTTGAGGTATGAAACAGTTCTCAGTTGCAGGACTAAACACCTTTAGAACCTGCCAAAGAGTATCACAGGGCACAGCCTGATCCGAGCCCCAGAGTGACCTTGCCGGTCTGCCCATTCACAGAATTCACATGTGGTCATCACATCTCCCATGGTGGAATTTTAAGGCAAAGATGGCCATACACAGGTGATCAGAGGATTCCTGAATGCTGTTCGACAATAATTGAGAGATAGATTGTGTTTAAAATGCAGGATGTCCAAGAAATCATGAGAAGCAGAGTGATAAAGTACAGATTTTGAAGAGGGAGGTCTGGGGCACCTGGGTGGCTCAATCGTCAAGCGTCTGCCTTCGGCTCAGGTCATGAACCCAGGGTCCTGGGATTGAGCCCTCCATCGTGCTCCCCGCTCAGCGCGAAGCTTGCTTCTCCCTCTCCCACTGCCCCTGCTTGTGTTCCTGCTCTATCTCTCTCTCTGTGTCAAATAAATAAATAAAATCTTAAAAAAAAAAAAATAGAAGAGGAAGGATCTACATCACCCTCATTCAGGGGGTACATAATTCTCCAGGTCCAGTGCAAGGTGAAAATGCTGGGGGTGGAGAAGTCAATACCCCCTTCCCACCAGTCCATAACCCTAACCTGTATGATAAATGGGTCCCCAAGATATTTCAACCTCCACTCCAGGGCATATTTGGGACCTGGATCCAGGTGGGTGCAATGCCCATGACCAGTCACCCTTGAACGCACTGTGGCATTGACAGCTGGGGCAAGGGCAGCAACCACAGAGGCTGCAGGGCACATGCCTGATGAGGACCCTCCTCACCCTTGTGCTCAGGCCTCCCCATGAGGGGCAGATGGCCCTAGTGGAACACAAGCCTCCCCCTACTGATACAACCTGCCCACTGCCCTGAGCAGAGGACCCTGGGCAGTCCTGCAGAGCAGCTGGGTGGGGAAGGGGAGGCTGGGCAGGATGGCTGACGAGTGGCAGCAGGGAATGGTAAGAGCCCCTCAGCATAAGCTGAAGCTGCACACACCCCAACACTTGTTCCACTGTCCCCATCGAACTTCACCTACAAAACATACATTCAAAAACAAAAGAACACAGAATTGCAGGGCCCCTGGGTGGCTCAGTCATTAAGTGTCTGCCTTCAGCTTGGGTCATGATCCCAGGGTCCTGGGATCGAGCCCCACATCGGGCTCCCTGCTCGGTGGGAAACCTGCTTCTCCCTCTCCCACTCCCCCTGCTTGTGTTCCCTCTCTCGCTGTGTCTCTCTCTGTCAAATAAATAAATAAAATCTTAAAAAAAAAAAAAAAGACTACAGAATTGCAAGGCAGCATCTGCACAGCATTAATCCTCAAGTGTGGGGCCTTCTGAACCATATCTTGGAGGGGGGGTCCCCAAAGCTGACCAATTATTTTTTCTCCTTAAAATAATTTTTGATTCAATAAAAAAGGCCACCAACGCCTGCCTTTATCAAAATTAGCCTAGGGACCTGTGAGGATATCTGTGGATCCCAAAATGGAGAAAGCACCACTAATCCCTAAGACTCTGGCTATCCGAAACATCTTTCTATAGATGGATGGGCTTTCCTATACCTAATTCACAGGGGGAAAAAAAAAAAACAACAAAAACATCTTTTTAAAATTAAAATATCAGTCTGATACAGGTACTTCTTTAAGTTGACATTGGATATAATTTCTATCTGATAAAGGATATTCCGGATTTTGGAAACCAAGGCAAGCAAACATTATATATGACAACTACAACATACATAGACATATCATGATAGGTAAACATTGCAAATGACAATTCCACATTATGTGTGTGTGTGTGTATAAATTTTACAAACATATAAAATTGTATTTATATAATAATAACCCCATTTGTTTTTGTTTTTTTTTAAGATTTTATTTATTCATTTGACAGAAAGAGAACGGCAGGCAGGGGGAGAGGGAGAAGCAGGGAGCCCGATGTGGGGCTCAATCCCAGGACCCCGGGATCATGACCTGAGCTGAAGGCAGATGCTTAACCGACTAAGCCACCCAGGTGCCCCATATCCCATTTGTTTTATAAAAACATACTATATGGTTTAGCCGCTATGGAAAGGTAAAGTTCCAAATCAGTACGTGCACTTTTCCTTTAGCAAACTGTATCCAATTTCTACACCTCAATGTGATGACTGCTTTAAAAAATTCCACACTGCCCAGGTGACTCATGTTTAGCTTGTGATTATTAGGGCCCATGGATGACTGCTAGCCATGCTTGCATAGCATCATTTCTGATTCACTTCTGGGTTGCCTACATTTTTTTCCCTTGCTGTTTTCTTGCTAAGTGCTTTTTTTCTGTTTTCTATTTTTTTTCTACACTTTCTGCCTTTTATTCTCTCATTTGGCAACACTAATTTAAATTTTCATCTGATTTTCAAATAACCTGCCATAGCCCACTTGGCATTGGGATGGTTTACTAGTTCTACTTGTAGGACTGGTCTCTACTCTGCTATCTGGGTCAGCTAAGAAATATGACTCAATCCCTATGTTCAGAGATCAAAGAGAGTGTAAGGACAATAGCCAGAGATCCAGAGAAAGCCTAAAAGATTGTTAAGGGTCTAATGGTTATATATATTAAAAAAAACACAAAAAACAAAAACAGAAGGGGGCGCCTGGGTGGCTCAGCTGGTTAAGCGACTGCCTTTGGCTCAGGTCATGACCCTGGAGTCCCGGGATCGAGTCCCGCGTCGGGCTCCCTGCTCAGCGGGGAGTCTGCTTCTCCCTCTGACCTTCCCCCCTCGTGCTCTCTCTCTCTCATTCTCTCTCTCAAATAAAATTTAAAAAAAACAAAACAAAACAGAAGAGGTGTGGTATCTCTAAATCATGTCCACGGTTTTAAATAGAAAATTTCCTATCAAATGATGTGCTCTGGCCCCTGTCCAGTTAGTCCACACTCACTGCTCATCGCCATGTGACAGTCCTGCACCCCACGACTCTCAGGTAACCCATCATTTTAGCTTTCTGTGCATGGATCATTCAGGAACACCGCTTTTCCTTGTCCCTTTATGGATCTGCAAGCAACCCGCATGCATGCAGGACCCCAGAGGTGCCCGCTCAGCCTCGGCAGTGGAGAAAGTCCCAGCACAGTGGCCAGACTGGCTGGAGGGCAGGACAGGCCCTGGGTTCCGTGGACAACATGATGCAAAAGGATGCAAAGGTTCCGTGAGCTCTACTCCATGACTAACTACAGATCTCTAAAAAAGAAAAAAATTTGTTTTACTAGTTGTGTATCCATTTGACAAGGAAAAGCTAACTAAATTTTCCATTTCTTCATGATGAGCATTCAAGGCCAAATTAAATGTCTCAATGGGCTAAATTTGTCATAAAGCAAATAAAAGGATAACTCACAAAACAAACAAAAATTTTCTCTGGTTATGGGAGCACTGGGGTGGCGCAGTTGGTTAAGTGTCTGACTTTTGGTTTCGGCTCCAGTCTGATCTTGGGGTCATGAGATTGAGCCCCGCATCAGGCTCCGTGCTCAGTGGGGAGCCTGCTGGAGATTCTCTCTCCCTTGCCCTGTGCCCCCTCCTCTCTAAAATAAATAAATCTTTAAAAAAACCTTCTCTTGTTATGAACAAAAAGGATAACATTTAGTGTGTCCCATGTGTGAAACCCTAACCCTCCCTTCTGGGTATAGCATAACCCACTTTGTCTTATGAAATGAAATGATGTCAACAGCAAAGATACAATTTTTTTTTTTGTCTTCAAGGAAAGGAAATACATGGATAAAAGCACTGGAACCCTCCATAATTATAAGGTAGGAATTAATCTGTAGTATTTGGTTTGTAACTTTTTTTAGCTAGAGATCCAAAAAGCGGGTTCTGTTTTCCTTTACTGAAATATATATAACCATAGACTTTGCCTAGACAGAGTCCTTTATGTATGTTGGCTTTATGTAATAGTACAGTACCTCATATCACAAAAGAAGGGCTTCATAAGGCATAATGATTTATCCAACATTATTCCAAGTCCATATTATCACATTTTGCTGGAAGATAGTTCTGTCATCTTCTTGAGAGTTAGGCATACTGGTAGCCAAATTCCCTAACATTACAAAATTCTGAATGTCAACTAAAATTGGCTTTCATTTTTCCTGGCCTTTTATACAGATTGTGCAAAAACAGTATCTGAAGATGCTTTATGAAATTAAACTATGCACCATTAAGGGAAAAAGAAAAAGCTGCCAAATAACCATAATGCTCTGAATTGTAAGATGAAAATACCTCCCAATTTCAGATCTGTTTAAACATGCATATATGTTGGAGAGAGGGAGATGTGTTTCTCAAAAGTCAATAAAATGTATGGTTTTAAATAATTTGGAAAGAGGGTAATCATGAAGTGAAGTAATGACTCTATTAATTTCAAATTGAAGCCTAAATAAAACTCAGAAGACTTTTCTTCTAGAGAAGTATTTCTTTAGTTGTGATGACCAAAAAAGTGAATTAGAAGCAAGAGAGAAGAGAAAAATGAAGAAAAAAAAATAGATGAGAGAATTTCTACAGGGAGATGAGACATTTTGGAAGGCACCCATGGGCAGGGAAACGTTGGTTCACAGCCATCAGAAAGAGCACACTGCAGTGGAGGAGGGAAACCGGCTGCCTCTAGTAGAAAAGGGTGGTGATAATCCAGTGAATTCAAGGAATGTGCCCAGGTCAGCAAGGCCTGGTGATGAAACACAAGGACAGTGGCGTGGAGCAGCAGGGAGTCTGTGTTCTTGAGCCCAGGGAATGGGAGAAGCCAAAGGCACTGATGGAGTGGAACCAAATTCATGTGAGGTCAAGGCAAAGTGAAATCAGGCCTGCTCTCCTCTGGCTTTAATGAAAAAAGCCGTGAGCATATCAATAAGGAGCACCCCAGGGGCAGTACAATGGGTACTTTAGCTCCACCTAGTGTATAATATCTGCCAATCCATCTTGCCTTGCCCCTACTCGAGGTGGTCAGTGCTGCTCAGTAGAAGCAGCCTTTCCAGCAGGGTGGGTGAGTCAATCTCTGCAGCCCACTGCAGCCGAGTTACCAGCAAGCTACATACTAACTACCAGATTCGGCCATAGAAACGAGCTAGAAGAAGAAAAGAGAGATCTGATGAAAGTCATGCACTGCAATGCAGCACCGGAGCATTAAGAGGGAAGAAGGGAAGATCTCTCGAGGTGTTTCCCATTCAAACACTCTCTGAATCCATAACTCTGAACATAGAGGCTGTCCACATTACTGATCCAAATATCAAGCTCCTTCATAAATAAATCAACGCATATACTGGGTGTAAGCATAGGGCAGGTAGGTGCTGAAGACGCTTCAAAGAATAGTTCTTAAGTGAGTGGGACACCCACTAATGAATTCAGTGAACCTTTACGGGCACACCTAAGAAATGAACTGACATGTAATGAGAACCTACCATGTGCTGGATATTTTCATTTCTCCATATCGTTTTATGTTCCTCAACAACCCAATGAAGTAAGATATACGGCAATATATTCATAAATAGAGTAGTCTGGAGCAATGTGTTTAAAACCATGCAGCCTGTAAGTGAAAGAATTGGGTCTTATTGACTCCTGTTCACAAATTCTATTTACATGCCATTTATAGAGGCCCTTGGCATCTCACTTTAATCATGTTCTAGAGACCAGAGTTGAAAGAACAACCGTCACATCAGCTCCTGCTTTTTAAATGCCCATTCAGAGGACGCCTGGCTGGCTCAGTTGGAAGAACATATGACTCTTGATCTCAGGGTCATGAGCTTGAACCCCATGTTGGGTGTAGAGATTACATACATACATACATAAACTTTTTAAAAAAAAATAACAAATGCCCAGGGGCACCTGGGTGGCTCAGTCGTTAAGCGTCTGCCTTTGGCTCAGGTCATGATCCCAGGGTCCTGGGATCGAGCCCCGAATCGGGCTCCCTGCTCCGCGGGAAGCCTGCTTCTCCCTCTCCCACTTCCCCTGCCTGTGTTCCCTCTCTCGCTGTGTCTCTCTCTGTCAAATAAATAAAATCTTTAAAAAAAAAAATAACAAATGCCCATTAAGTTAAGGTCAACCACTCATCGGCTCATGTCCACATTCCATTCAAGAGCCCACCCCAATGTACCTGAACCTGTCCACGGTCCTGAAAGGAATCCAGCCACTCTGCAGCTCTAAGACTGATGACATTGCCACAGGTGCAAATGATCCTTTTGTTTCTCCATCTCCTTTACTCCAAAAACTCAAGGGCGCAAATAGCTGGACTTCAGCCCCATGTCTCCATGTGGCCCCCACCCTGTCTTGGTTCTGTTTCGTAGGTCGGCTTGGTTCTCCAGCCTATCTCCTGCACCCTCTCCTCTCCATCCTCACAGGAAGCCCCTGCCTGGGCTCTGCCTCCCTAGTTCCAACCAATCCCTTTTTGGGCAAATGAATCTTGATCAGACCTGAAAGCCTATTATAAGAATTTAATACTTCATCATTAGGGCACCCCCTTTTTACCCACAGAAGAGAAGACAACTAATACAGTGAACATTTCCATATCTTCTTAATGTGGAAAGAATGAATCAGTAAAACACAGCAAGTGAGTAAAATAAGTGGACATTGCAGATGACCACTCCAAGCTCACTTTGAGAGCCCGAGCCACCATTATGAGGTAAACAGCAATAATGAACTGAACCATCCCAACTTGTTAAAAGTGAAATTCTGGGTATGTCTCTTTGTTTTTAAGGCTTCTCACTCTTTACCAAAAGGGAGCTATAAAATAGGAAGAACAAGGGAAACAGTGATGGGCAGTGTTCTAGGAGCCACCTCCTCCAACACACTCAGTGTAAAAACTCACATGGGTGACCTAGAAGGTGTTACCTTTACAGGCTTGCCCATTCCCTGTCCCCTCGGTGTGTACACGTGGGCAGTACACAGTGGTAGAAATAACCCTAACAACTTTCTCTAATTAAACAAGGGAGACAAACCCTTAGCACAGCCCTCACCAAGCTCTACTGGAAAATATGACTCTCCTGGTAATTCCACCGGAGATTCCCAGGGCCATAGTAACTCTCCAAATAAGACAGCCAGTCCCCGTGAAAAAAAACTGAGGGGAGAAGAATACAATAATATGTAACAAGGAAAGATGACAGTCTCTCATTAAGCTCCCCTCAGTGAGCGACTCAGTGTCTGTGTTTATAACATTTGATGTTAAACATGAGCAATAAAAGGAAACACCTCTGTTCAACCACAAACATAGTCAGCAAGCACCATGAGCCTGGAGTAGAACACGATCTACATTTTAATCATGAGCTTGCATTTCAATCGGATGACCCTTGAATGGGAGGGAAACTGTGCCTACAAATGATAGAGATGCCCTCTGTGAGTCAATAACCCATCTTCTAAAAACAACCCCAACCGTGTCGTTGGTGACCTCCAAACTTCAAATTTGCCATGCCCAAACGGAACTGGCTATTCTGATCCAGGAGAACATAAGTTCTTTAGCAAAAGGTATCTGTTTTCAGAAGCCTGGCAAAGGCACATGAATGAATCAAGACATCACCCTGTGGACCGTGGTCACACTCAGTCAAGATGGTGCTGAAAAGTCGTCTCCTGGGCAGCCTGCAATCAAATTAGTCCACTCCGTGGCTCTTCCAGGGTAGTCTTTTCCATTCATAGTACTCATCTTGATTTCTACTTGTGTATTTATTTGCTTGTTTGTTTACCGTCTGCCCTTCCTGACACCAAATTGCAGGTTACATAAGAGAAGGGCCCACCTCTCCTGCTTGCTGGTGACACTCCAGCACTAGATCATTACCTGGCTGATAGCAGGTACTCAATATTTTTTTGTATTGTTGTTCATTCGATATTTGCTGAATAAGTCAATTAACATAATTAAGTAATCAGGCATGTAATTAATGTAATCATTAATCATGAATTCCCAAAAGCACACTATCATAATAGTAACAGCTTGCCAACACTGAAAAAAAAAATGTGTGGGAAGCATCAGAATTTCTTGACAATTTTTGAAGACCTTTTGGGGAGCAACCAATAACATGAATGGTCCTTGGATCTCTGCTTAGATCAATTTTTATTTCTTTAAGGGAAGATGTGGCTTCTCACAACCTATTGGAAGTCAGTGCGACAGTCCTATTATGCCACTGTGCCTAAGGCCTGTTGGAATGATGTGGCTGGTCAGGTCAAAGAGGACAAAGAGAATGGTGCCCTGGCCAACTCACACATCCTCATATCCGGAGGAGGGGTAGCAGATGTACCTCCCTCAAGCCCAAGCAGACATACTTATAATGAAAGTCATACCAGTGCCCAATATGGTCCCGGGCTTCATACTAGGCATCTGGGAGTTCTAACTAGAAGCCAAAGATCGGTACTGACATTCTAGGGATTACAGCCCAAGACTGGTTCTTTTGCTAATAGCCATGCTCCTGAATGCCATAGGTATGTGTCAAGCACGGGCTATAAGCCATAAGGCATGCTTTGATGTCTACAGCAGGTAAACCCCCGACACAGCAGATTCATGGGCAGCACTAAAGAAGAGCTGGCACATACACAGAATCCAGGGTTTTAATCATACACGACATCAGCATACAAACGTGGGGGCATCTGCGGGGCTCACGCGGTTAAGCGTCCGACTCTTGATTTCAGCTCAGGTCACGATCTCAGGGTCCTGGGATCCAGCCCCACGTTGGGCTCTGTGTTCAGCACAGCATCCGCTTGAGATTCTCTCCCTCTGCCCCTCCCCCCACTTGTGCTCACACTTTCTCTAAAATAAATCTTAAAAAAATATACAAACATGTCAGCTTTTCAGCTATATTTAATGATATTATTTAAAGTGAAAAATTTTAATGGAAATGATCAGTATCCATTTTGATAAAAGAAAGCTAATGTTCACTAATACTAGTGAATTAAAAAAAGCAATTTTTAAATCATTTTCCATTGGATATTTTAAAATCTATTTTAACACACAAAACTAGAGCTGAAGTTGAAACTTTGTTGTTAAATATCTTTAACTATTTAATATCATTTTTAAGAAAAAGTTGAAAATTTATTATACCATTTTCTCATAAACTACAATAATAAACTGTTGAAAGTATCTCACTAAAACTTTTTGATGTTCATCAATGCAGTTGTTTTGAATTTACTGAGACGGTATCTAGTAGTTAAATTCAAAAGGTAGACCAAGAAAATATGTATTCCTAAAAAGATGAATTTGTAGATGAAATAAGGTTTCCATCCTACAGTCAGTACCCCAGGATATACCCATTCAAGGTACAGGAACTCAACTGCAGAAAGAGTTTCTTATGTCCCTCCTCCAGCTTACGGGCCATTTCTTCCGCAAAGATGGACTTGGGTTTTATGCACTTGTGAGCCACAGAGCCCCAGACGAGCAACTGCCTTCTGACTCATGGTGGAATCCCCTTTCATACTCCCTAAACCATGCTGTTTTTTTTTTTTTTTTTTTCTTATTTGTCAGAGAGAAAGAGAGAGCACACAAGCAGGGGGAGGGGCGGGTAGAGGGAGAAGCAGACTCCCTACTGAGCAGGGAGCCCCACACGGGGCTCAATTCCAGGGGCCTGGGATTGACTTCAGCCAAAGGCAGATGCTTAACCAACTGAGTCACCCAGGCGTCCCTCCCCTCATGCTGTTCTAAAGGACAACTTTGATCTTTATTTTACGTTTTTTTATTTCCCATGAAACCTTCAGTTTTTTAAAACGCTGAGTGCATGCATGTTTTTTGTGAACAAACAGGAGAGCTGGAGGAGAAAAGGCCAGCAGCTCTTTTAGAGATTTTATTAACAACAAAAGCCCTTAAGTTGTGTATGATAACTAACTATGATATTGATAACTATGAAAGTGACTCTATTTTGACAGGTCTTGTTATTGTTTTAGTAAACACAAGTATCAATTTGTAATTCAGGAACATAAAAATGTTTCTCTTTTGAATGGCAAATGTATTTTTACATGACAAGAATTCTTCTTACAAAAGGTTTTCCAGAATGGACTTTACCCTCATCATTTGAAAGAAGTTGTGTTGCCATTAGTCGGATGATTCAAGTAGAGGTAGTCAAATGTAAGCCATTACTACAGAGAGCAAGAGAAAGTCTCCTTTTGCCAAAAGTGACTTTTAACAGACACTGGCTCATTTGATGGTGGGGAAGAAGGGAAGGTGAAGTCAGAAGCAAATGCCCAAGGCACACCGCTGGGAGCTTTTGAGGGTCCTGGCAAATCGTGGGGAGGTCGGTCAATCACTTGTTCTAGATTCTCAAGCCCCCCAAAGACGTGGTTGGATCAACAGAGTATAATCTCCACGCTGACCTGCAAACTATCGTCGGTGATTTCCACACTTGGGAGCATTATTATTTTGCTTCCTAGGTTTCATCATGCTCACTCTTTCAACATTCAATGGCATGCAGTTTTGAGAAAGAGGGGTCAGGAGGCTCTGATACGGGTCATGCTGCCACCAGCTCACTGTGGAGCCTTGGGACTCAGTTTCTTCATCTGTACAATGAGGTGATTAAACTAGAGCAGAGATCCTCTACCTTTTATTTCATCATACAGGTGCCTTCTTTTGAAAGGCTTTAGCTGCTAACAAAATAAATGACGTGGTTTACTAGGTCAGAGCTAGTTCAATGTGATCACAGACAGAAGCATCTTCTTTTAAATCCCGAACACAGGTTAGTACTTCCAAAGAACCAGGGAACTCAGGGTCCTCGATGATTCTGACAGATTCGTTCCGTTCATTCTTTGGCTGAAATCTGTTACTCTGGATGTACATTGCTTTCAGGGCTACAAAGCCCAGCAAAACACAAGCAAAAGTGCCAGGGTGGCTTTTTGGAAGCTGACAAGCAGAAACTGGCACCTAAGTATCATTAAGCACCAATCCAAATCTAAAATGCAAATCGCACTGATGCTTTCTCAACTCAGCACCTCCTGTCTGTGGCAGGTTAAGATACTTGTTTTGAGCTCTGTGCTGACAAGGTCAAGGCATGAATTCTCTCTGCTTTTTGTTTGGTTTAGGCACAGCCTCTTCTAGGATCTTCTGTGTTCACTCAAAGCCAGGCCATGTGCCAGGCCTGACACCCAGCCCCCCCAGGGTTCAGCTCAGCAAAGCCTACAGCATCCAGCCAGGAAAGACTCGCTGAACCACTCTGGTGGGGGGGGGGGGGCACTCATGCTGTTTTCTGAGTGAATACCCTTGGGATGCGCATAGAAGCCCTGTGTTCAACTCCATCCACCCAGAGAACAGACTACAAAAGTCATATGCAGCTTTTATACTGCAAGGAAATACTGGGTCCTTAAGGCACAAACGCCAAAAAGAACTGCTTTAAGCTTGCCTGGAAGACCTAAAGCATGAGCAATAATAACACAGCAACATGGTCCATTCCCTGCTTACCTAAACACCAGAAATCATAAGTCAAAAGCCAGACCAACTCTAGATCATCTATAAGAGGTGAGGCTTTGGAAAGGCATGTCTGCTCGAAAGCAACACTGGACACAAGCAGCAGATGGGGACAGGCAATGCTTCCAAACTTTAAGGAGAAATTATTCCCAACCCAGAACTCTAAACCAAGCCAAACTGCAATCAACTGGAAGGTTTGGGATCAAGATGTTTTCTGCACCCAAGTTCTCAAAACATGGGTTTCCTTTGAGTTCTCTCAAAGCTAGGGAATGTGCTCTCTGGACAATGAAGAGTTCACCGAGAAAGAGTCTAGTAACAAAGAAAAAACAAATGAAGAACTCAAATTAACATCAGAAAATCTTAAGCTACCACTGGGGTGCCTGGGTGGCTCAGTCGTTAAGTGTCTGCCTTCAGCTCAGGTCATGATCCCGGGGTCCTGAGATTGAGCCCCACATCGGGCTCCCTGCTCAGTGGGGAGCCTGCTTCTCCCTCTCCCTCTGCTGCTCCCCCTGCTTGTGCTCTCCTGCTCTCTCTCCCACTCTCTGTCAAATAAATAAAAAATTTAAAAAAAAAAAAAAAGAAAAAGAAAACCTTGAGCTACCATGAAAATTCTCAAGGAGAAATGGGAGCTCCCCCATTCAGGCTGCTAACTTTCCCCTGACCCAATTTTCAGCATGGATCCAGTAACAGAGGCTCTACTACAGGCGAGGAGGTGATGGTGTGGATGTCCTATAGGGACAGCAGGCCCAGGGGACAATGAGACTTGACTGGAACAAGTGGGTGGGTGCTCCAGCAGGGATGGCTCCAAGGGAAAGGTAAAAGCGAAAGAGACTGAAGTGTCAGCCTGATGTTTGCCCTTTATCAAAGGGAGTTTTCTAGAAACGTTGGAGAGTTAAAATGATCAAATAGAAAAAACATGCTAAGAGTAACAGCAAAATAAAGTTAGACCAGGAAGGAAATGCAAATGGGGCGTTCTCCTTAGCTCCTGTATGAACAATGCTTACAGTCAGTGACTGAGCCCCAAATTATGATATCATTAGAGTGGATGGGAGAGGGAAGGGTGTATATGTGGGTTGTGGTGGGAGGGAAAAAATATTATCTCTGATAGCTAAGTCGAGAAATGGCGTTTAAAAAAATAAACTTGTAACTAAGTCTGGTGACAGACAGTAATTAGACGTACTGTGGTGATCATTTTGTGTTATATACCAATATCAAATCTTTATGTTGATTACCTGAAACCAATTGTTTGACATTATACATTATACCTCAAAAAATTTCAAGAAATTGCTTATAATTGTCAAAAAGAAAAAAAAAGGAATGGCATTTTGAGGATATTATTTAGAAAAGCCTAAAAACAAACCTAAAAAGCAGAAAGATAACAACAGTTGCTTTGAGAAACAGGACTGAGACCTAAGAAAAGGCAGGGCAAGAGACAACTGTTTTTTATTAAAAGTCTGGTGGAATTAATTGACCCGAGAGAGAGAGAAAGTCTGTTTGTGTGTATACAAAGAAAGACAGTGACTGCACTTCATGTGTAGGATTCTCATCATCATTTACTACATATTCTGTAATTGTAGGGTTTTTTCTTTGACCCAGGTGGTAGTCAACAAAGGTTTCCTACGTTTCTAAGAATCAGAAAAATAAAATACCTTCAAACTGCGCCCTGCACCGTGGAAGACAGGCAGAGCCACAACTGAAATTAACAGGAAGCCCCAGGGGGAGGACTCCCAACACGAGTGGTCCCGGGGCCCCGAACAGCTGCAGAGCACGATGGCTTTGCACACGAGCCAGGGGAGAAGCAGGAAGATCTAGGCTCTCTCGACCCCCTCTTGTGCTCCTCCCATAAAGGCACCGCCATCAGTATCAGCCCAACCCCACCCAGGGTGCGGCAGAGTGCTCCTTAAAGACAAGACCTCATTTCCCAAACACCAAGCAAGATGTCACATCCCAAAGTACGCGGGGTGGAGCCATCTGAGAACATGCAAGAGTCCACTTGACATTTTACCTGTGGAGAAAGAGCCATCCCTGAGGCTAGAGGGCCCGCCCAAAAGGGACCTGAAATAGGATGAAGCTGGACCATTTGGCATCTCGGACTGATGCACATGGAGTTTGGGTAATTAATGCCTAAAATGGAATACCGAGGTGGCAGAGTGGAGCTGTGGGTGAAGGCCATGGTAGGTGCTGAAATTTTACCAGGAAAAAGAAATTCACTTCTTTCCCTACAGCAGACATACCCAGCTATGTGGGAGGCAGCTGATATTTTAATTTGAGAATGAACTTGTCCCAGAAGACAGACGGGGTAAGCCGTATAAAATCTTGCCTCATTTTATGTAGTAATCTCCCCTTGCAGGAGAGTCTAGTTATTGAGGGAAGAACATACAAGAAGTCTGGTTGGAATGGCAGCTCTGCATCTTGGGACAAGCAACTCAAAAGCCCCGAGCATCAGTATCCCTCCTTCAAAACGGGTCTATGATCCCTTGCTCGGTGGGAGGAGAATTCAGTAAGACAGTAACTATACCCAGTGCCCAGGACAGTCCAGTAAATGGTCGCTGTTAAAATCGATGACCACTGCAGGCACCATGAAGTGAAATCATGCAAGGCTACAACACTGTGCATCCAAATCTGTCCAGTGAAACCTGCCTTGTTACACAGTAGCCAAATCAGTTTATCTAGAAACCCAGTGAACCTGGGGGCCACAGCAAGAGTGAGCTTTCTGCTTAACCTTTCACTGGAAAGGTTCAGTCAGCTGGCTGCCCCATGGGTGGCTCCTGCTCTTTCCCTGGTTCTAAGATTCCTTCCATGCAAGTGGCCACACCAGGCCCAATGTGTTTCACTTAGGTACTGCCCCCTTCGTTCCCAGACAGGAAAATTTCCTTCCCAAATACATAGAAATCTGCAGAGAACAAAAAGCACTCTAGAGAACATTTCAGAAGAATCTTTGATGATAGTGAAGCATTTTATGCTTCTAAAAGCATGTCTGTAATGATATATGGATACCATGGACACATTTGATATCACTTCTTTAAGCAAATGGGGAATGCCCCTCAAAATACTGACTGTTAAACTGATATAGACTAAAATGCTCCTTGAAAAAAACTGGTCTATGAGGGCAAAGATGAAAATACAGGAACCTGATAAAAATGGATTCGCTGAAGAAATGGCTAAACGTACATAAAGCCAAGAAAACAATGTACCTGAGAGCTTTCCCCCCAATCACGTGTGATTTCCTGCTCTCCTTCCCGGGAAAGCTGTAGCCAGCCTCCCCGTCCATCAATGCCT
>NW_027397065.1:79739594-79903421 GCF_003265705.2 Callorhinus ursinus | reverse complement strand
AATGCCTTCAACAGATCCTCCTCCTTCCCGGGAAAGCTGTAGCCAGCTCCCCAGGTCCCAGTGTCCTTTGGGGGACCCGCCCAGAGGTCTCACAGCACCTGGAGAATGGCATGGAGGGGACAGGGGTAGGACTCTACAGGAAGGCAAATAGGAACGGCTTTAAAACGTACCTTCTGACATTCAAATAGGTTATCTCAACGGGCATGAAAGCTAGGCATTGGCGTGAAAGCTAGGCATTAGCATGAATCTTGGCCAAGTCGGGCGCTAGCCAAATCGCAAAGTGGCCAGGAGGACATGGCTGGGAGGACGGAACTGAGAATCTGTCCCTTCTGCTGGGCCCTTGCAGACACTGTTCTCTCCCACCAAGGCCAGGAAGGAGCACTTGCACGTGGAATGCTCGCTGATGCCCCAGAGAGTTAGCTGAACTGGCTTCTCCCGGGTGCTTCCCTCTGGGACCCACCGTCCTCCAACGCTCCTGCAAAGGAGACTCTCTGGGGGCACCCACCTTGGTAACGACATTGTCCTCCGGGCCCTCCTCTTGTTGCCCAGTCAGTGCTCCCCCGGGGATTCCCCAACTGCCCACGCCTGCACCCCCAGATACCCAAGTCGGTACTGCAACCATCCGTCCCCTGAGCATCAGCCCATGGAGCTAACCTGGCAGGGACTTACTCGGACAACTACTTGGTGGCCCACAGGCACATCAAATTCAACCTCCCACGACTGGACAGGTCACCCTCCTTCCCCATGGCCCCGACCTGCTGAACCTCAGGGACCCTCACACTGTTTAATGCAGTGTGCAGAAAGAGAGGGGGGGCTCCTCGTAGACCCTCCACCTCTTTCTCCCCACCCCCCAGGTCACTCGATACTCCCGATTTTACCTCCAGTCCCCCCCGAATCCACCTCCTCTTCTCCACCCCCCACTGCCTCTCCTCACCACCCCCATGCTCCTGCGATGCTCCTAACTGGTCTCTGGTCCCAGGCTCTCGCTCCCCTCCTTCATCCGGGGGCGGAGAGGGGGGGGCGAGAAAAAGCGAAAAAGCAGAATTTGGCACAGCGGCTGCGTGGGCTTCTGGGCTAACCTAACGGCGTCTCCCCCTTGCTCACCCAGCTGCAGCCGCGCTGCGCTCCTTGCAATCCCGTTCACACCCAAGCCCCCTCCACTGAGGGCCTCTGCGCACACCATTTCCTCTGGACATTCCACCACAGAGGGAGCTGCGTGGACCATTCCCCAGCTCGTTCTTCAGGTGTCTGTTCAAGGTCACTCCCTGAGATGCCAGCAATGACCACTTCAGCAGAGTAGCACCTCCTTGCCACTCCCTGTCTCCTGTCCCTGCTTGTTTCCTCCAGAGCATCCAGCTGCTTCTAGCCTTTTGTGTATTTGTTTGTCGTCTTTCTTCCGCCATTTCCACCACTGGAATACGAGCTCCATGAAGAAAGGGATCCTCTATACCCATTTTGTGTCCACTGTTACATCTCTAGCACCTAAAACCACATTGGTAGAGTAGACACTCAATAAATATTTGTTGAATTTTTGAATGGAGCCTTCAGAAGGAAGGGTCTAACACGACGCTATTTATATTGGGGTGACAGATGGAAACTGCTGTGTTGATGTAGTCCGAATTCTTTGCACAGCCCAATGGTAACCCCTTCATAAACTGGCCCCAACATTTCTCTTTCCAACCTCACCTCTGGATATTCCCCGGAGCACATAAAACAACTCTCCCCCTCCCCTCCTCCTTTTCTTTCTGTCTCTTCATCCATCTGTAGAAGCGAGTATGTAGGAGTGCTACTGTTCAGGCTTCCATGAATTAACTGAGTACCTAGTACAGAACCGCTACTCAATATGTCTTAGCTCTCTTGGACTTTTCACAATACTGATCGTCTTGTCTCCTGCCCAGTCCCCATAGGCTCTTGTTTGTTATCTAAGGAAACTCTATTGCTTCTTCCTGGCCCACGTGTGATAATTTAGTGTGCATAGCATAACCTTGCATTAGAATTATTTGCTTACTAATCTGTTTCTATCACCAGGAATCAGAATGTGTCTTTGTCATCACTGTATTTCCAGCAGCTAGAAATCATGATACACCTCGTTTATTTGTACTCATTTGAATCCATCCCCAATTTAAAAACAGTCATGCACAACAGGATAAAAAGAAAAAAAAAAAGTAGGAAAAAGCTGAGGTAAAGTTATTATCCAAATAACATAATCAAAATTGTGCAAAATCACTAAAGAAGAGCTTTGTAGTTATTAGAGAGGAAAACCTGATGGGTTTCTAGAATGAGAATTAATCTGGTAAAAACAACCCTGTCTTTTAGGTCCTCAACCAGAAGTTCCTGGTGCTAAGATACTGAGGTCTGAGAGAACAGCTTTACATGGGAACTCATGAAAGAGACACTGTGTCTAATAATAGGCACATGAGACCACCGCTCAAGAAATGTCTGCTAAATGCTGAATACAAAAAAGTCCATAACTATTTTCAGTGAACTGTAGCCTTTCTGTTTCGCAAGACTTTTCTTAACCAGCCCCACCCTATTCAGGCGGGGGGAATATCCTCTAGTCCAAGCTCAGTTCACCAAACCTTTTGAATATCTTACAGTGTTTCAGATCCCATGCTGGTTCCAGGCATCCAAGAACAATACTTCTATTCCACGCTCCCCAGAATGTACCCTCAGCATGAGGCAGGTGAGTCTCCCCATGCTGACAGAATCTGGCTCTTACCCCCATTTATTCCTGGGTTTGTCCCTCATTGTTAATCTTGCTTTTACAATTATATCTTCTCTTTTAGGTCTATACGATCGATAATTCACACAGAGCTTTCATTAACTATTCCAACCCTCCTGATCTCCACTATTCCAAAACTGTAAGGCTCTAGGGTCTGTGGCATACGATTTAAAATTGTGGTGTACTGTTTCAGTCAGTTTGCTGAACCAGCCATGCCTCATAAACTGGAGCGTAAGCCCTCAGAGCCAAGGACAGACCTGGGGCTTCTGGTATATCCTCTAGGCCCAGCACCATGTGGGCCTGGAGCAGACACTCATCTACAGCTGCTGATTGCCCAGTTGGAGCAGAGATAAGGTGAGGAACATGGACTAGACTAGCTATCAAGCTAAAAAAAAATCCTTCCTAATGCAGAAGCAACATTCTTCCAACATAATTATTTTTGCACTATGCCGAAATCATTAATTCTATAACGCTGCAAAATGTAAGCCCTAATCATTGGCTGCCATAATCTATCTTCTCTTTAGAGTGACACAATAAAACAAAACAACAAAACAACACAAAATTTGTGGAGAGAGGGCATGGCTTCATAACCCAGCCCTGTGACTATGGTCTAGCACTGTGCTACTCAACCCGGTAGCCGCTAGCCATGTGTGGCTATTTAAAATTTAACTTTAAATTTAAAATACAGTTCCTGCATCAGACTAGCCACATTTCACATGCTTAACAGCCACAAGAGGCTACCATACCAGACAGTACAAATGTAGACTATTTCCATCACTGCACATATTCTATTGAATGGTACAGGTCAATGTCATCCTTTGATAATTCAACTGAACTCCTACAAGCCTCAGTTTCCTCTTGTGTAAAAAGGGAACAATAACTGCTTTACTGAGTTGCTGTAAGATTTAAATAAGGTGCTGAATATGAATGCCCCTAGTAATTTTAGTATAGCTTGGCAAACTATAATTGTATAGTTATATACATATATGTATAGCTTTAAGTATATATATAAAATAAGAGTCTAACAACTGTCAATAATAGCATCTGTCAAAGGGAGTTACTATCAGTTAGAGTAAAGAAATTCTATTTCAGGCTATGTGAATGCTGTCCAGGAGGAGGGGAGAGAGAACACACCGGTGAGACCATCTCAGGAATGCTGCATTCAGGAGGAATACAGATAAACTGAAGCGTGTCCGGAAGAGTCTGGAAAACAGTGAGGGAAGAAGCCCAGAAGTTCTCAACTGGGAGAGAAGGACGCAGCAGGAGCAAGAAGAAAATGCATCTTGAAACAAAGGATTGTCCTAGAAAGGGGATGTGGATCTTGGGCAGCTGCCGAGATAATCAAGAGGTGGGCTTAATTCATTGTAGGAAAATATTTACTATTTCATTGTCACCAAGGGAAATGCTGCCTTATGGAGAACTGGGCTTGTGATCCCAGAAAGTGGGATCAAACGCAGTGGTTCTCAAACTTGTGTGTGTATCGAGTTACCCAGGGAGCTGAAGAAAATTCAGATGCTTTGGTCCCACCTCCAGGGATCTTGGTTCAGTAGGCATGGTGGAGTGGAGCCCATGATCTTTGTCTCTAACAAGTGCCCAGGTGGTGCCCTTGACCATGCTGGTCAGAGACCACTCTTTGAGGACCACTATTCCAATGCAAGCTGGAAGAACCCATCAGTGGCGGTATAGTGGGGGCTCTTGAAACCAAGTGAGAGTTGGACTTTGCAACCTTCCAAACCAGCTCTTGAGGACGGTGCCGCAAGGACTCCCGGTGGGTCCTGGGCATGGCAGACAGCACAGATGCCCAGAAGGCGGAGTTCCACGGGTCTCTTGCCACGTACACCCTTGTGTAGTCACCTCAAGCAAACCACTTTCTTGCAGTTTTTTTATTTACACAAATGGTGAGGAATGTCATCGTGCAACGTTACATGCCCTGAAAGAAACAGCCTACGCTAAGACTGTTCTGTAGGCCATGGTCTCTAACTGCGGGTTCAAAACTAAATCACACCAGAGCGGCTTTCTAGGCTGTGGGGGCAATCTGACCCAAGAGGGGGGCTGCATCATAAGGCATTCAATAGCAGTACTCTGACCAGCAAGGAGACTAAGAAGAGGGTCATTTGGCTCCATCGCTTACCTATCCGAGGCAACGGCCATGTCGCCAGACAAAACAAAGATCCGAGCTTGCCACTACTCTCACCATAAACAGACATTTCACACAAAGATCTGTGCCTGGAGTTTTTAATAGGTTTATTCATAATAGCCAACCCTGAAAAGCCGCCAAATGAACATCACCTAGCAAATGGATAAACAAATTGCGGCATATCCCTTAAATGGCATACTAGGTAACAATAAAAAGGAACAAATCATGGATATATACAACAGGGATGAATCTCAAAACTTTATGCTGAGTAAACAAAGCCAGACACAAAAGACATCATATTAATATGGTATCATTTATATGAAACTTCGGGGAAGACAGATCTAACCTATAGTGATGTAAAGCAGATTAACCCCCGGAGGTGGGTACTGACAGATAAGGGACTCGAAGAAATCTTGTGGAGTGATGGAGTGTTCTAGATCTTGACTGCTGTATGGTTATAGCATACAGAGCATATATTTGGCTGTACACTTGAAGTGTGTGCATTTTATTGACAGCATACTGCAAGTTAATCCCTTAAAAACAAAAATAAATGGTGTTTTCTGCTTCATTGGGTCCATCCTATTTTATGTTGTGCTTAAAAGTGGTGTCCCTGACTGCCTCTGAGAGGAAACTGGGTAGCCAGGGACAGGCGTGGGAAAGAGTTCTTCAAGCTGTTTACCCTTTTGTACTTTTAAACTTTTGAACTGTGAGGCGGTATTAGCGATTTCTTAAAATAAGTAAAATTTAAAAATAAGAAAAAGAATTTTAAAAACATGTTCTTTGTTGGTAAGATGAAAAAGACACAACCCTAAGACTATTGGGCCATTGCTCAATCTATTTCAGGTTGTAGAAATCCTGCTACTTGAGACAGGCACTATCTGTGGTCTGTGTTTTATCAAATTCCTTGGAGCTATGAGTGAATGCCATTTTTTTAGTATTATTTAGTATTCCAGCATTTTTCATAAAATATATCATAGATAAGAACACATACACACACACAGTTTTAAAATAATCAGAACTTGAATGTCATGTAACCACCACCAGAGCCAAAAAACAGAACACTGCCTACACCCCAGAACTTTCTATGTGCCTCTCTGTGGTCATACCTTCTCACTCCTCCCAGAGATAAACACTTCCTTGATTTTAGGGGTGAGAAATGTCTTTCTAGGGGCGCCTGGGTGGCTCAGTCAGTTAAGCGTCCGACTCTTGATTTCGGCTCAGGTCATGATCTCAGGGTCTTGGGATCGAGGCCCATGTGGGGCTCTACACTGAACGTGGAGCCTGCTTAGGATTCTCTCTCCCCGCTCCTTCTGCCTCTCCCCCACCTTTCTCCCCCTCTCTTAAAAAAAAAAAAAAGCCTTTCTAATCTCTTATGTCTATAGCCCTAATCGATACTGTTAAATGTGTTCAAAAACCTTTAAAAAAATGGATCATTCTACACATATTGTGTGCTTTTTTGCCCAAGTTACATTTGTAAAATTCATCTGTTTGTAAAATTCGTTGTTGCCTATAGCTGCAGTTTATTTTCACTGTGATATAGTATTTTTTTTTAAAGATTTTATTTATTTGAGAGAGAGAGAGAGCACGAGCTGGGGGAGGGGCAGAGAGAGAGGGAGAAGCAGACTCCCCACTGAGCAGGGAGCCACACACCAGGCTCAATCCCAGGACCCTGAGATCGTGTTCTGAGCTGAAGGCAGACACCCAACCGACTGAGCCACCCAGGTGCCCTTCACCGTGATATAGTATTTTATGGTAGGAATGCATGTACCACAATTTACTTACCCATTAAAAGATTCATGGGCACTTTGACATTTTTTTGTCCCCACTGCCTATAAAAAAAAAAAACAAGTCCAAACACATGGTCTGACATTCAGGGTGACCACACTGTCCCCAACTGTGTGTCCAAAACACCTAGCCAGTCTCCTCTTACTACTTTTCTCTACCAACCACTACCTGATCGCACTTGTTCAGTACCTTGGTCAAAACATTAAGAACAATGTCTTAGGGCTGGAATGCTGTTGACCTTATATTAGATCTACCCAAATTGTCCTGTCCACCCGGGTCTTGTTCAAGCACAATCGCCTTAGGAAGACCCCATGATCTATTCCAGCCACTATGCTGTCACTCCCCCAAAACTCCATCAAATGCATGATACTTTCTCTGCTTCTTCCACCACACCTGCTTCATGCGGCCTTATGTTATACCCATTTGTTATGGCTGTGTCTCGGATTTTGTGCTTCTAGTGCACAGCACTAAAATCTTGCAGATAAAGGACAGGTGAAAAATGTTAGAGCTTTTGAACCCCAACTCAAAGTCTTGAAAGCTACTGCTGGGATCACGTACCAAATCATTCAAAAAAGGTTTAAAAAGTTAATTTCCACAAAAATGCAGTAACACCAATTAAAGAGAAAACATCATCACTTTTGCTTAAGACAAGATTTGGGTTCCTTACATTTTTAACATTGATCGTTTTTTCTCATAAAAAAATACAATTTTAGAGTCCCTGGGACAGAGAATGCTAGAGTGTCACATAATTTAAGATCACTTGATAAGAAGCACATTAAAGAAAATGATGACCCTGAAAATCATTTTAACCACAAAAGCAAGAGAGGGGGATAAAACACCAACATTTTAATGAAATTAATAAATGGATCAGAAATTACAACTAGTGTAAGTATTTCAGAATTTTAAAAGCAGGACTCTTTTTGTCAAAGAAAATACATGCATGGAATGTAGATACTGCAAAGAGGAGAAGAAATAAAACAGATAAGCAGCTTATAACTAGCTATAACTAGCTGGGCTGAATGCCTGGCCATTGTTTGCCTCTCCATCAGACTCATTAAAAAAAAAAAAAAAAAAGAACGGGGGCGCTCTCCTGGCTCAGTCAGCAGAGCGTGTGACTCTTGATCTCAGGGTCATGAGTTCAAGCTGTACACTGGGCGCAGAGCTTACTCTAAAAAAAAAAAAAGAGTTTAAAAAAAATGGACGGAAGACATCACTCCAAAATAATACCAAATATGCCTTTCAATTATTTTATGCAAAAATCCTTCTTTAATGGATGTTATTAAAAATACATCATAGAAAAAAAAATGTTTGTAATTTACATTCCAGAAATTAGGCTAAAGTTGTTAATCTAAAAAGAGTTCCTACAAATCAATAGGGAAAAAGCCCAATGGCACAACTAAAAACATGGACAAAGTTATTTATAGATAATGCAAAGAAAATTATAGTGGCTCTTGAACAGAAGAAAAAATGCCCAAACCCAGAGAAATATAAATTAAAACAAACTGAGATGCTCTTTTCACCTACCTGATATACAAGATCAAAAAGTCTGGTAAAATACCGTTGGCAAGGGTATAGAGAAATGGGCAGTCATACACATTGCTGGCTGGAGTATAAATTTATAGACTGCCAAGGAAATTCTATGATAGCCATCAAAATAACATGTGCACAGGGGCGGTTAAACACCCAACTCTTGATTTCAGCTCAGGTCATGATCTCAGGGTCTTGGGATTGAGCTCAGGATGAAGGCTCCCTGCTCAGTGGGGAGCCCGCTTGGGCATTTTCTCTCTCTCCCTCTCCCTCTGCCCCTCCCCCTGCTCACATGCGCTCCATCTCTCTCTCAAATAAATCAATCTTAAAAAAAATTACACATGCACATTCTCTTGGACCCAGTAATTCCACTTCTGGGAACCTAGCCTACAGAAATGCTTTCATATATGCAAAATAATGCATGTCCAAGGCCATTAGCTAGAACACTCAAATAGGAGAAGTTTAGAAAATATCTTAGTCCATCAGTAGGAGAAAGGTTAAATAATTTTTGACATCCTTATGATGGAATTCTCTGCAACTGAAAAAGAACAAGGAAGTGATCTCCAAGACATACAAGAAGAGGAATAACCCAAATAGTACCCTACAGTTTGCACAGAATATTTCCTATTTAAAAAAAAAATATGCACAGTCTGGAACAATACAGAGAAAACTGGTAACATTGGTTGTCTCTGGGAGAAGACTGGGTGGCCAGAGACAGGCATGGGAAAGAGATCTCTGAAATATGTATCTTTTTTTTACCTTTAAATGTTTGAACTCTGAGGCTATTAACTGTTTTTTAAGTAAATACAATTTAAAATTAAGAGAATTTTAAAAACATGTTCCTCACTGGTACAATGAGGGAAACACCGTCCTAAGATTATTGTACTGTGGCTTGATCTAGTACAATGCAATACATCCTCCTTATCTGAGGACTCACATAACTTCAGAACAGGATACAGAAATTTGGAATAAACACTAGAAATACATACAGCTAAAATAACCAAAATAAATTCACATTCAGCGACCCTGAGAAGATACAGCTCACTTTAAAGAAAAAATCAAGACTAGCACAGATCAGAAAAATTTTCAAGTTGCTCCAGGTAGCCTAGAAAATAGCAAGCGGTGTATGTTTTATGTACTTTCTTACTTCCTAACTTTAAGGTTAATAAGTCCGTGTCCTGTAACAAGGTATCTCCTGTTGAACCCCTGCTTATTCTGCACTGTGGGGATCATGATTATGAGGACACAGTTGCAAAAAAGACGAAGCTTTTCTCCACCCTCCATCAGACTCCTAACCGATGCCAGGGCACGTCCTTGAATGAAGGAGCCACTTTGCCTGCCCTTACTGGTGAGGGGAGCTTTTTGGAGAGACAAACCTGTTGATCAGGGGCTTTTCAGAGAACATTCCTGTAGATTCTATATTGTACTTCACCTGAAAGTATGACTGTTTATCACACTGTGCACATACCCGGGAGGGGGCGCGGGCAGCGGGGCGATGCACATAATCCACCTGTTTGCCTCCCGTTTTCTCACCAGGGAGTAAAGACAGTAAACTTAACCCTCCAGGGAATGGAAAAACAAATCATTCAGTGCCTATCTCAGGTGGCTGATGAAGGCGGCACAGTCTTGGGCGTGTACCTATGCCGGTCCAGATGTCTGCTCGGGGTGAAAAAGCGAATACAAGTACAAGCACGTTTGCACTGGCATGATTTGGGGAAGCAGGCCAAGACCTGTGAGTTTTCCAAAGCAAAAGCCAAAGTTTCCAAGCACGCTGGGCACACCTGTAAGTACAGGTGCATGCGGATCAGCCGACCACCTCCCATGCCAGGCTGGATACGCACACGGAGGATAGCAACTGTTCACGGGGAAGTGTTTCTGGAGAAAAGTTGAAGTGTGCGTCTACCTGTTCCAGAAAGGTGGCCCAGAAAGTGGGGCAGGGCTGACACTTCCTCCGCGGGGCTCAAGGTGCACCCCCACACCGGGCCTGGGGCGCGCCCTCCGCCTGCTCCTGGGCGCCCCAAGGTCACCTGCCCTCCGGGGCGTCCCCACCCACCCCGAGCTCTCACCAGAATAGTAGGTTGGCCGCGACGAAGCCGAGCAGGCTGCGCAGCGGCCTCTTCCAGCTCAGGAGCTCGTCCGCGCGGCAGCCCAACCACAGCACGGGCTCCCCCAGCAGCCAGGTCACGGCGGCGGCCACCCCGCCGGCGGCCTCCTCCACCTGCCGCCCCGCGCCGGCCGCCACCGCCCCTTCCTCCTGCGCTTCCTCCCCCTGCTCCTCGGGGGGAGCCCGGGGCGGCGGCGGCGGCCGCAGCGCCTGCTCCCCGACTGCCGGAGCCGGGCATCCCTCGGCGGCGTGCTCGGGAGGCGCGGGGCTCGCCATCTTCAGCCGCGCTCGCAGGCGGGGACGGGCACGCGCGCGGCGCGCCTGGCTGTCGGCGCCGAGTCCCCGCGCGGGGCGCGCACCGCGGGGCGCTGGCGGCTGGGTGCCTTGTGACGTCAGCCCTCGCGGCGGCGGTGGCGGCGGCGGCGGCAGGGGCGCCTCCCGGGGGAAGTGGGTGCGGCCAAGTTCGCGCAGGGGCGGGGCGCTGGGCGCCGAGGGGCTGGGCGGCGTCCCGTGGAGCGCGCGCCCCCTCGCTGGCCGCGCCCGGGACCCGGCCAAGTCACCCGCACATCTTCACTTTCTGGGTCCCCGCTTGCCCAGACGCCCCTCCCGCTGGCAGCGGATTTGAGCCCCGCGCCCCGGCGGGGGCCGCCTCTGCAACCACAGCAGAAGTCTTTCGTTCTCTGGGAGTAACGTGATGCTATAAATGCTGGATTGAGAAACGAAGGGGAAAAAAAAAAAACAAAAACGTTTGGGTCAATTAAGGAGCGTCAGGCCGCAGCGATGGGGGAGGGCGCTTCCCATCGCGGGCGGAGTCAGCGGGGTCCCGAACGCACGCTGGTCGGCGGGAGGTGCAGGTGAGCGGGAGCTGAGGAGTCAGATCCCTGCGGAGACCCGACGCTTGGCGCGTGTCAAGTAAGGTTTGGCAAGCCTTGACCACGGTTACTTCTGAGTCACTCTGGTCTCCGTGTCTCAACAGCCATCAGGACATGGGTAAGGCGTCTGGGAGTGGGGGTGACAGGGACTCCTGAGACCGCCCACCCCGGCTCTCACTGGCCCTGGTATTTCTGGGGAAGCGTGAGGGGGAGGGAAGAAGGATAATTGCTATGCTCATTTTTCACTATTTGCATTTTAAAAAAATGTTCTAGTCTTTAATCCCCCTGTTCTTAACTTTTCTCTGGAATAAAATGCACCTGCCCTCATCCCGGGCATTCCACCTGCAAGGAATTAGGGCTTCTTATATCCTCTTGGCTCTCATAGTGGCAACCAGCCGACTTTCACAAGATGGATGGGGCTCATTCCCAAAGCAATTAAAGCCTGTTGTTCCAAGGGAGCCTCTGGGGAATGCACCGTAATGCTCACCTGGGTGGTCATTATATGTTTATACCTCTGTATATCATTGATGTGTACATTGCAGACATGTGCACTTGGCTGCATGTATGATATATCTCAAGAGGGTATATTCCTAGAGTTCACTCAAGGGTTTCTTGAACACCTACTGCGCACGCAAATGCTTGGCCAAGCCCAGTGGATATGGCTTACACCCACGGGAAGCTCCCAGGCCAAGGAGGGGCTAATTACAACGTGATAACTGCTGTCATGGAAGTAATTGCTCTATGCTAAGAGTCTTAACTTAAATCACCCAAATTAGGGAAAGAGTGGAAGAGTCAGGTTTCAGGAGGCTTTTTGTAATAATGGTAACTGGTCTGAATTGTGAGGAGGAGGGAAGTAAAGTGGTGGTTGGAGGAGGGGCAATAATTTCTGTTGGAAGATCAACATGAGAGAAGGTATGGAGTTACACACCCGGATGCACAGTTCCTTATGTGTTTTTGCGGCAGACGGCCAAGGCCCTGAACGATCCACTAGCGGTACAGGGTTCGGGGGTTTTCCTGAAGGCAGTGTCCGATGTGCCCCCAGGAGAATCTGACCACCCGATAGAAAGTGGCCAGGGAGGCAATGAAAAAGCACGTGGAAACAATTCAGGTATTTTTTTCCGCAAAATAGACTCCCCTTTTCCCAGGTGTTGGTTCCCTCCCTTGGCTCTACTGCAGAAGCTTCTGAAAGATAAAGGGGCTTTGCTGTGTGATCTGGCCTTTGTTTAGGCTTGGACACAGCCCCCAGGGGTACGATATTCTACCATTTTCACTAGACTCTGCAGCTGGAGGGGAGAATGCAGGGCAGAGGAGACGAGGAACTAGGTCATCCTGATTGTCCAGACCAATGTGCATGTGCTTCTGGAGACATGTTCACAAGATTCTTCATGTTCCTTCCTCTCCCCCTGAATTCTAATTATTGTCCTCAGGGTCTGTGGAAGTAGTAAAAGGTGTGGACAAGAAGACCCATAAAAGCTAAACTTGAGTTGCTACATGTGGTTTGCAACCCTTTTTATCTCTATTTAAGAGAGATTCTCTCTTATCTTTTATCCCTGCCCATAGCTACGTGAGTCCACTCACCTTTATCTTCCAAAAGTAGCTAGTAAGCTTGTAATAGAAAAAAATGATGAATTATTAAATCTCACTCCAGAAGGCCCCATAGACAACATCAAGCTAAGCCTTAGAATGAGATGGAAATGCCCCAATAGTGCTTTTATTTTCCTTAAATAGGTTTTCTTTTCTTTTTTTTTTTTTAGGGTTTTATTTATTTGAGAGAGAGAGAGAGAGAGTGAGAAACAGCATGAGCGGGGAGAGGGTCAAAGAGAGAAGCAGGCTCCCCGCTGAGCCGGGAGCCCTACGTTGGACTCCATCCCAGGACTCCGGGATCATGACCTGAGCGGAAGGCAGTTACTTAACCAACTGAGCCACCCAGGTGCCCCATAAAATAGGTTTTCTATTAGAATCCTACAGTAGGCCCATGACTCCCACATGAAAGGAGCCGTGCACACGTATTGTATTATTTATTAGTCCCTCACATAGATGTTTTTGTGCTGATAATTTTATTGAAGCAATTTTTACCTTCCTGTTCTCACCATATCCTCTACTCCTTATTCCTAATTTTCCCTCATTTCCTTGTCACTGAGCCAAGAGAACTAGACAGTTCACTCTAAGCCCAGATAAACAGGTACATAACACCACAATAGTAACACGCGGGAAATGGAAAAGAAGATCAGACCCGGTTTCCAAGGCCCAGCTTGTAGAAGGAATTGGTTATTTCTGCTTTGGGTTGACTGTTGTGCTTGTAAGAATCGGAATGTCCAAACTAAAATAGTCTCCATTTGAGAAGCATTGTGTCAGGGTGGTGCTTACCAGAGATGAACAACCTCGCACCAAGATGGTGGCCATCCATACACCGGTTGGGGCACGCAGTTTAGGGATCACTCCCTCATATTACACAAAAGAGGTTTTTAAGGCTTCAGAATGGTTAAAGAGAACGAGGTCCTATGACAACAAGAGTATATCCTGAAAAGGTACTCTTCATTTATCCCATGCGCACACACACGCACACAATCAGCAAGGATGACTGCAGATCATTAACTTCCAACCCCTTCCCACTGAGCTAGCGGTCACACCCAAGTCCGCACACTAGCCACTGCGCTGGTCCTATGTTGGAGTTGATCATCCGGAGGACGTGACTGCCAGTTGACCCATAAGCAGGACCTGGGCAACTGGAGGCTCCTTACCCCCCCCCCCCCGTTCTTGGAACGTCTGTTTTGTAACTGTGGTTCCCACCGTGGGAGCCGTTTCAAGGATGCAGTCTTGAGAGAGGGAAGTATTGTTGCGTATCGCCTCTGTATACACTTTTAAGATTCTGGCCAGGAGGTGTGGAGATCTTGCCCAAGACAAGCCTCGTCTGTAAGTTCTGGCCAGGAGGCGTGGAGATCTTGCCCAAGACAAGCCTCGTCTGTAAGTTCTTTTGCTTATTCAGGCTGCCACCTACCACTGTGGGGTGGCCCGCCTCCTCCTCCAGTCTCTCTTTGTCCTCTCTGTAGGGTGGGGGTAAGTGAGGGGGTGTTCAGATTTCACCTGGGAAGCTGCCAAAGTTGTGAACCATCATCCTGGTCTGTAACCTCTTCTTGTTTCACCCCCCACCATGGTCCTGATTCTGTCTCATTGCAATTTTGTATCATTCCTTATTTCTTCATTTATTGATCATTAAACATTCATTAAAGGCTGGCTGTGGGCTTACAGTAAGACAAACAAGGCTGCTTATTTCCCTCCTGGCGCTAGGTCATGGGCAAGGGAACCTGAAGAAGTGATCAGTGGAGGGAATGGGGAGGTATGGTATGTGCACAGCCTGAAAGCAGGAGGGGAGCCAGCCTGGCCCAGGGGGGAAACCATGAGCAGTTCCGAGCTAGAGGACAGAGTGAGAGGAGCTCGTAGTTGCTCAAAAGGGCCTCCTCCCTGGTGCTGCTCAGGAGTATGAGCTTTGAGGTCATTGGCGGGCTTTCAGCCGGAGGGTGAAGTGGCTTGGTTTGTGTTTTAGAAAGGTATCTCTGAGCAGCGGATTAAATAGAGCCTGGCAGAGTCACTGGAAGAAACTTCTTCCTTGTCATTCATTAAGGTGAGGAATGTGGCGAGGCGAACAGGAGATTCATCAATGTCAGGTTGCGGGCTACGGAGGTCTGGAGCTTAGGGAGCAGCAGGGGTCCTGGCCAAGAGGTAGATCCAGGCAGAGGGAATGATCAGCAGGAAAAGAAAGGCCCAGATGAGTTCAGAGGCACCAGCCAGAGCAGGTGGCCTGCCTGGGATAGGATATGTTGAGGCTTTTGGATAAACAGACCAGATGGAGGAGAGTTTTGAGGACCATTCTCCAAGTTTAGTGGCAGTCCTGTGAGCAATGGAGAGTTCCTGAAGTTCATGGGTTTCTTTTTGTTGTTTGTTCTTAACCAAGAAAGTGGTAGACTCAAAATGCCAGTCCCCTGAGGTCCCAGGCAAGCCAGCTCGACTTCGATTATCAAAGCAAAACTGCGGTGTGACTGACTTTAAACCCAGGTCTGCGAATCCCACCTGCAGTCCCCAGGGGTATTCTCTAAGCTAAAATTAGATTCATGGAATGTAATGAAATAGCTATGAGAGTTACATCCCACAGACATCCCTTCAAAATGTTTTTGTCTTATCACCTGTTACTAATTTTAGTTCATTAGAAATGCACAAAACCTGGAGGCTGGGAGAGTGGCCCAGCCCGCGTTGAGAACACATAGGCGGGCCGTGTCACCTGAATCCTTTAGACCGTGCACGAGTGGGCACAACTGGGTGTTTACTGAGCAGCCAGGGGTGTTCCTGGGGACCCTGAAGCTTTACAAGGCTCACCTGTTTTCTGAACCATCAAAAGAATCTTAAGATTATATTTAATATAGTTTGGAGTTCAGTATATTTGCAGGCCAGTTCATTGAAACTTGATGGTTTCTCTGTACCCCATTTGCACTCTCCTGCTCCCTTCCCTTGCCCTAAACCAGAAATACCCCAAAAATAGCTTTGGAAGCTTACTCTGGGTTACCTGGACAAGGGCCTGGCTGGGATTGAAGGCCTTTCTCCTTTCTCCAGGGAGAAGATACATGTCAGCCCAGGGTCCCACAGGCTCACTGGCCTCTGCTTCCAAAGCCAGCTTCCTCTGGACCCTCAAATTCCCCTGGTGCTGGGCAGCTGGATTTCTCAAAGAACCCCTGCCACCTGCTAGCATCCAATGTTCCTATAATAGACAGTTTGTTCTCTCCTGGATGAGGTTGTTCTTGCTCTTGCCCTATAAGAAAGGGAGGTGAGACAGAGTTGGAGGGGAGAGATTCTTTTTCTAGGAATGTCCATCCCAGGGGCGCCTGGGTGGCTCAGTCAGTTAACCATCTGTCTTTGGCTCAGGTCATGATCCCAGAGTCCTGGGATTGAGCCCCACATCAGGCTCCCTGCTCCATGGCGAGTCTGCTTCTCCCTCTGCTTCTCCCCCCAGCTTGTGCTGTCTCTCTCATTCTCTCTCTCAAAAAAAAAAAAAAAAAAACTTAACGAAGGGAATGTCCACCCCAGTGGGTTTCAGAGACCACCCTGGTCACACGCCTTGTAAGTTAAGCCTGTTCCTTCACCCTGTCTGATTCCTCATAAGCCCTGTTGGGAAGGACAAGTAGAGGTCACAGAGACACGACCCCCCCCCCCGAACCAGAAGCAGGATGTACAACTGCCTTGTCAACTGTAGTAACCCATAGTCCCCAAGACAGGAAATAGTGGAGTAAGTTTCGATTCTGGTCTTTCCTTTATTCCTTGTTGAAGTAACATGTCAGGTTAGCCCACGACAGTGCTGGTGTATGTCTGCTGACGAGCATGGTTATTAATACCACTTTGCTTTCCTTCTCAAAAATGGCTTGGTTTGGCTGATAAATTATATGGACTCCCCATCCAACTCCAGTCTTTCCACAATCGCTGAGAACCTCTTAAATGCTCCCATGTCCATATACCTCATTCTCTGGTCTCAGGGCCGCCATGCCTGCTCAAGCTCCATCACTTGGTGCCTGTCTGAACCAGAGCAGCCTCATACCCCCTTCTCTTCCAAATCCAGATCGCCTAGGGCTGTGTTCCTCGTTCTTGGAACTAATGAGGGTTTTCAATGAAAGTCAAAGAACATGGAATTGGGGGAAGATTTGAATTGGATCTGTCAATAAATATGAGTTCATGATGTGATATTCTAGCTATGTCCACAGAAAGAGCCTAGAATCCATGAAACCCCATGGCGGTGAGCTCACTTACAGACCAGGTGTTGTTTTCTATTTCCTGCCAGAAAAGAGCTGAAGCTCAGAGAATTGGCTGATACTAGGTCTGAGTTAGGAACATCTTGTGTGCCAGAAAGCAAGACATGTTCAAAGACTATTTTAAAATCTATGTCAAAAGGACAGAGAAGTCAGCTTTGAATGGGATCCCACTTACCGAATCTGGGAAACTTTGAGGATCAAAAAAAAAAAAAATCCGCTAAATGATTATATTGAGTTAAAAAAAATTCACGACTCCATCATGATACTCAAAAGGGATGGGTGGGAAGCTCTGCTTTACAAGAGATGAGTTAATAAGTATAGACTGTAGATTTAGAAAAGTGCCATTTTGTGAAATCTCAATGTAATCAGTGATTCAGGCAATGATCGTCATTGACCCCCTCGGAAAAAGACTAAGGAAGAAGTATTTACATGATCTCACAGGTTAGTTATCAATTGCAAAGTGTGTCTTTGCATTGGAGAGATCTCCATCTTATCTGCATCCCATCATGCTTGGCATCTCCAGGAGTGGGACCGTCTGAACTTATGGATCCCCTGACCTGATGCTGTGGCAGGGACACAACAGAACTTGCTGGAAACATTTGGCCTGAATCAAATCCTAGCAAAACCGTGTCCTACATTCTACAGGTCAGTTGACTTGGATCTTCAAGTGTTTGATATCAAGAACAGAGGAACACTTTGAGGAGAAGAGATATAACAGCTGAATCAATGTGTGAAATTTGATTGGATTCTGGATCCAAAAAAAAAAATGCTATCAACGACATTTGGAGGGAAAATTAGGGAAATTTGAGTCCAGAGTCTATGCTAGATGATGTGTTGAATTAATATTGCTTTTCTTAGATAGGATAATGATGTTAGGATGATGTAAGAGAATGTCTTCCTTCTGAGTGCTGCCACATGCAGTATTTAGGGGTGAAGTGCCATGACAGCAACATTTGCTTTTAGCAGAAGGAAGTATTGTGTATATATAGAGAGATGGGGGAAATGGGTGTGGCAAGATGTTGGTGAATCTGTGTGAGGGGTATCCGGTTGTTCATTGTACTATTCTTTCAACTTTCTTGTGGCTTTGAAAATTGCCAAAAGAAAAAAAAATGTTTTTTAGAAGACTGTAGAAAATAGGAAATAGAGAAAGTTCTTATAGTTCTTTTTAAAAAAGATAGTCCCTTTCTCTTTCCGTTTCCTCAAGATTGTGACCTTCAGTGATTTCTCCTTTCCGCAAACACTTGCTTGACTTAAAATCATTGTGACAGCCCCGAGTGTGGGAATCCAAGGGTGGCTGACATAGTGTAGCAACAGGAAATGAAATATTTGTTTTCTCCAGAGAACTGAAGCTTTTCTTTAATTCAATCTTCTTATATTGAACAAGAGCCTATGTACTAGGCACTAAATCTGTGTACTTTGTACATAGTATTGTGTACTTGATCCTTGTACTGTGTACAAGATCCTATGAGAGGCACCGTGAGTGATAGAAAGGTGAACAGCAATATGGTTTCTGCCTTCAAAGGGCTTAAAATCTACTACACAAAAATCGACTCAGCAAACATTTTTTGAGTGGCTGTGGTGAGCTAAACAGAAGACCAGGACCAGAGATCTAATTATTATTATTATTACTATCTATTAGTATCCATTATTACAGTCCCTGCCATCAAAGAGCCTCTTGTCTTTGAGAAATACAGACACATACATTCATTTCAAGACAATAAGACTAATGAAAAGATCTTTATCATTGTCTAAATATTGTGACCAAGCATCCAGGGACTGCTTAAGAACAAACAGTACATCTGAGTTAGAGCTTGAAGAGCAGGTTGGAATGTTTTCAAGACAAATTAGTAGGCATTCCAAGTAAATAGAATACAGTGTGCAAAAGCGGGGCACCTGGGTGGCTTAGTCGGTTAAGCATCTAATTCTTGATTTCAGCTCACGTCATGATCTCAGCTTCATGAGATCAAGCCCCGCAAGATCTTTTTTTTTAATTTTTTAATTGTTATGTTAATCACCATACATTACATCATTAGTTTTTGATGTAGTGTTCCATGATTCATTGTTTATGCATAACACCCAGTGCCCCACGCAGAACGTGCCCTCTTTAATACCCATCACCAGGCTAACCCATCCCCCCACCCTCCTCCCCTCTAGAAGCCTCAGTTTGTTTTTCAGAGTCCATCATCTCTCATGGTTCATCTCCCCCTCTGATTTCCCCCCCTTCATTCTTCTGCTCCTGCTATCATCTTCTTCTTTTTTTTTCTTAACATATATTGCATTATTTGTTTCAGAAGTACAGATCTGTGATTCAACAGTCTTGCACAATTCACGGCGCTCACCATAGCACATACTCTCCCCAATGTCTATCACCCAGCCAACCCATCCCTCCCACCCCCCCACCACTCCAGCAACCCTCAGTTTGTTTCCTGAGATTAAGAATTCCTCCTATCAGTGAGGTCATAGGATACATGTCTTTCTCTGATTGACTTATTTCACTCAGCATAACACCCTCCAGTTCCATCCACGTCGTTGCAAATGGCAAGATCTCATTCCTTTTGATGGCTGCATGATATTCCATTGTGTATATATACCACATCTTCTTTATCCATTCATCTGTCGATGGACATCTTGGCTCTTTCCACAGTTTGGCTATTGTGGACATTGCTGCTATAAACATTGGGGTGCACGTACCCCTTCGGATCCCTACATTTGTATCTTTGTGGTAAACACCCAGTAGTGCAATTGCTGGATCGTATGGTAGCTCTATTTTCAACTGTTTGAGGAACCTCCATACTGTTTTCCAGAGTGGCTGCACCAGCTTGCATTCCCACCAACAGTGTAGGAGGGTTCCCCTTTCTCCACATCCCCGCCAACATCTGTTGTTTCCTGACTTGTTAATTCTAGCCATTCTGACGGGTGTGAGGTGGTATCTCATTGAGGTTTTGATTTGGATTTCCCTGATGCCGAGCAATGTTGAGCACTTTTTCATGTGTCTGTTAAGCCCCGCAAGATCTTATGAACCCGTGAGATCAAGCTCCACTCAGCATGGAGCCTGCTTAAGATTCTCTCTCTCCTTCTCCCTCTGCCCCTTCCTGCACACACACACACACACACACACACTCTCTCTCTCTCTCTCTCTCTTCCTAAATGAAAAGAAATCTTAAACTGTACAAAAGCATGAAGGTATGAAATGAACATGAGATGTTTGGGGATCCACAGGTGCTAAATATATAGAGAATTTAGGGGTTTTAGAGACGAGTATGAGATATGGAGCTGGGAATAGAACTTGAACTTGGTAATAAGAAGCTTTCATGTTATACTGAGGAGTTTGCACTGTATTCTGTAGGTGATTGAAGACTTTGGAGGTAAGTGTCATGATCAGATTCTTAGAAAGGTAACCCTGGCGGTGGAGTAGCATGTGGATGGGAAGGAGATGAGGCAGAGAGACTGGTTAGCAGACTTTTATAATAGTCCAGGTGAGAGATGCTGAGAGTCTAAACCAAGACAAGGGACATGGAGGCAGAGAAAGGGTAGCCACAGGAGACATCCTGTACACTCTACCAGTAGGGCTTTGGTGACCAAATGGCTGTTGGGAAAATAGGGGGAGGAAATTATCAAAGATAATCCCAGTATTGGTTCTCCAGAGAAACAGAACCAATGGGGTGTGTGTGTGTGTGTGTGTGTGTGTGTGTGTGTGTGTACGTATGTGTTGTGTAGCTGGGGAGGAGGGATTTAAAGAAGTGGCTCCTGCAATTGTGTGCACAGGCAAGTCCAAAACTTCCTGGGTAGGCTTGAGGCAGGAAGTTCATGCAGGAGGTAGTGTTGTCGTCTGGGGTCTGAAGGCGGTCTGGAGACAGAATTCCTTCCTGTTCAAGGGACTTTAGGCTTTTCTGTTAAAGTCTTCAACTGATTGGATGAGGCTCACCCGTATCGTGGAGGGTAATGTGCTTTTCTCAGTCTACTGATTCAATGTTAATCACATCTAAAAAATAACTTCACAGTGACATCTAGACAGGTGTTTGACCAAAAAAAAAAAAAAAATGGGCACCATCACCTAGCCAGGTTGACACATAAAATTAAGTGTCATCACCGTTGTGCCATCACTAAAATATGAAATAGAGGAGAAAAGCTGGGGACAAATTTGGAGAGAACCCCCCCCCATCAATTTAGAAGGTGTTGAATGTCTGTTGGTCATGTCTAGTGGTCAATCAGGAGACAGGAGACCGATCTTTCTTTATTTTTAATAATCTTTACACCCAACGTGGGGTTTGAACTTACAACCCTGAGATCAAGAGTCACATGCTTTACCAACTGAGCCAGCCAGGCACTCGATGGAGATAGATCTTTCTCATGGGCCAAATTTAGAGATCCAGAGGATCATATGAGGCTGCTCCACAAGAGACTGTTCATTCAACAACAAATGTCTTCTGTGTGCCTCTGTGGGCCAGACAGTGTTCTAGGCTGGAGGACCACGGTGTACTCAAAGTCATGTTCCTATCCTCACAGAGCTTACATTTTAGAAGTCATGGCAGACAGTGAGCAAATATGCATATAGGCATAACATTGTAGGTTAGGAAAGTTAGTGTATCATTTACTGCTGTAGATCACAAACCATCCGCAAACTTGGTGGCCTAAAACAACTTTTATTTGCTCATGATTTCACGGATGCGCAGTTGGGGAGAGGTCAGCTGGAATGGCACATCTCAGATCCACATGGTATTGCTGGGTTCACGTATGCATTTACCACCAATTAGAAGATGCTGGATGGCCACTGGCCATGGCTGTCAGCAGAGGTGCCTCAGCAGGCCGGCTTCACACTTCTCCACTCGGCAGCTGGAGTTCCATGAAGGCATCCCCTAATGTGCAAACACTTAGCAAGCCTCTGCTTGGGTCACATTTTCTAATGTCCTGATGGCCAAAGCAAGTCATCTGGCTAAGCCCAGAGTCCACATGAGAGGCAATAGCACCAGAGCACGAAGACCATTAACATAACAGTCTAACACAGGGCAGAGTGAAGAAAAAGAGAACAGAATGAAAAGGGGAAGTGTTTTGGATGAGATGGGGAGGTGAGAGAAGTGACTTTTGAGCAGACGTAAATGAAGGAAGGCAGCCAGTCATGTGGAGTTCTGGACGGAAGGGCATGCCAAACAAAGGGGTTGGCAAGTGCGTGTGAGGACCATGAAGTTAGAACTAGCTGGACCTGCCCAAGGTACAAGAAAGGCAAAGTGAGAAGAGCAGAGTGAGGGGAGATCAGGTGAGAGAGGAGAGGAAGACGGGGCATCGCGAAGGACGGAGCAGACCACGCACGGTCGAGATTTCTTTCTAAAAGATGGTGGAAAATCAGTGAAGGATGTGGTGCAAAACTCCATTCGGTTTTCCTCTTGAAAAGATTGTTCTGGTCACTGATGAAGAGACAAGCATGAAGCAAGGAGATCAACTAGGGATCACTGCACTAGTCACAGAGATATTGGTAGTGGTGGACATGGTGAGAAATGACCGGATTTGGAATACATCTGGGAAGTCCAGCCAACAGGAATTGCTAAGGGATCAGATGTAAGGTGTTAGGGACAGAGAGGAATTACAGATGACATCCAACACCTGTAGAGATAGGGAAGATTTGGGAGAGAAAATTCTCTCTTAGAGGAATCCTCTCTTGGACATACTGTGCTTCATATGCCTAATACAGATCCACATGCAGACAAGTAGGAAACCGGATATAAAAACCGTGAGCTCAGGGGAGAGAAGGTCAGCATCTAAATGACATGAAAGCCAAAGCAATCCATGGGATAAATTGGAATATGTGGTAGAGGCTGCAGTGTTTTCTGCTTCTCCTGGGGTTTTCACAATGAAATAAGTTGGGGGACGGGAGGAATAGTGATATAAAGTTTAAAAAGGAATTTTGGGATAGTGGCCTTGGGACAGGGGAGACCATGGGAGACAGTTCCCTAGGGAAAGGTGGGAGGGAGGAAGTGACGGGCCAGCCTCAGAAAATTGTGCTCACAAGCTTACAGTGAGAGTCGGCATATTTGGGAGTTTCTCCAGCAACATTCACCTGCTCAAATACAGACTTAGAGAATTGGGTTTATTGTGGATGAGATTTTTCAAGACAAGTGGAGAAGAAGAAGGGATGAGGAAGGAGTTGAGGGTGTATATAATTGAATGATTAGAGTGATGGACCAGAGATTCTAATCTGGCAGAGAAGGGGAGTGAAGGCACGAGTGAAGTGATGGGTATTGAAGGAAATGGCGGTTTCATGGTTGGGAGGCCCCAAGGAGGTAACTGTTGAAATGCTCCTCGCAGGAGGACGCTGAAAAGAGGTAGAAAGGAGTCAGTGGAGGCTAGAGTTTGGAGGGGGAAGAGGACATGAGGTCAAAGAAGCAAGAAGCCAGGACACTGGATGGATTGTTCATGTGAAGGAAGTCTGCAGAATAATGGTGCAGAGAAAATCAGCTGGGAACTTGGATGAGGAGGGAGTGTGGATGGTCTGGTCCAATAGCATTGCTCCAAAGATCCTGAGGATTTCATCAGGGAAGCAAGAGAAATGGCCTGGGAGTACCAAGGGGACAATTACTGCATAGTAGGCCCAGTGGTACAGGGCTGGGGATCAAAGAGTCATCGCTTGAGAGGGTTGCAGGGAGCACTCCAACTCCGAGTTAGAGCTAGCAGGTGGAACGTAAAGACGAGATGGTAATTATGGGTGGTTTGCGGATGACCGATCATGAGCTGCAGAGAGCACGGGCTGGGGGTGGGGAGACAGGAAGGCACCTGTTGTGGTGGTGAAAGGAAAGATAAGCTCTTCAGAGCCTCTTCAAGCATAAGCAGAGTCAGCAAAGCTCACATGGACTTAGCCATTGTTACGTACTTACATGAAGCCAGGTCTTGCTTCTCTACAGATCCTTGGCCATGTTTTGAATTAATAAGTTTGCCAAATGAGTACCATATGAATCATTTATTATTATAGGCAATATTTATTTATTTGAGAGAGAGCACGAGCACGAGCAGGGACGGGGAGGGACAAAGGGAGAGGAGAGGGCAAGAAGCAGACCCCCAGTTGAGCGGGGAGCCCAGTGTGGGGCTTGATCTCATGACCCTGAGATGATGACTTGAGCTGAAATCAAAAGTTGGAGGCTTAACCGACTGAGCCGCCCAGGCGCCCCTATTTTTATAGGTAATGTTTATTTTTAATTATGTAACTCTCTTTGAAGAAATAAATCTTATCCTATATATCTCATGTATCTTCAGACAAAATTATACATTCTGATTTACGTTTACTTGAAATTAATGGATAAAAACAGGATTCCAAGGAAGAATGAGTGTGAAATCGTATAGTGCAGGCACTAAGACCAAGCACTTCTCACCTAGGAACAGGACAGCATTTGGCGTGGCAGCTGCAATTGGGACTACTGCTTGGTTGACTCTGCTGTCGTTTGCTGGATCTGTTTGGTTTTTGCAGGTTCCCATACTTGTGCATTAAAAGGCAACATAGTGGGAGCCTCACCCAGAATCCTCTAGTTCTTTAGTGAGGACACTAATTCCTGCCATTCCTCCCGGGATGCCATATTAGTTTTGATTCACTGTCCTTTTCATGGATGGGATTCATTTCAGAACATTCTCCTTGATGTCTACACTATGGTGGTCTTACCTTAAGCCAAGGAACCAATGTGAGTTTGTGCAACTACCAAGCATGTCTAGTTCCATTATACATTTGGGATCTAGAAAAATGACTTCCAGATGGGGCCACAGACCCAGTGGGCCCATTGTAAGTTGATCTGGGCCAGGTATCCGTTTATTACCTAGCCCCAAAATTCCTGCACCCTAACAGAGGCCCCCGATGATGATTAGTGTCTCTAGATGTTAAGGTCCTGTCCAACAGTCATCAAAATGCTTGGGTATTCCTCAGAGTTCAGTTACCCCTAGGTGAAGGACTGGGAGATCAGGGCCACATAGTGGTGTTGCAGGGGGCTGGAGATACAGTCTTGCCTTCGACCAATGGGCTTTGAAACCAGGCAAGGACTTGAGGTGGTGTCCCCTCAGCTTCCTGGTCATCCATCCGTGATTTCTTTTCGATTGTATAGATTGAGCAGTCTCTTGTTGGTTATCCATCTGTTTTGCCCCCAGGGATGCAGTAGTAACTAATAGCGTTTTTGAGTTAATTCCCTTGAATGTTCCTTTTGGACTGTGAGAAGAGTCTTCCATAGTTGGAGGAAAGAGTCCACATGAATACTTCTTGGCCCAAGGAATAGACAGTGGCAAGGGACAGCCAGTTGTCCACCAGAGTTTCATTCTCCCCTTATGTAGTGTAGAGTGTAACTGAAAAGGTAGTTGCCCAGCCTGGAGCTACGTTTCCCAGCATCCCTCGCATAAAAGTGATGTCATGTGACATCACTTCCAGGCCGAGGAGGTTAAAAGGTGTATGTTCTTATCTGGTCAACTGCTCCCTGTCTGCCACTTTGTTTGTGCCTAGGGCACCCTTGGAAGATAAATGTTGAGGAAGGCAGAGCCCCTGTCCACTGGGCTCCTGAATAGCCACAGAAGCAGATCCAACACCCTTCTAACATTTTACCCATATCGGTCAGTTATATAAGCAAGAAGTCATCTTTAACAATGGTGGGTAATTGAGGGGCGCCCAGGTGGCTCAGTTGGTTAAGTGTCTGACTCTTGATTTTGGCTCAGGTCATGATTTCAGGGTCTTAAGATTGAGCCCTGCATTGGGCTCTGTGCTGATCATGGCACCTGCTTGAGATTCTCTCTCTCCCTCTGCCCCTTCCCCCCCGCCCCAACTCATGCACATTCTCTCTCTAAAAAAATAAAATAATGGTAGGTAATTGAAATGAAGATATTTGCTAAAGCAGCTAGAGTTACCCTAATACATGCTGTGCTCTCTATCCATTCTATATCAAAGCTACATAAAATAGTTTCTGTACGAATGGATTTTTACCAGATTTTAAGCTGTGTGGTGGTCTGATTTGGAGTATAGGTTATGTGACATATATAAAAGTCATCCGTGGCGGCACCTGCGTGGCTCAGTCGGTTAAGCGTCTGCCTTCAGCTCAGGTCATGATCTCGGGGTCCTGGGATTGAGCCCTGCGTTGGGCTCCCTGCTCAGCAAGGAGTCTGCTTCTCCCCTGCCCCTCCCCACCACTTGTGTGCTCACTCTCTCTGCTCTCTGTCTCTCTCAAATAAATAAAATCTTTTTTAAAAAAAGTCATCCGTGAGGCCCAGGGATGTTTTTCAGAGCTGGGAAGTTATTCACAATGGAAAATGAAGTAGGATAAATGACCATGTTAATACAATCCTTAGCTTCTTAATATAAGCGGTCATGCAGGTCCTTGTATTGGGTACATCTTATGTACCTCAGGTTCTCTGACCTTGCTTATCGGGGGGGGGGGTGTCTCCATCCTCCCGCCACAGAGTTAGAGGAAATGCTCCCTTTGTTTATCCATTTGTGTGCGTATCTGTTTCCTATTGCTGCTGTAACAAATTACCACGAACTCGGTAGGTTAAAACAACGTGAGTTTATCTTCTTACAGTTCTGGAGGTCAACAGTCTGAAATGAGACTCACAGGCTAAGACCAAGGTGTCCGCAGGGCTGGTTCCTCTGGAAGGTTCCAAGGGAGAATCCATTCTGTGCGTCTCCTGGCTCCTGGAGGTGGCCCGCCTGCCTTGGCCTGTGGCCCCTTCTCGACATCACTGCAACCTCTGCCTTCTGTCACATCTTCTACCGCTGACTCCGATCTCCTGCTTCCATCTTATAAGGACACGTGACTACACTGGATGCACGTGGAGGATCTCACAATCCTCAGTGTAATCACCTCTGCAATGTTTGTTATGCCATACAAGGTAACACAGGTCCTGGGGATTAGGGTGTGGCTGTCTTTCAGCCTGCCACAGTGTGGGGTACGGTGTCCAGTGGCTTTGAGAGACGACAGATGACATGGAAGTGGGAGGGGACTGACTCCCCACTCCCCCAATGGGGAACAGGAGACAGGACCAACCCAGGAAGTATCTTTTCTTCCTTCTCTTGAAGGGCTCCTCTGAGGCAGGATTTCCCTCTACAATGTGCGCAGAGACATCCCATGTGGCCCCACTCCTGCTGAGCAACTGCAGGGTCTCCCGGTGGCTCACGGGAAGCCGTGGCCGGCATGACCGCACATGACATTGCATCGCTTCTCATCCCTCTCTGCCTCATTCCCTTATTCCCTCTGCCCTGGTGCTGCACTTCCCAAAGCGCTGGCGGTTAACCTCTGCCCTGGGCTCTTGTCCTTGGGGAGTCTCAGCTGGGGTGGCCCCCAAATTGAAAGTTGCCATTTACGCTTCCACTTATTTAAGAATTAATTGCTGAGGGGCGCCTGGGTGGCTCAGTTAAGCGTCCGACTCTTGGTTTCGGCTCAGGTCATGATCTCAGGGTCCTGGGATCCAGTCCTGCATCGAGCTCCGTGCTCAGCAGGGAGTCTGCTTGAGGACTCCCCCCTCCCCCCACTTGCACATGCTCTCTAAAATAAATCTTAAAAAAAAAAAAAGTATCCACCATGTTCAGACATGGTCTGGTTAAGAGTGACAATAACAAATACAAAAAAATTGCTGTTCTCACAGAGACTATCTTTTCTTTTTTTTTTTTTAGACTTTATTTATTTTTTGGTTATGTATTACATGAGCAGGGGGAGGGGCAGAGGGAGAGAAAGAATCCCAAGCCGGCTCCATGCTCAGCCTGGAGCCAACGCGGGGCTCGATCTTATGACCCTGATAGCATTACCTGAGCCGAAATCAAGAGTCAGATGTATAACCGACTGAGCCACGCAGGTGCCCCCGAGATTACCTTCTAATTAAGGAAGATGTACAGTAAGCAGTTAAACAAGAAATACTATTTAGTGCTACTTACAACATGGTGATGCAGTGAAGACTAGCTATTTTATATTTGGTGGTGAGGAAAAGCCTTTCTGGAGAGGTGACACTTAAGCTGAGGCCTGGATGACAGAGTCATGTGTGCGGAACCAGGGGAAGGAGAAGTGGGCTTAATGGCAGGCATCAATTTGCATTCGATGTGCTTCTCACATGGATGATTCTAGGTAGCATGCTCTGGTTGAATGGCTGCAGAAATTTGCTTTTAAAAAATTCATGATTCTCCCAAGCAACAGAAAGGCCAGATAGTTTAAAATACAAAATAAACATTTCAAGCAGGAGCTCTCTACTAACCAAGAAATGGAACCTTCACTTTGTTGTGAAGGGATGTATTTTATTTTAGAATTTAGATCTCTTGTGTGTTTTAAGTTGAGCCTCATTTAAGAGAAAGGACCATGAAACTAGAAGTTAGGAGTCTTTTAGCTTCCTCACCTGTATGAGAAATAAATTGGGTTATAAACCCATTTCCTTGTATCTCCAACATGTTTTTGTTTTTAATGATTAGCTGATACTTGTATCATAGTACTTTCTGCTTCACCTCATTTCAAATGCTTTTGCAGATCAATTTACATGTCAACTCAGAGTGTAGCATAAAGGAGATGTCCTGAGCTTTGGCATCAGAAGACACGTATTTCTTTACATTTTCCCTTAGATATTAAATGTTTTTGGTAACATTGTAGGAGATATTTTTATTTTTTTTTATTTTTTTTTTTAAGATTTTATTTATTTATTTGAGAGAATGAGAGATAGCACGAGAGGGAAGAGGGTCAGAGGGAGAAGCAGACTCCCTGCTGAGCAGGGAGCCCGATGCGGGACTCGATCCCGGGACTCCAGGATCATGACCCGAGCCGAAGGCAGTCGCTTAACCAACTGAGCCACCCAGGCGCCCCAGGAGATATTTTTAAAAATTTATAATTGTTGCTGTTGCTATATAGAAATTCATTTGGTTTTTAAAATACTGCCCTTTTACGTAGTGATCTTGCTACATTCACTCATTAATTCTAATAGAAAATCCAACACTATCAGTTGTTAAACTAAGTGCTTCATCACATCAGCTGTAAATAGTGAGTTTTTTTTTTTTTTAAGATTTTATTTAGTTTAGAGAGAGCATGAGGGGCAGAAGGAGAGAAGCAGACTCCCTGCTGAGCAGGGAGCCCGATGCGACGCAGGCCTCTATCCCAGGACCCCGGGATCATGACCTGAACTGAAGGCAGATGCTTAACGACTGAGCCACCCAGGCGCCCCCAATAGTGACAGTTTTAAATCTCATCCATTCCTCGTACTTTCATTCGTTTTTTGGCTCGCTGACATGGCTGGCACCTCCTCAGCAGGGTGACCATATCTCTGTCCCCTTTGGCATCAGCTGAGTCGCCTTGCAAGCTGGGGGCTGGAATCATTTGCAGGCTCACCATTTGCACGTCTGGCGGTTGCCGTTGGGATGACCTAAAGAGCTGGGGGTTGGCACAGCTGGGACCCTTCTGTTTACCTAGCTTCTCCACACGGTCTCTCTGGCACGGCGGCTACAAGGCTCCAAAAGCACGTGTCCCGAGAGCCTCGCAAATGCTCGAGTGTCCCCTCTACGACCTAGCTTTGGGACTCACATGGTAGCCTTCCTGTCACACTCTAGTTGTTAGGAGGAGAGGAGAATTAGACTCCACCTTTTCGTGGGAGGACTGTCAGAGAAATTTGTGGATATGTTTAAAGCCACCCCAATGGGTCCCCTGGCCCAAATGATTTACTTTTCTCCTTCATACATTTCTGAAATCCAGCTTAGTACATGACGCCAGTCCCATGATTGGGACTCTGTTCCACTAACTGGGAATCCTTCCCCCTGGGTTCTTGGAGTTATCCTGAGTCATCCTCCTTTTTCCACAAATGCCACAGACTTGTGACTGTTCCGTGCCCTCCCCCACCCCCACCATTTTCCCCTTTGTGAAGGACAGTCTCTGCAGCAGTTAGCTTCTGGAGGACAGGAAACTTGTCTCCACAGCACACAGATCTTCCAGTCAGTGTTAATGAGCTGTACTTGAGGAACTACACCCAAGAGCCTCATTCACACCAGAACTTGATCTACATGACAAGATCCTGGGCCTCAAGATGTCTTACTAAGACTTTGATGGGTCTGGAGAGGGAGGGAGTGTCTTTTGCATAGAGCTAGTGGCTGGAGTAATCTGAAGACACACCCACGTGTTGAGGTTGAGAAGACAAACCAGTTGGGGGACGGTACCTGTGGGGCTTGACTAGCTCTGGGTGGCCTCCTCACCTAGTCCTTTCAGCATGGCAGCTTCAGGTTGGTGAGATTTCTGTCATGTCGGGTCAGAGCTCCTAAGGTGCATGTCCCAAGAGAAAGAGCAGGTAAAGATGTGTCACTTTTTATGACCTGGCCTTGTAAGCTATGTGGTTTCACTTCTACCACATTCTGTGTATTAGAAGTGGACTCATGATGACTGGCCCATATTCATGGGGATGAGACTTCGCCTTTTTATAGGAAGGGTTATCAAGAAGTTAATTTTTTTTTTTTTTTTGAAAGGATTTTGAGAGAGAGCGAGTGAGCACCAGCAGGGGGAGCGGCAGAGGGAGAGGGAGAAGTAGAACTGGACTCTGCACCGAGCAGGGAGCCTGACTCGAGGCTCCATCCCAAGACCCTGGGATCATGACCTGAGCTGAAGGCAGACGCTTAACCGACCGAGCCACCCAGGTGTCCCAGTTGTAACTTGTTTGTTTGTTTTTTTTTTTTAAAGCACCACACAAAGTTGCAGGGGAAGCTGGGGAATGGATTCTGTAGCTTAGCATCCACCGCAAGCTAAAACGTAAGGGAATTCTCTTATGAAAGGCAAAAGGGATGAAGGGACAAATGGTAAAAGGGCAGATCACTGGGGGATGGGTAGCAGTCTCTGCTGCAGGCAGCTTTGCAGAGAAATTAAAATCTAAGCCAGGTTGTCACGGATGAAGAGATACGAACAGGGAGAAAGATCATTTCTGGCAAGAGAAGAATCTGAGGGAAAACCTGGAAAACGGACGTGATAGTGGGCATCTGTGTCTGGTGACATTAGAAGTGTGCAGTCAGAGGAAGCTGGTGAAGGGGTGGTGGTAAGCTAGGGGTGTGGCCACGTAAAGGAAAATAGAGAAAGTGGTTGGATTTTAGGATAGCTTTATGAGAAGAGCACGATTTCACTCAAACCTGGTATGAATTCTCTGTCCACTGTAGTGTTGTCATTTTTCAGCCAAGTGTGGTTAGATTATAAAAAGGCCACAGTTCTCCAACCTCTCGAGTGACTTTGCAGCAACTTCCATCAAGATATGGAGTTTCTTGGGCGCCTGGGTGGCTCAGTTGGTTAAGCGACTGCCTTCGGCTCAGGTCATGATCCTGGAGTCCCGGGATCGAGTCCCGCATCGGGCTCCCTGCTCGGCGGGGAGTCTGCTTCTCCCTCTGACCCTCCCCCCTCTCATGCTCTCTCTCTCTCATTCTCTCTCTCAAATAAATAAATAAAATCTTTAAAAAAATATTTAAGAAAAAAGATATGGAGTTTCTTTCCCCACCTCTTGACTCTGGTCTGGCATTGGGTCTGGCTTTGGCCAACAGAATATGGCGGACTTACCAATGTGCCAGTTTTGAAGCTAAGCCTTGAGAGGCCTTGCCTGTACCTACTAGTTTTTGCAAGACCTTGCCAAATGCCGTGAATCAGCCAAGGCTAGCTAACTGGAGAACGAGAGATCACATGGAGCAGAGCTCAGCCATCTCATCTGAGGCTCCAGACAAATGAGAAAGCCAAGGGAAGATCAACAAAGTTGACATGTATACCGTTGAACTTAGTCATGAATGAGATGAGCAGGGAGACTGCCCAGCTCCAACAGATGACCTATAGAATCGTGACCTAAGTAAATGCTTATTGTTTTAGCCACTGAATTCTGGAGTTACTTGTTGCACAGCAAAGATATTGCTTAAATAATCTGCTTTCTAAATCTCAATATCCTTAATGTAAAAATGGGTTTGCTAGCACCTACTCCTACTGGAAGGACACAGTAACAGGATGATGCATCTTGCACCAAGCCTGAAACATATGTTCTGAGCAAATGGTAACTAACACCATTGATCACATCAGAGAGAGATGGTCAAGGGGAAAACACAAGGAGAGCATAAGAAGGACGTACTTAGAAACGTACTCCCCATTCTGCTCATTTTTGCCTCATGGATTTTCTTCAGTAATTTGTTCCATTGGCATGTGCTCACACTACACATCACAAATTTTCATTTTTTGGCTCCACATTTTTTTTAAATTCAATTAACATTGTGTATTGTTTCAGAGGTAGAGTTCAACGATTCATCAGTTACATATAACACCCTGTGCTCCTTTTATCAAGTGCCCTCCTTAATGCCCATCACCCAGTGACCCCATCCCCCCAACCCACCTCCCCTCTAGCAACCCTACCACATTCTCCTTGGAAAACTCTCTCCCTTGCACTCTTGTTTTCTGGACCCCTTCAACACATGCAGATGGCCCAATTACTATTGCTGTTACAATCAACTCATTTCATATATTTATGTCTTTTACCCCCAACTAGGCTCTAAGCATCTTAAGACAATTCTTCTACTTCCTTTGCAAACCCCACTGAGATAGTGTGGATAGTGTGTTTTTTTTTCCGATCCAAACAAGAATTTAGTAAATTAAAGTCAACTACATTATGTTATGGTTGATGTTGATCATTGGGGTTATCTTATTTCTAATCAAGAGGCCTATTGCATTTCCTCAATGTCAAGTCAGTAAGTAAACTTATGGAGAACAGTTCCCCCAAGAGATCAAAGTTACCAGAATTACTCATTTTTTCTGGCAGGTCATGGGGGAATGATGAGAACCCTGATCTGGAAACTAATTCCCACCAATCAAATGTCTGGATGCCTCAGGGGTAGGAGACCCTGTTTATGTCTCAAACTGCTGATCAACTGTAATCCTGTTACTACTTGAAAGGGAAAAGAAATCTCTGGGAAAACTAAAGATAGGAGCAGACTATATACTTTGCAAACGTCTGTACTTTTCCCACAGTAACTTTCCCCCACACAAAGTGCTTAAAGCTTTCTAAGTGTCTTTTTTACTTCCTTTAGAGGTTTTCTTATGAATAGGAAAAAATTTCTTTTGGAAAAATTGTTTATTGGTATGTCTTTTCTGTGTGGTGTGCAGGACCAAGCTTTCGGGAGCCAACTATGCATCCCATCCAACTCCACATTCAGTGATGTTACCTTGGAGCTCGAAATTAGCCCTGGTGGAAATATGGACACCATGAAAATCAGCCAACACTACACAGCAGGATTGCCCCCTACCCCCACTCCGGAGAGCCCGCTGATAAACATTCGCCAGAACATCTCTGCCAAAGCCCCAGGTACCTGGGAATTATAGCTCATGTCTTCTTGAGCACAGACACTCAGTTTCACCAGGAAAACATCAGAGTCCCTTTGCTCGCTGCTGGGCGGAACACCCTAAATTGGGGGCTGATAAAATTGGGATGGAACGAAAGCCGAGATCTGTGCTGAGTGGGGAGGAGCGTAATGAGACAAGGTTAGAGGCAGGCGGGGCAGAGGACATGGAGCTATAGTAGAGCTTGATATTTTGGTTGGACAAAATTATAGGAGAGCTTTTCGTAGGAGACGGATGTAGTTGGATTTAGATTTTATAAAGATCCCTCCATGTATCTGGCTTGTCAACAGCATATACGGGTTGGGGGTGCAGGGGAGGCCGCCAGAGGTGGTGAAGCACCGAGGCCAATGGCGCTAGGACAGGGGAGCCACAGCATGGCTTCTGACCTCTGCCCTGACACCTGCTCCACACCTCTGCTGGTGCCACTTCTGGGACCCTCCCCGAAGAATTTGTTCCCCTCTGCCATATTGCAAGACCAGCTCAAGACCCCCCCACCCCTCCTTCCCCTGGAGTCCTCCCAGCCATCCCAGTCCCATCTCTGCCTGCTTTGGGCAGGCATAAGGCTGGATTTCCTGGGGCGGGGGGCGCGGCGTGTGAAGGGAAGACAGTGTTTCAGGCCTGGAGAGGCTTTTGTCAGTATGCTTATCGATCACGTAGAAGTGAGAGGTGATGCTGAGCTAGTCTGTGTTGATGAGGAAATGCAGGGAGGGAAGGAAATCCCAGAGTTCATTCAAAATAGCAGACAAGAAATGTTTAAAGCAACAATCTTGAAACTGGGGACTATAGTCCTGTATAACATGGGGAAGCAAAATCCTAATTACAATGGACAATTGTGATACTGTTCTGTGGCTTTGCAAAATGTTACCATAGGGGAAACCAGGTGAAGGGTATATGGGTCTCCCTGTACATGCTGTTGCAACTTCTTCTGAATCGATATTTCTAAATAAAACATTGAACAACCCAGCCGTGGGCACATAAAGGCCCATGTGGAGAGACCTAGGTTCTGGTGTTGGTGCTGCTGTAATGTCTCAGGTGGGGCACTCTGCCTCACTTTGCCTACTTCGTCATATGCAACTGGGGAAGAGAGGCAGCCTTCTGGGGTACAAGAAGTCACAGAGGGAAGAGGCCCTTCTGCCAACTTCCCTCTGGGCTAGAAATGAAAACAAAGACAATAGAACACAGAGTCTAGCTCACCTTTCTTCTCATCACCTGCAGCCACAGGTGCTCAGCAGCACCTGCCTTTAGGTACTTCCAGTCCCCGTGGGGGGAGGGGGGGGCAGCACTCTGGACACAAGCAGTGGTGGGATTCAGTGGGAAGAGAAAGGGACATCCGGGGGACTGGCACCACTCACGTCCCAGGGCAGACCCCATGTCCTCTTTGGGCAAATCAGTGGCCGAACAGCCTATGTATTCTCCCCAGTGAGCATGGCTGCAAGCAGGTTGTAGGATCATGATTTCACGATTAGGCAGGTTTGGGGGCTCTGAGACCGTTTGACATATACACACATTTCAAGGCCTTAGATTTCTGGGTTTCACGGAATCCTCTCTTTTATCTTCTCCGCTTCCTTGGAGTCGTGCTGTGTCTCTACATGTCCACTTTAAGACCTGGTGATCAACTTATGAAACACACAGCTTCGACACTGAGGCCAAAAGCATTAAAACCAAACCAACAACAAAAACCCGAACCCCATAATGTAATGTATTTCAGGTCCCCCTGCTCAAGAAAACACACTGCAGGATAGCTAATATCTTTTATTGTCAGACTTTCTTTGAGCCAACAAACAATTTCGCAGGGCTGTCCTGGAAAGGTAAGGCAATTTTTTTTCTTTGTGGGCAGACTTAGTTGGCCTAAGGCTTTACAGCTTTTTTCCATATAAAAATAAAAGTCCAGGACCAGATTATTTTTCTTCTGGTCATAAATGCTGATTTATTTACAGGCACCTTATTGGACTATCATCATCAACTTGGGCTAAAATGTATTTTCTTAAAGCCTCGGCATTTATATGGTCAGGGTCCTTTCAAGATTCGCTCGCACATTACACCCCTAGGGAATGAAGCTTCTTTCCACCATACCCGACGTGGTCATATGGTCATCTACCTGGAGCGATACAAACTCACCTTCAAAGAAATTTTTAGTTTTTTTAACTTAAATCTTTTAGAAACTAAAGACTCCAAAGGGACTTCATATAGTTCTAAAAACAGCATTGGAGTCAAGAGTGGTTTATAAATACCATTATCTGTATGGGCTGCATATCTGTTTATAATACAGCAGACACAGTGCAGACTTGGCTACACGTAAAACACAAGGGAGTCAAAACGTGGTTTTCGAAATACAGCAAAGACAGGAAAATCCAGGATTCTGGTCTGTTAATAAAACCACCTTATAAAGTAACGACTGAAGACTAGAACTCTGAACTATTAAAATATACAGACTGTTTACACCATTGCACATCCTCTTTTCCCTTTGCTTTTAATGCTGAGACAGTGATTAAAGTGATGAGTTTATGAACACATGCACGCACAGGCAAGCACAGAGACGTGAGCGAGGAAACAAAGTAGTGAAATCTACGTCCGCAGGGAAGGCTGCCAGCAGCGCTCCGACTAAAATATCCTGCCCCCTTGTGCTCCCTGTCCCCCCTCCCCGCTCCCTCACCTTCCCCCAAAGTAGGGAAATCAGGCTGGGAGGCTAGTGCAGAATTGATGGATCAACGCCCCTCCCCGTCCAAGCGTTGTAAGTCTCCCCCAAGATGGCGGGAGGGGCCTCTCCCTTCAGTAGCACAGTTAAGGTCAGTTAGTGTTGGGTCCACACGTTAAGGCACTTCTGGCTGCTTGGGCGGGGGGGAGGGGTGTTTGTCCTCTCTTTTTTAAGGCATGTGACATCTAAGAGTAGTAAAGCTTTCGAAAGGGGGCTGACTGTTAAGGTTGACAGCTTCATACAGGCTCGCGGAAGTTGAGGGCGGAAGGACCCTCGGAGGCCCCTCCCTCCGGCGACGGGCTTCCGGGAGGCGGGGCGGCTCCGCCCTGGCTCTGCGCAGGCGCCGGCCCAGGCCAGAGGGCGGCAGCTCGGGAGGTGGGAGACGCGTGGACTCCTTCCTGCCTTCACCTGGAGCTGCCCTGGCTGCTCACGGAGCGCGACGTGCTGTAGCGTTTCTTCACGATCATGCTGATGTAGGCTTTCATGAGCTTGGCCACGTCCACCACCTGCGCAGGGGAAGGAGAACGGGCGCGCGGTCAGCGGGGGCGCGGGGAGGGGAGGCCCGGTCGGCCGGGCCGAAGCCAACAGCCCGCTGCACGAATCCACGGCTCCGGTTCTGTCCCGGACTCCACCTGCAGCGGCTTTTCCCGCTTCCCAGTCAGCGGGCAGGGGAAGCGTGGCTTTTCCGAATACGGTGGGCACCACCTGGTGGTTCTTTCACACGAAAACGACAATTCTGCCTGGTGTACACTTGTCAGGTTACACACACACACCTCGAGGACACTGTCGGCACGCGCGCACGCACACACACACACACCCACACCCACACACACCCACCCACCCACCTCGAGGACACTGTCGGTATCACCAGGGCTGGGATTACTATCCCCGCTTAAAATACTGGCGAACGACCGAGCCCACGATCACAGCTGGTAAACGCTGGCTCATCAGTGTCCCCGCCCCATGATGCAGCTGCAGAACAGAGCGAGGCTGGGGGCGGGGGGCTGCCCCTCCTTACGCTGGCCTGCATCCCTCTTAAGGTGTCCTAACCGCCTTGTTCCCCTCATCTCCCCTCCCTCCTAGTCCCACCCCATGTCAGTTGGCACAGTCACGGGCATCACACCAGGCACCATCAAAGACCCCCCCACGGTGGCTCTGTCTACTGAAGTCGGCCAGGCCTGGCAGCCGGGCGCCTGGGACCCTCCGGTCAAAGGTGCCGCCTCTGCCTTGTGCCTGCTCCCCGGCCGTTAGCCTAGTCCGCCTCCCGCACTGCAGCCTCGGTGAGACTGCCACCTCCCCAGGACTTGACAGCAACAGCTACGCTGGTGGGTCATTCATTTCCATTTTCTACCTCTGCTTGCTAGCAGCTCCCTAAGAGGAGCCCTCACTAGGCTTTTTGGTTTATCAGGATGATGATTACATTTTAAGCTTTGGAGCAGAGGGCACACACATTGAGAGGCTTTTTTTTGGGTGACTTTGTGAGCCAAAATTAGCGACGCCCAGGGCGGTCAGTCATGCCCCTTGCTCCCTGCAGCTGCGATTCTCTGCCATCATCATCTGCTGAGTGGCACAAGGCTTCCTTGCCACACTATATATATTTTGGACATTACATCATTTCCTTTCCTCTGTGGTTAAGACCCACTGGTAGAACAGAACCAAATTTCTTGGCTGCAGAGGTAGAGAAGAAATTTGGGAGGATTCGATTTTGGCCCTCCGGGCACCTACAGTTGGGAAGGACCACCATGCTGTATTTTCATGTTTTAAAGCAAAACAGTCAAAATTACTCCAAGGCATCAGGAAATGGGGCATTTCTCTTGTCAAGGCCACAAATGATTTCCGTGGCTGGCTTCTTACCTCACTGGTTTCAAAGAGCAGCTCCCTCTCGTCGACCACGATTTTGTACGTGTTTGCGAGTGGCGCCCCGAAAGAGAGGATGTGCTCGTACTGGAAGACTTCCAAGGGTCTTCCCTCCCCGCGCTTGTACACAGACACAGCATCTGCGCTGACGCCCAGCCAGAGGTCCTGGGGGAAGCCGCCTTCCCTGCACTGTGGACGAGAGTCCCATCAGCAAGCAGTAAGAAACAGAGACCGTGGGAGAGGCTGAGTCAGGCACTCTATGCAAAACGGTGTTCTGCATGTACCTGGGGAACCGAAAGAGGACATGTGGTCTCCCCATTGGAGGCCTGATTGATTTCTGACTGGCTGACCCATATTGGGCATTTGGAAAACCCAATCGGTGAATCCTGACATCAGGCTTTGACTCCACCCGTTGATAACCTTACTCCGGGGGAAATTGACAACGGCTGCCCCAGCAAACCCAGCAGTGGAAGCCAGTCTCCTATCCCTAGCTCTGCCTCCAATCCTTTTTTTTCTTTAAGATTTTGTCAGAGAGACGAGAGAGAGAGCACAAGCAGGGGGAGAGGCAGGCAGAGGGAGAAGCAGGCTCCCTGCTGAGCACGGAGCCTGATGCAGGACTCGATCCCAGGACCCCTGGGATCATGACCTGAGCCGAAGACAGACGCTTAACCAACTGAGCAGCTCAGGCGCCCGGGAAAACAGGGTTCTTGAAAGACGCAGCAATGACCTCCTGTGTGCACGGAGGTAACAGGAATGTCACTGGTTTAACGACGGGCTTCCCTGCATGGATTGGTGTTGGGAAACAAGAGCCCCAATTCAGGGATGAGAAGCGGGTATAAGGGATGTACATTAGTGACATCGAGAAGAGGAGGTGTTGTACAAAGCCCCTGATTTACACCTAGAAACAAACCTAACTGAACCAACCCAGCAACCAAACATAGCATCCAATCAAAATCCACGAAGGGATCTTGGAATATATAATCAATACTTAGATTTTTAGAGAGCCTCATTTAAAAGGCATCAGATACCAAACATGCTGAATGGGATTGTGAGAAGAAAACTTGAAAGCTCATCTAGACCAGGGGCTGGCAAACTTACCCATTAAGGGACGGGGAGGCAATATTTTAGGTGTCATGGGCCAAGGACGGGGTCTCTGTCACGGCTGCGCAATGCTGCCATGTTAGCGTGAAAGCAGCCGGAGGAGGCAGAGACGGGAAGGAATATAGCTGTGTTCCAATAAATCATGATAAGGCAGGCGGGATGTGGCACACAGATTGCCAAGCCTTGATCTAGAGCACTGGTGAGACTTCCTTTCAGGAAATGGTTTACTTAAGGGGCGCCTGGGCGGCTCAGTTGGTGAAGCGTCTGCCTTTGGCTCAGATCATGATCCCAAGGTCCTGAGATGAGTCCCGCATCAGGCTCCCTGCTCAGTGGGAGTCTGCTGCTCCCTCTGCCCGCTGCTCCCCCAGCTTGTGCTCTCTGACAGATGAATAAGTAAAACCTTTAACAATAAATAAATGGTCTACTTAAAAAAAAAAAAAAAGGGGGGTATGAATGAGTATGGGTTACCGCTAATGGCTAAATTCCATTCGTGAAAAAAATTCTTCCCTGCAAACAGATATTCATGGGGAAAAAAACTAATGTAAAATCCAGGTATAGCTGACCCTTGACAACATGGGTTTGAACTTCAAGGGTCCACTTACAGGTGGATTTTTTTTTTTTTTAATACAGTAGAGAGCTGTAAATGTATTATTCTCTTCCTTAGGATTCTCTCAATATTCTTTTCTCTAGCTCTAGTGTAAGAATACAGTATGTATGTAATATGTAACATGGAAAATATGTGTTAATTGAGTGTTTATGTTATTGGTCAGGCTTTCGGTCAAGAGCAGGCTATTCGTAGTTACCCTTTAGGAAGTCAAAAGTTATTCACGGATCTTCAACTGCATTGTTCAGGGGTCAACTGCATCCAAAGTTTCTAATTTCATGTACATAATTCTAAAAAAAATTTTTTTTAAATTTTAAATGCTGATTTTTACCAGCCACTTGTTAATTGGATTGATCTGTGGCTTCCGTAAGAAAGAAATTATTTAAGAATTAGGTGACCTCTTAATTTTCCATTCACTCCTAATACAGTGGAAGCATTTACTACAAGGGAGGAAAAAACTTTGGGTGGATGAGAGGGTGTGCTAATGGTAAAGCATGGGAGGGGGTGTTGCTCTAACAAAAGGGGCTAGAGAGCAAAGGCTCTATCTTCTCGTCCCACCCTATGGACTTGGCCACGGCCGCACTAACGAGAAGCAGCCGTCAGTCCTCACCTCCACATCGAAGAGCGTTGACCCGTAGCCTGGCCACTCCTTGATCAAGGCCATGTACTTGGCCATGGCCTGTTCCTGGCCCATTCCCTGCAGCTTCTTCCATTTGTCAATGATACTGGCCCGAGCCGAGGAGACCTCCTCCTTGATCCACATGTCCAGCATCTGTTCCTCCTCGACCTTCTGCCGGACGACAGACCCTGTCCGGAAGCTGCGCCTCAGCGTCCCCTCCAGGAAGCTTGTCCGCCGCTTCTCCAGCCGCTCGCACGGGGTGAAGCTTTTGGTGGACTGGCTGATGCGGGCCTTCAGTCTCTGCAGGGAGTAGACGTCCTCGAGGGGCGGCACGGAGGCGTGCAGCGAGTAGTCCCCCTGCAGGTACTGGAGCCGCAGGGCAGCAAGGACCTGCAGGTTCTCTTCAGGGGCTGGGTAGTGGCCGCGAATAACCGCTTCGTGAGCCTGAAAGGAAGCAGGCAGCAGCGTTAGGGGTGTATGACCCAAAATCCAGCATCTCCCTCCAACGTCACCTTCCCTGACAACCCTCCCCTACTTTGCTGCTTGAACTCTCTCCCCAGCACAGACGGCATCTAACACATATTTTATCCCTTAATGTTTCTCTCCTCCCAGCTAGAACAGGTCTTGGCACAGGACCTCAGACAGCATGTGTTGTGGTTTCGTTCTAGAGATGCATGATGGAGCAGCCGCCCCAGGCATGCTGGGAAATGTACCGCCATGCCTCACCCCTCCGGACCAACCACGAACTTCGGAAGAGTGTGAACAGGTTTCACCCCTGTTCCCAGCAGAGGAATCCATTTCTGAAAGTTCTTCTACCTGCTCAAACATAAACGCAAATTCCACGCTGTCTTTTGGCACGTTGTCTGTGTCCAGGAAGCAGTAAAGTTTGAAGTAGAATTTCCAGGGCAGGTCCCCCACCTCTGATGTGGCAGCCAGCCTACGGACAAAAGGCAAGGGAGGTTCAAAAAAGCAAAAGGAGAAATGGCCTTTTGGTGCCACAAGGAGTTGACTTTAGAGGACTCATTCTTTACTAACTGTATTTAGCCAGAAGTGAAAATCATGCTTTCATTTTGGTCTCACTTAAGACAACAAATGGGCAGCCTTCAATTACACTGTGCTAACAAGGATTTTCTGCAGGCCCCAGTCAAATTAGTACCGGCTAAACATTATGCTGAATCCGTAGAAAGAAAAGAAACAAAGGCTCTATCTTCATTCCCTTTACTAACCCTCAAACTACAATATTTACAAAAATCAGCACAAATATTATGGAGGCTGTGTTTATATTGAACAGAAATATCTTTTGTGCTACTTAGGGGATAAGAAAGTCCTAGATGAAATATTACAGGTGCATGAGACACAAAATGCAGTTTGAAGAGTGTATGAGTTTGCTTGTGTTTGCTGGCTCTGTTTCGAAGCCAATGACAAGTGAAAAGCCTAGAAGCAGGAAATTCCGAGGCAGTGTGTACAACAGGGGACGGAACGAATGGGGTAAAAAATACAATGGTGAGCTGAGTCTTATTTGAGACGGGCTTTATCTAGGAATTAAGAAAAACCGGCAGCAGGGGGAAATGAAAACTTAAAACATGCTTCAATACAAAAAAATAGGAACTCAAATGCACACTGAAGCTGAAAACGAATGGAAATTCAGATCCTCAACTCCTGCTCTTAATTTATTCCATTTGCTGGCACTCCAGGGAGAAGGAACTTACTTTTCAAACTTTGCTAACACGTCTGCTACGATGGTTCGGCTTTCAATGGCTTTATCGACGCTTCCGTTGTACTCAAACAAGGCAAACATGTTTCTGCTGTCCTCCATGGCCAGGCCTCTGATCAGCTTCTCCACCACCTGCAAGATACCCCCCGAGGTCTTCAGCTTCTAGCATGTGGTTCTGGAATGTGCCTTCGCCAGAGCCCCCAGGGAGCTGCCGGCATGAGAGGGTCCAAGCAGCTCCCCCCACTGTCATGTGTGGTCACCCAGAATTTCCAAAAGTGCTGTTTTTCCATTGTTCTCTAGAAATCAGATTTCTCTTGCCTTTGTAAAAAAAAAAAAAAAAAAAAAAAAAAAGAACGCAGAGCATTTTGCCCTCTGGTAGAGACAGATGCCAGGCAAAGTTCTTGCAAACCCACACTCGTAGGAACGGCACACGAAAACTGAAGCCCCCTCTTTCATCGGATGCATTCATCAACTTCCAAGAAACAATGGCTTCCACCGATGTTTCTCCTTTCCACGCCAGAAGCTTCTCTGGATTTTATTGCCCTACTCCTTTTAGCCAATTGGTTTTAGAATGCTAAATTTCAATTTTAAAAAAGGAAAAAAAAATGTGCTCATCTGACATATCATTGTAGATATTTGCATGGCAAACAGAGACCACTTATTGGAGAGATGCTACGATAAACCCACACGCACCTGCTTCTTACATTAGCAGGACTAGGTCTCAGCTCTTCTGGCACCAGCTTAATTTCTGTGTTTCTACTCATCTTTGATACCTATTTTTATCTCTTGAGACGTGAGTTTGGGTGTAGGTTCCATCTTGTTTATTGAGCTGCTGCACTATGCACATCACAACTACGCGGTAGCCCCCCTAACCGTGTACAACCTTCCTGATTGTGCGCATTGGCAGTTAGGTATCAGACAGGGGCTTCTCCCTCACCTCCCCGGCTGTGGTGTGGGAGTTGATGGTAATCTTGCAGGAGCCTCCCCCGTGGCAATACACCGTGGACGTCATTTCCTGCCTATGGATCAGAGCTTCTATTTCATCTCGGGAAGGCACAAACTCTCTGCATTTGGTTTTCTTGAGAGATTCATAAATGAAGAGGGAGTATTTTTCCATCTCGGTTCCTGGAAACTGTTCCCGTATCCTAGGAGACAAACACTTCACTGTTAATTGCTAGACTGAGGCTGGCTGGCGTCTGGGAGCCCGATGCTTTCAACGCACCGCCCACGAAGGCACCGAGGGGGCCCCCCATGGTGCAGAGCAAACACCAGCCGCTTTCTGTGGTTTTGTTTAAATGCAAACAAACAAACAAAAAAATCCCAGTGAGCCAGGGCTGGGTAGGGGGAGCAGCTGCAGGCTGCTGAGAGCCACGTCTCATAACGCTGGATGAAAATCTTTTTTCCGTGGGTCGTCAGTCTGAATCAGAATGTTTCTACCTATTTGATCTGGATCCAAATATCCAGGCTTCCCCCCAACCCCATTTATACAGGTGGTGGTAATTAAATGGACTCCACGTCTTAGACGTTAGGACACTACACTGAAAGGGACCCGGTCCCTGCCACAGCCTTGTGCGGCTTGGCTTAGAGAGGACGCTGACCCAGTGTCGGCTGGTTCAAGGGACCCACAAGTGTGACCCAGAGGTCTGCGACCACACTAGGCGTCTTCTGTTTCCCATCCTCACCCTCCGAGCCACATGGCCACACGGCACCTGCGTGAGCGCCCGGCTCGGGCCGTCTCGTACCTTCTCAGATGGAAGCGGAGGTACTTGAGGATCCCCCGGCTCGGCAAGAAGGTGCAGCTCAGACACGTCAGGATCTGCCAGCTGCAGAGGTTGCCCACGCTGCCCGGATGGGGCACTTTGTTGGTCTGCTTGATGAGCTGGCAGAACAGCTCGTCCCGCAGAGGGCGGAGGTCATGCCCCGTCTGCAGGATGCCCTGGATTATGGGGATGGGGTCAGACATGGCTTCCAGTTGCTGGAGGGAATTGAAGATCTTGATGGCTTCATCCTGAAGGGTGGTGTAGCCTTTGTCTTTGAGCACTAGGAGAAGAACACACACAGAAGCCTTTACACGAAGGGCCTGGTCTTGCTACAATCTGAGCAGCAGACACACAAGGGGAAGGAATGGGGATAGACAGCTTCGTGACGCGGTGCTTGCCACGTTCCCTGAACCTTCAAATCAGGCAAACAACGCGGTCAAAACACAGAGGTGGGCAAGTTATGCTGTTTTGTTATAAAACTGAACTATTTTATTCTACAAAATGCTTGCTTAAAAAGTTGGTTGGTTGCCAAACAGGTTCCCGATTTGTAATGTAAGACTCTCAGGATCTGGTTCTCTAGTAAATTCAGGCAACTCTGAGTTCGCAGGAGGGCTGGCATTTCCTGCCTCCCTTTAAAATGGTTCTTTTAGTTCAACAATGCATACATCACCACAGGCAACAACGCTACGTGACCAAGCTAAGGAGTGACGAGGGCGAACAGAATCGTGTCCACCGCGGAGTATGGGAGGGGCCGGGCACTCACAGTTCAGGTTTATGTCTCCGTAGGGCAGGGGCAGCAGCGGGGAGTGCAGGGGGTGGTGCGTGTGGCGGAGGATGGGGTTCCGCTTGTAAATCTGCTCCACCACGTCGGAGTTTAGGCAGTTCTCCTTGAAAACAGAGGACCCGGTAAAGCAAGCAAGCTTATCTAAAACACACGCGTGTACAAGAACAAAAGCATCTGTATTCCTTTTTTCTTAAAATTTTTTTTAGAGCACGAGCAGGTGGGGAGGGGTAGAGAAAGAGAATCTCAAGCTGACTCCATGCCCAGAGTGGAGCCAACATGGGCTCGATCTCACAACCCTGAGATCATGACCTCAGCTGAAATCAAGAGAGTAGGAGCTTAACCGACTGAGCCACCCAGGTGCCCCAGCATCTGTGTTCTCCCACACATGAACATTTTCCAGAGTCTAAAGCATCCATGAGATACTAGAGAATCTAGCGTTAATAATTTCAAGCACAGAGGCACCTGGGTGGTTGGTTAAGCATCCTACTCTTGATCTCAGCTCAGGTCTTGATCTCAGCGTTGTAAGTTCAAGCCCCATGTTGGGTTCCATGCTGGGCATGCAGCCTACTTAAAAATGATAATTCTGGGGCACCTGGGTGGCTCCGTTGGGTTAAGCATCCGTCTCTTGGTTTCGGCTCAGGTCATGATCTCAAAGTTGTGAGCTCGACCCCAGAGTCTGGCTCTGTACTCAGTGGGGAGTCTGCTTCTCCCTCTCCCCCTCCCTCTGCCCGTGCACTCTCTCTCTCAAATCTTTAAAAAAAAAAATTCAAGCACGAAGACACCCACAATCCGTCTGAAGACAAATCACAAATCACATTTTTCCCACACAGCTCATTCTGTTCATTTCATGTGTATATATTTTCCCCTGAAGATTATATATACTTCAAAAAATTAAAGTTCTTTTGCTATTTAGCCATCAAACATTTAGCAAACCATGTATTTTCATCTATAATTTGCTTAAAAAATACATTGTTTTCATTCTTTACTTGATCTTCTGTATTTTCTCTATACCTGAAAATTACACGTTGATATGTTATTAGAGAGACTGTTCAACATGCCTAACCTCTTTCCTGAAATTTAAGAGATCCCTTCGTAGAAATTCATCATGTACTTATGCTCTTAAAATGTTAATTTGGGATTCGAAAAAGGCAAAGTTCCTTTTAGAACGTTAAATAAACAGAAAAGTTGGAGGAGAGGTAATAAATCATTCTATCGTGGTAATTTCCACTATGAAACTCCTTTAATAACACCCAATTGAAAGCCAGGAAAAAAAAAAACTTTATTTCAACAATTCTGTATGGGCTTAATTAGGGCAACCTAATTTTTAAAAAAGGACTGTTCCATATTTGGAAAATTCTGTACTCTTTTAATGACAGATTTCAAATTAGAGAATGTAAGAATAGATAAGACACAGCTTTGAAGAGAAAGTTCAGTGATGTGTTTTCGCTTTCTCAAAAAAAAAAAAACAAACCTTCAAACTTTTTTTAATGCTAGAAATGAAATTGCTAGTATTTAGCATCCTGGGTTTCATGGAAAGCTCTGCAGAGTTTTGGAGAATACCTGACTTCATGGAATTTAGCTCCAAATACCCAGAAAATACACCACTTTGGAATCCACAGGCAGACTTGAATTCAGTGGGAAATGATATCCTATGGACATATTAGACCCTCTCCCACCTCCGCGAAGTCTACCTTGCCTCCTGGATCTGTGAGCTAATTTCCTTTGATGTAGATCAGTAAACACCTGTCTTGCTAGCATTCTCAAATCTTTTCTGTCACTGTTCCAGCTCTTTGCTTGGTATTGGGAATCTATCTGATGGTAACTAAGAGGAACAGCAGTAAAAATAATCCCCTTGACCTGGTTCTGCATCAGGGACTGACCAGCTACGTGAACAACGCAACCGGAATATTCCACGTCTCTGTTTCCATTCCTGAAAAATGAGTGTGGCATCTCCGTGCATGGCTGCCATGTAATTATCCGTTCAATGTATACTCCCTGAGCAATTCATCTTTATGAAAAGGGAATTACAATTTAACAGTGTCAGTGTTGGTCCAGAGACTTGGAAGCTTCCTGTGAGTTTGGAGGTGCCTAATAAAAGATTCCAAGTTTTCTAGACCAATCCAGGTTGCTGGTGATGCCCGCTGTGTGGTCCGGTCACTATACAGTAAGAGGAGAATTACTGTGTTGCTCCAAGAAGTTCCCCACCCCAGAGCTCAAGGGCATCCTGTGGCAGCAGGTCATCCCCACACAGGTCACACCATGTCCCTGGGATGGGGAGCCCTACACCCCAAACCACAGACCATCCAACATCCGGGTTTGCCTCGGCAGCATCATCTGACGCCTCCCTGAAGACAAAGTACTTTTAGTGTCAAATTTCACCTAAGCACTCACATTTCGATTTCTAAAAGCCGCAATATTCTAACAGAAAATTAATCAAAAGTTAGTTTTGTTCATGGAATAAAAATGGAGCTTGACCGGATGTCCCAATGTTCCAAGGGGGGGTGGGGTGGGAATCCGTGAGCTACCGGGACCCAGCCCATGAGCTTAGGTCCGCCATACCTTGATGTCCTGAATCAGCTGCTGGGTGGGAGTGTCGATCGGGGCCTTGGTGTCTGTCACATTCTGGATGGCGCTGGACCACCTGGTGGCCTCGTTGAGCAGCTTGGTGTAGAGCCGGTAGCAGTGCTTGCGACCGTACACGGTGACGTTCCAGTAGCCTGCGGCAGAGCACACACGCAGCGCGTCACCCTCCGCACCACGGCGCGCCGCCGGGCAACCGGGCAACCCCGGCAACCCCTCAACGGGGCAACCCGGCAACTGGGCACCCTGGCAACCCCTCAACGGGGCAACCCGGCAAGCGGGCGTTGGGAGCCCTTCTCGTTACCCAATTCAACAATTCTCGCTGAATTCCCAAGTGTGCGAGGTAACCCACCTATCCACCCACACAAGGAGCTTCGGGATGAGATGCAAAGACAAACATAAAACAATGAAACCCGGGATTAAATATATCAATGGTACAACAGGGGTTGCCTGGGCGGCTCAGTGGGTTAAGCGGCTGCCTTCGGCTCAGGTCACGATCCGGGGGTCCTGGGATGGAGCCCTGCGTCCGGCTCCCTGCTCGCATGGAGCCTGCTTCTCCCTCTCCCTCTCCCTCTGCCTGCCGCTCTCCCTGCTCATGCTCTCGCGCGCCCTCTAATTAAAAAAAAAAAAAAATCTTTAAAAATAAAGAAATGGTAACATTTGCTCTGAAAGAAAAATAGGCAGAAACTAAGTCGCTTTCACGGGTCTGGAACCAAAGTGACAATGCTTCCCCTCCTTTTCTGATGCTCCTTCTCCCTTCCTGTTTGTTTCCTTTCCTTAGACTCTCCCTTGAGAAGAAAGCACTTCTGCTAAGCAAGCAGTGTGTGTGTGTGTCCTGAAACAAGCGGTCATTTGGAACAGAGGAGCTATTTTTAAAAAAGCATAAAATCTGGGCGCCTGGGTGGCTCAGTCGGTTAAGCGACCGTCTTTGGCTCGGGTCATGATCCCAGGGTCCTGGGATCAAGCCCCAGATCCGGCTCCTTGCTCAGAGGGGAGCCTGCTTCTCCCTCTGCCTCTGTCCCTCCCCCCTGCTCATGTGCGCTCTCAAATAAAAAAATCTTAAAAAAAACCCAAAAACAAAAACAAAATCATAACTAGCAACAAAACTCAATCGAGAAATATTTTCATAATACTGACAAGAATAAAACTAAGCTAACATGACTGCTTTTTATTCCAGGTTAATAAGCTCAGGGACAGTCAGGATTGAGCCTTCTTGGGCTGTGTCAGGACTCTCACCCACACAGGCATGGAAAAGAGCTTGCCACAGGAGAATCTTTGTTTTTGTGTGATTGTCCTAAGAACACCTGTGTAACTCAATTAAGCAGGAGCTCTTTACTATGGGTTCAATATTAAGTATCCACAGAGCTAACCACAGATGGCCTCAGAAGATAAATCAAGAAATGAGCTTCTTTTGGGGGGAAAACCGCGGCACACACCCCAGGCAGCAAACTCATTCCCTTGGGCGGAGCAAAGCCAGGCTCGTATCGGGCACGGGGCCCTGTTACCTGTCTCTTTGAAGATCTTCTCGTCCGGAGGCACCACCGAGCAGAGGCTATTGAGGACCAACGTGCCCAATTTCAGAGCATTCTTCTCGGAGCTCTTGTAGTAATCCAAGGAATTGTGGGTGAGCACAAACCACCGCTTTTTTAGTTTCAGTGAAGACATTTTTGGACTGTTTTTTACTTCTTTGTGCAACCACCCTGGAAAGAGAGATTAAAATGTCAATTAAAAACGACAACGAGAAACCCCAAATACCAAGTAATAATTTGCGGGAGGCTTACGGGTGGGTCCTACTTCTACATATTAGCTGGAAAGGGCCATCCATGACTACTTCTTACGTGATTTTTTTTTTTTTTTTTAAAGCAACTCCAAGAGTCAAAATTCCTCAGAAAAGCTGCTCACGCGGGAAATGCTGCAGTATCTACGCAAAGGAAAACAGAGCTCCATGACAAAGCAAAGCCGTGGTGGCAGTCACCTCTCACAATAAATTCCTGGCCCTCCACTCTGGTGTCCCCCTTGGATCTCTGCAGCAGCGTTATCCAGTGATGCATCTCCTCCGGCGTATCCGCGTTACAGTGGAGGACCCGGTTGGCCGTGATGATCACAAACGAATTGGGTCTGAGCAACAGGGCGGGAAGGAAGCAAAGACTTAGCTCTACCGGCAGCATCACCTGTCTGAACCAAGATCAAATGCCTTTTTCCTGGCGTATGGTCACAGGGATTGAAAACTGCAGTGCTGTTTGTATTTTTATGCTAAGGCAACTCTTGCTCATTTCTGCAAGATTTATTTTCTGCATCATTAACCTTTAAAGTTGGAGCCACACATTCTGAAGGCCCTGGAAGGGGAAAGATTTCTTCATGCAAAACTTTCCAGATGACACTCGGTTCAGGGAAAGCTCAATAAGGTGACAGTGGGGGAAAATTTTTTTTGATGCCTCTCCAGAGAAAATTTCTTTCTGCCTCTGGGTATTGCCTTGGATGATATTTCTGTGGGTCGGTAATGAAATGTCAGACACCAATAATAAAAGAAGATCAGTAAATAGGTGTAAATGGAACATCTTATGCACTCGATTATGCTTGCTACAAAAAGCCACCTGGGTCCATGTGTTCAAAGCAATCTAGCAAAGGCTCATTTCCCAATCAGGGGTAACATAATAATGGAAATTTACTTTCTCCCCCATCTCTTTGTCTGGCAATGCCGAGTCTCTCCTAGGCCCTTGCTCCTACTAATTCCTGCATCTAACCACTTAAGCTAGTGACTGTGAATGATTTCTTACAGGTTTTCAAATGTTTACAGCACCTAAGTGCTGCAGAATTTCAAGAAAAAGCAAGATTAACGGGACTGTAGTAGACAGGGAAAGACGGGTGCTCTTTCAAAACAAAAGACTTTTCTATAGTCCGGAAGGGAGAAGGGAAGGCACTTGAGGGAGAGAAGGGTCTGAGCAGTGATGGCAAGTTCTACGCATGGGTCCTCATATACCCAGCCTGCTACAGAGAAGGGGTTTAGGAGGAGACAGATGTAAAGAGGGTGGGAACCTGACCCTCGGAATAAAACCTGGGCCACTGACAAAACATACTTGTTAAGGTCTCCGAGCCAGGTGTAGGATGGCGCAGGGCGATACCAGAAATAAAGGGTCTATGATTCAGAAGAGCCTCTGTCAAGGGGCTGATGAAGACTCCACATAATTCTGCCTAGTTGGCACCATTTTTCTTGTCAATTGGAATACATTTCTATTCACCTTCTAAAGCTATGCTCCTGAAGGCAGAAGCCAATTTTGATTCTTACTCGGAATTCAAACAGCAGTGACGAAAAATAGAGAAGATAAAGACAAAAGGTCAATAGCACAGAGTCCTGAGGGCATCCATGAAGCTGATTTCCCTTCAAAAAAAAAAAAAAAAAAAAAAAAAACCAAAACCCAAACATGCTACCGTAAGGGCACACATAAGGTGGAAATGTCAAGGAAAAATCTTTGTGGTTTAATTTATTAATAATCTACATACAAGTTACAATCAAATCTTTTTTAAGTTCATTATTAAGTTTAGAAAAGGGAAAGACACCCTTCCCTATGCTGGAATACTGTTTTCCTAAGCAGACATTTTCTTCCTCCGTGAATCCTGGATCGATCCCTGTATCCAAATGAAGGATATTCCTCTTGTGCGTATGTTTTTAATTGACTGTTTAAATTAGGTTTCCACAGTCTCCCCCAGCATCTCAGAGGTACCCAGAGAGCAAGACTTCTGGATGGTGTAAAACTGGGCACAAAGAAAGAAGCCTGGGACTGACCAGGTGTCAACACACAGCCCAGAATCATTTCATGGCCCAGAAAAGAAGAAAGTGGCCCAGAAGCAGAGAGAGCTGGGGGAGGCTGCAGGTTACTAATTGCATCTGCTAAGAGTCACATCCCAACTTACCTATCGGGGCTATCGGAGGCACACACGGAATCAATCAGCCCCACATCCAAAGTGCCCTGGAAAGGAGCAAAAACGGGGGAAAGAGAACCACTTAAGAACAGCACATATGACCATAACATCCCTAGGTTACGGCTCTCTAAAGAAGCAAACAAAAAGCACTCCTCCTTTCCGCATTAACTGTAAAATAATGGCTATCTAAGAAAGGTCCCCCTTCAGTTGGTGAGTACAGACAGTCTCTACTCCAGACCGGGCAGAATCTACAGTTCACTCATTTAAAAAAAAATTATAAATGAATCTTTATCTTGTTTTTCAGATACTTTCAGTGAAAAGTGTTTCAAACTTCTTTCAACGTACAGATTTCCTTACACTAGGACCCATCCCTAAATTTAGACGTACTCCACTAAGAAACTTTGACGTGTTCTTCGGAGAAAAGAAAACTTTATTTCTAAAATATGATTGTATGGTTCTCTACGTGTCCAGCATAGAGTGAAGCCTGAAAGAACACAAGTTCGAATTCACTAAGGCCTCTGAAGGGAAGTATGATGTGCTTTCATGATTTCATAAAACTCGGGATTTTTTTGTTGTTGGTGTTCTTGTAACGGTTTAAAGCAGGAGGACTGGAATCTGTTACTACTTATAATCTTCTTCAACGAATTCTGTTTTCCTGCATGATTTTCAAACAAAATATTCCTTTAATTATTACACTTTTACTTTAGATTGTCTAGAAATTCCCAGGCCCCTCGCCTCCCTGGGGATGTCTCCCTCCACCCTGCGACGCTCACGCACCACGGCATTTTGTGGGTTCGCCTGCTCGTCGTGCATCTCCCGGATCTCCTGGTCGGTGGATGCATGGACCTGGCTCAGCACGCTGAACCACTGGCTGTGGGAAGGAGAGAGTGACTGTCAAGGAGAGGCCAACGGCTGGATTGGCAACACGGTGACCGACGCCCTTCTCCACATTCTCTGTAAAAATGACATTTCCTCTGAGCAACTTTGTTTTTAATCTGTCTACACTCCTCGTGGGTAAACGTGGGTTTCATGCTACCAATGGGCAAAGGTAGAAGCAGCAGCCACAGTGCTTTAGATACCAGCTGCTGCAATTTCAGATCAACAGGAGATCCTCTCCTCCAGCTGCCCCCAGACCTCTAGACAGTGAATGGAGGACGATGAAATCCTAAGTGCCACCCAAAACACTTATATCAAGGATCTTTATTGAGGATGTTATCTATAACCTAGGGAATATTCAAGTGCCTTTTCATTTCTTAAAAGTAAATTCCAAGGTAAGAAGGCCAATGTTGTCAGAGCACCATCTCAAGATGGCCAGTGAGGTCGATCTTCCCAGCTCGTTTCCAGGATGGGGTTTTCAGCCACCTGATAGGATTTCTACCTAAGTAAGAATAAAACCATAGGAAAGCTGGAAACAGGAAACAACTGCTTGAAGTACAAAGTGGAAAGGTTTTTTTGACTGGAGAACTCTTCTATCTTCACCTCAAATGAGTTTTCTCACTTACAGCCTCATTAGAATCAAACAACAAAGGAAAACAGGTCAACCCCAGAAAAGTCAAGCTGAACAAAAGTCATGATGTACCTTGAAATACAATATAGGCTTGAGGAAAAATTGAGAAATACAAATAGCCACACATCCGTCTGTCCATCCATCCATCCATCCCTCCAACATTTATCAAGCAACTATAAAATGTAGGAGGTGCCAAATGTGAGATGCTAGGGACAGCCTTCTCCTGCAGACGCTAATAAGACATATATACACGCTCCTACTAAGTACGGCAGAGGACAAAGTATTTGGTGTCTATGACGGGATATTTAAGCAAAAAATGTGTTTCTACACATTTAAGTCATGTCTCTATAGCAAAGCACTAAAATCCATCTCCTGTGATTCCTAAAGGGGAAAAATGTGACTAAGAGCTTGAAAATAGGCAACGTCAACAGATTCCTAGGGAAACCAAGGGAAACATCTCAATATACACTTGCTTCATCAATTCTGATTAACTCAAAGGCAAGACTTAAGTCACTGTTTTATGAAGCTCAAAAATTTCCCAAACACTGAAAAACACGTATGTTCAAGATGTAGGCCACATGGGATCTCTCTCTCCCTCCCTCACACCCACACACACGCGCGTGCGCATGCACACAAATAAAATTTGCTGGGCTTTCATTCTGTTCAGGTGACACTCTGAAATTTACAAATTTCTCCTCCTGAATCAAGTGTAACTCCATCTGAAAAGGAATTTTAAAAAAAAGTGTTCTACTGGTCAAGAAAAGAAGTCCTCAGTTCAACTATCTCAAATCTTGGGGCCCCTGGATGGCTCAGTTGGTTAAGCATCTGACTCTTGATCTCAGCTCAGGTCTTAATCTCAGGGTCGGGAGTTCAAGCCCCACCCTGGGCTCCATGCTGGGTGTGGAGCCTACTTAAAAAAAAAAAAAAACCCAATGTTAAATTTAGCAGGTTCGTTATGGCACAAAAAAGAGAAGATGGCTCCCAAACGCTGGGCCTATAATTCAGCTGAGAAGCTGCAGGCATTCCACAGACCACAACCAACCACAGGCGGTCTCTAGGAGTCCCAGATGGAATGACGGAGCTATAATTCCAGGTTTGCTTGTTTTTCCAGTCTGTGTCATAATTTATGGATCCAAGCAGGGTTTTAGTTTGTTCCCATGGGAAGAATTATTTTCTTTGCCCTTAATGATGCTACCATGGTGCTCTATCAACTCAAACATTCAAAGGGCAAAGGGATAGTAGTGAAAGACACTGAGAATTCATTACAAGATTCGAATGATTTTGGAGCTCAAAAGTAAAGGTTATAGACTGAAGATGCTCCCTGGCATGGCTGGGGGAGGACAGATACCTCCAACACAGCCCTGTGGCTCACAAAGCAGCAGGAGAAAGGAAGGCTCTGCTGTATCTCATCTGCTGTGTGACCCTGTGATGCATCACCCTGGGGAGCAGATACCAGTTCTCTCCTTTTTTTCCACAGCTCCCCAGCACGAGGACGGAAACCTGAGGTCCAGGAAAGTGAGAACACTTGATCCAGCCAATGGACACCAACCACAGTGTCCTCTGAGCTTGGTCGAAGATTTAAGCTCCTTAAGAAATATAAGAAACGTAATGCCTCCATTCAGCAGAACTGAGCTTCTGTGACTTTACAAATTATACTCCCCTTTCTCTTACCTGAGTCTCCTACGCTGTAAAATGTGGGTCCCGGTAATAATGGTAATAATGCTATTAACCTTGTAGGCGGCTGTGAGAATTAAATGGGTTATATATGTGAAGCATTTCAGAATATTGCCTGAAATACAGTAATTCTCTTACTGGTGTTAACCATCTCTTCTGTCCTACTGAATTCTTCAATATGAAGAGCCTAAATGCTCCTCGAAAGCCACAGTGCTATCATTTATTTAAACAACCAGGGGTTAATGCTCTTGCTTTCTCAATCCTTAAGCAAACACAAGCTGTTCCCTGTCAAAGCTCAGAAGCTTCCAGAGGGTGGGCTTGCAGTTCTGTGTGGTTGCATGGTTCGCATACGCTGCAGGGGACAATAAAAGACTGAGCCGAGAAAACAAGGGGTCTGTCTAGTGGCATTCAAAGCTGGAAATCCTGGGCTGTGTGTGGTACTTGGGACACCTTAGCCCAGTGAAAGACTGCTCAGGGGTCAAGCACGTCAATCTGATGACTCAGTTCTTCAACCATCCTAACAGAAAAGCCCAACTAGAGAATCAAGGACAATCTTTTCAGAGCCGCCACCCGGCCTGAGCAGGAGTGAGGATGTAGTCCAGTCCGCAGGCAGCTGACAGCTGTGTCTCACCTGGCATCTTCTGGGGACTCGGCGATCAGGTGGAAGGTCCTATCGGCCATGATGATGTCAATCCCGTTCTCTTTGCTGGTGTTATCTATGATCTCTCTGCCAAGTAGCAAAAGCACCAAATACACATTAGGATCACAGAATCCTTAAGAGTAAGCAGGAAAAGCCATTTCACCAAACTGATGATGGGAGTTTGAAACTGTAACCGAAAAATCGGACACCCACTTCAGCCTTGCAATTTTTTTTTTTTGGGAAAAGATGGAGATCCCTGCGTTCTCCGGGGGGGGGGGGGGGGGGGGGGGGGGAGACGGGGTCTTCTCTGCTTTTAGAGAGAGAGAGGAAGTCTCACCCGGGATCAGGGGTAGGTGTTTCCTTGAGGTCGGTAGAATACTCTAAGGAGAAGTCTCTCTCCTCACTCTGGCCCACCCAATGCCCGCCCCTGCTGAGGCCTTAGAAGGCTTGGGGCAGCTGCCCCCAGTCTGGCCCACACCTTCCCTTGGCTCCTCTCACTGCCCTACAATGGGAGGACCCCCACAAGGCGACTAGTGTGGCTTGAGCTCTTCCCCGGTCCTCATGGCTTTCCACTACAGTTGAAGGCCTTGGCTGACACCTCTGACATACTCCACCTCATATGGGCACATTATTTTCATTGGGGGCTCTGGGCTGAAGAGCAGAGTCTGGGTGTTTCTGGATTTCAGCACCATCTTGCTCTCATCCCAACATGGAGGTTTAAAATCGGTGGACCAGGTTAACAAGATCAGGGTAAAACACAAGCAGATGTTGGCACAGAAACAGAGGTGGCCAAATAGTTGATGAAAAAGGGGCTTGGGGATAAAGCCATCTTGCTTTGCCAACTGAAGGAGTATAACTCTTCACAGTACAATATTCATTTTACAGCTATACAACCGAACAGTCTAGTTAGAAAAAATAAGTATCTTAGAGCTAGAATCACTGAGACAAGATAAAATATTTTTAAAGATCAAGATGGTGAGAATTCCTAGAGCAGTCTGTGACACCCTTTCTGAGCAGGAAGAGGTGATAGATGGGCAGGAATCAGCCAAGTCTCGGGTCACAGAGTCTCCTGAGCAGGACTCCAGGGAAACTGTACAGACCATGTCATCCTGGACCGGCCACTCTGCCTCTCAGGAACTCGGCAACCTTGTTCATAAAGTGAGAGATGGGACTGTGATCTAGCTGGAAGGCTGTGGTTCTGAACCACCCACCGTGGCCCACACGGTCCTGGGAAACATTCAGAAAACACAGGCGGCAGCGGGGGGCGGCGCCTCTCTTCAGGGTGGGGCCCAGACACCTGCACTTGTAAAAAGCTGCCCTGAACAGGGAGTGATGATATTGTCAGGGTCACGATGCAGTATCTGGAAACTCTGTAGGATAAATGCAGTGGCATCTTCAATGACAGCGAGTCCATGAAGAAAATGATGGGGAGGGGGGAATGTTGTATAAATTACAAGAGATTCGAGAGATCTGTCGATGGATTAAAAATTATAAGCCTTATTTGGATTCTGATTGGAAGAAATAAACCAATCCAAAGCAGCAAGAGCACTATCACCTCCATATACAAGACAACTGGGGAAATCTGAACATTGACTGGAGTCTGGGTGATTGAGAAGTTACTGTTATTTTTTTAAATGTTGTCACCATAATGTGATTATATATTAAGAGTCTTAATCTCTAAGTCTATACTAAAATATTTGGAGATAAAATTGATGTCAGGAACTTGCTTTACAGAACACGGCCTGTAGGGGGAGCAGTGCGCGTGGGGTTACAGATGAAACACAATGGCCATGGGCGGGGAGGAGGGCAGGTGGTCACAGCTGAAAGCGGCCTAACAGCACAGGGATTTCATTCTTCTGCCTGCTTCTGCATAGGACTGAAATTTTCTGTAACAAAACATTTCAAAATATAAAGTGGATACTTTTAATTAATGCCAATAAAAAAACCTTAATGTGGTGAAACCCTAACAACTCCTTGCCTTCCCTCTGCAAAACAGGACAGAAATGGCCGAGTAAGAACTAACGTCTCCTTAACTCTGTAATTTTCACAAAGCACTTGGAGAAGAGGGCCTTTTATTAAGCAGCACAGAGCAAGGTGCATGAGGATTATACATCAGTTCCCACCAGGGAAATTCCCTCTCTGTCCCCTCCTCTGAGCTTCCTGGCATTTGTGGGGGAGCCTCCTATAGGGTGAATCAGGAGGAACATCAGGGATGCAGGGCTGAGAGGCAGAAGCACACAGCTGTGTCATGCTATGGAAATTTCTTGTAGGATTTAGATTCATAGCCCCACACACTCAAGCCTGTACTGGAGCATGGGCTCCTAACACACCCCAAGGGCAGCCTGGAGAAGTCCAATACTCCACTGTCTGCACTTCGTTATTTGCCCTTAAAATTAAATGCATAGAACATTCTCCTTAACTTCCCACACTTTTTAATAAATAATGTTCTAAAGTCAGTGATGCTGCTTAGAAACAAAACACCATTTTCAGGTCTTGTGACTTTAGGAGTTAATCTCCTGTCTCAAAGCTTATTTTACCCATTTTCTAAATATGGTGATTGTTTGGTTTTGAGTGGAATAATGGCTAGTGGTTATCCCAAAGCATTTAATGTATAGTATCAAGTTACCCAGCTGCTGTGAAGTCGAACAATTTCCTGAAAACCTTAATTTTTAACCCAAATAATAGGTCCTCAATAGTCCAGTGCTTTGGTTCTATAAAAGGGTGGCAGCAAAAGGGCGTGTGCTGGATTCAAAGCCCGGTTCTGTTCCTCTCACTGCTGGATACGATGGCTGGATTATCCCACGAAAGTAAAAGATAAAGGATTCATTTAAAAAAAAAAAAAATCTCTAAGAATGAAGGGTATTCAAAAAAAAAAAAAAAAAAAAAAAAAGGAAGGTAGTCAAAGGTTACAATCTCCAAGTTACAAAATAAGTCCCGGGGCCATCATGTACAGCATGAGAGAATTAGTTAAGAATACACCTATCGCCCATTTGGATAAAGTGCTAAGTGAGCAGACCTTAAAAGTTCTCATCACCAAAAAAAAAAAAAAAATTAACTGTGTGTGGGGATGGATGTTAACTAGACTCCCTGTGGTGATCACTCTGCAATATACAAAGGTGGAATCACTCCGTTGTACATCTGAAACTCACATGCTATATGTCAACGACACCTCAAAAACTACAGCAAAAACCAAACACCTCCGGATGGGCAGTCTGCTTCCAGCCTAGCAACCTGTTGTGGTGTGTTGATCAGTACAAGCTTTTGAACCCACTGTTCAATATTCGAGGATCCCTGCACACAACCAATCACATCCCTACCAGGACCAGCACGCATCTTACCGAGAGCCAAGGCTCTGAACGTGACCATGAGAAGTGAACGGTTCACAAAGTCACTCCCCCAGGCCCCTAACAATTCAATCAGCTCAAGCAAATGACTGGGACGCACGTGACGCCTGCTACAACCTACTGCGCCGAAGACCGCGGGCCAGGTGGCTTTGTGGGCATCGACATGAACGACCGAGCAGCCCCAGGGCACCAGCCCACTGGGCCACCTCCAGGGTCCGCCAACGTACTTGGCCGTCCGGACCTCCAAGGTGCCTTTGAGCTTCTCCTCGCTGTCGTTTTCAAAATACATCAGCTTGGACTGGCGGAGGACAAACCAGCGCTTCTTCCAGTTCCGCCTGGACAGCGTGGAGGAGCCCCCGCCTTTTTTGTGGAGCCAGCCTTGCTTGAGGGCCTCCTGCTTGGAGCGGAACCACAGGAAGGTTTCATCCTTGAGGACGCACCAGCGGCGTTTCCAGGAGTTCATTAAGCCACCTGTTCCCCCAAGACAGGGTAGGGAGGGGTTTGAGAAAAGTCAATCACACTGCATGACGGCATCAGTAGAGGGTCTCCAGGTTCAGCCTATCCTCCACTTTGCCCAACCGCCGTGCCCCCAGACACCCCCCGACAAAGCATGGTCCCTGCTGGCTAGTGTTCAAGGGGCGGCGGGGCAACGCTACGCTATGCTAGCTTGGTTGGATCACACAACAATGCTATCCCTTCCTTGCAGCTCCCACTCAGCTGAGAAATCTTGGTGAGATGCTGGCAGAAGCACAAATCATGAGCTGACACTCTAACCCCGGGATGAGTCGAGGTGCAGCGCAAACCATCTCCGAACAAATGGATCATGCTTATCTCCAAATGCCCCAGAGAGGAGAAATTAGTTTAAAATGGTGTCAAAGTTTACACACATTCCTTCTTCCTTATTTGGTCAATGGGAAGGGGGGGGAGGGAGAGGGGTACAAGACTCAAAACTTCCATAGGAAAATAAAATAGGGCTTTTTCGGGTAAACACATTTTTTTCAAAGAAAAGTATCATCATCTGAAAATCGTTTATATGTAAAAAGTGCAGATTTAGGACATGAAACGAGAATTAGCTGTAATTTATTTAGTAGAAAACATTTCAGTAAGAGAAGTAAAACAAGGATATACGTATATCTTTTACAAGATAAAAAATATTTCTGAGAGGGCACCTGGCTGGCTCAGTCGGAAGAGCATGACACTTGGCCTTGGGGTTGTCTGAGCCCCACACTGGGTGTACAGATTACTTAAAAATGAAATCTTTAAAAGAAACTTCTAATATTTTTCTAGCAGAATAATTTCATCTTAGTATTCTAGATTTCCCAAGGACAGTCAAAGATGAGATCTGAACCACCATCAGTCAAAAAATCTCTTAAGGAATCCACTGAAGGATACTGAATCTACTTCAGTAATTTATTATAAAGAGACGAGTTACATTTTTTGATCAGCCAGTCATAAAAATAAGGCACAGGTGAACATGGATCCTGAAAGAATAAGGAAAACGCTTTCTTTTCCAGATTGGAGGTAGCTTGAACACGGACCTTCTCAGATGAATTTCTTCAATGATTGCTTCAGTGAGCATAGAGCTAAACCTCACAGTGAAACAGATGAAGCAATGGCAACACTCCTTGGGGTCTGGCGTGCAAGGCACTTGCTTTCGTTGGACACACCGATGCCCTTTCTTTCTTTGGGGGAGGGGGAGAGAGTGCGTGCACGAGCAGGGGGACAGGGAGAAGCAGACTCCCCAGTGAGCAGGAAACCGACATGGGGCTCGATCCCAGGACCCCGAGATCATGACCTGAGTCAAAGGCAGGCGCTTTACCGACTGAGCCCTCCAGGCACTTCCCCCCACCCCACGCCCCTTCTTAAACCTAAAGCATGGTCTGCTGGCTTGGCTGACAAGTCTGGGACCACGCCACGCTCCAAGGTGGTTTCCTAACAAACTACAAACTCGCCAAGGGAAACCAGAATCAAACTTCTTCTTTCTGATCGGTGGCTTTAATCTGGGTTTCTCAAAGCAAGCCCAGAGGAAACTGTAGTACAAAGTTACTCTATGATCTTACTGTCTTCAGGCGATAAAGGTTAGTGACGTTGTAGGAGGACAGATGGGGACTACGGCTTCTAGTGCTGAGCACTGAGCAAGGTGTGCAAGTGCTAATTCATTACGTCGTACACTTGAAACGAAGATAATACTGTATGTTAGTTAATACTTTGATTAAAAAAATGTTTTTAAACAATAAAGGTTATTGACAGTGGTTTTGAAGACACAGATTATCCCCGTTATCACCATACCCATCACCTCGAGTTTATTCCCTCGAGTGCTCTTGTGCTAAGAATGGGACTCACCCCAGCAGTCCCTCTCCAATTCCGGGTGCTCTCTCAATACTTCCTCATTTAGGAAAATCAATCAGTGCTATTAATTTCCTAACTGCAAACCCTTTAAGGAGATTATTAGGCTGGTGCAAATGCATTTATGCTCAAAATATAATCTGGTGGCTCGATTTTCTTTATCATTGGTTTCTCTCAAATGTTTGGTCACAACTTTATACTTTATTAAAGATTAAATGACGATGTGTCAAAGGTTAGAAGGTGATGCATTTATAGGACAACTTGTTTTATTAAGAGGAGTGTGCCAAATATTCACTTGTTTACCTTCTTGGGCTCTTCATGCTTTAATCTTAAGATTTTAATGCTTTGAATAGATCTTATTTTTTCTAATCTTATTTGTTTTAATCAATTATGTCATAAATCCAAATGCCATAGAAGAGTGACTTATAGGGAATTCTAAACCTAACTTAGGGAACTAGAATTAACTAGGGGTGGGGGAAATATATACTACTAATAAAAAGCTTATATTTATCCTGAGAAATGAATGACAAAAATCTTAAAATGCTCTGATTTGATACTTCTTAACTTCTGATTTGTGACTAAATTTTTTCTTTTATTGAGTATTCTAGTGAACACTTGATTACTCAGTTCAAAATTTTCAATCTTTTTCATTCTAGCACACCTATAAAAATTTCCACCAACCAATGACTTCAGGCAACAGGAAGATCCCCTGTAAACTAAACCTTTGAAAAGCCAGTGACTGATACTCGTAGCTGGACTGATGTTGAGGATGGCGGCGGGGGGGGGGGGGGGGGGGGGGCAAAAAAAAAAAAAAAAAAAAAAAAAAAAAAAAATCACATGAAAATAAAAATGTAAGTGAAGAACAGGAAAACTATTAAGGCGGAGAAGTAATACGAAAAAAGATAAATATGCCAGTAGGAAGGAGAAGCAAAGGCAAAGAACGGAAGAAACAGGGAAAGGGTACACAGAATAAAAATTTTTTCATGGAGGGAAACAGAGGGTAGGAGAGATGGCAGTGGAAAAGAAAGTGAGGAAGAGTCAGGAAGACAAACCTGCCGACAGAGAAACGGGGAAGGGAAAGGAAAGGAGGGGTGGCAGAGTGAAGGGCATCATCGGCGGGATGACGGTGGTGGTCACCCCTGCCCATTCCCCAGATCTGGACCTGGCTCCTCATGTAGCCCGGAGCCGTGAGAGAAACCAGACAGACCCTTCTTTCAGGGATCCATGTGAAACTCCTACCAAAACCTGGTGAGGACTGTGGCTTCTCATGATCCCTGTCATGGATTTAGAAGTCAGAGCTGAGGGGCGCCTGGGAGGCTCAGTCGGTTCAAGTGTCCAACTCTTGATTTCAGCTCAGGTCATGATTTCAGGGTCGTGAGATCGAGCCCTGCATCGGGCTCTGTGCTGAGTGTGGAGCCTGCTTAAGATTCTCTCTCTCTCTCTCTCTCTCTCTCTGCCTCTCCCTCTGCTCCTCCCACCCCCACCCAGCCAAATAAAAAAACTTAAAAAATAAAATATAAAGTATAAGTCAGAGTTGAGAACATGAAAGAGGCATGACCACAAGGGCCTAGTTAAGTTCCTTTCCAGAAGGAGCATGCTTTGAAGTCCTTAAGTATTAAGGGCCAATACAAGACATTCAAAGTTTAATAGCGGTCAAAATATACAACCCAAGTCCTTGTCATGGAGCGCGGGGTAGACAGCAGGTGTCATAAGCAGTCAAGGCACGGTGCACCCCCGTCTCAGATCTTCCCTTTTCTCCCCTGTTTGGGAAACCCTTCTAGGTCCTCTCACACTCCCGTGGGAGGGAAAGGTGCAGTGTATCATTACAACAGGCTACACCAACTGCGGCAGAAGCGAGAGAGAGAAAGGAAAGGAAAAGTGTGTGTTGGCCGGGGCGGGAGAGACGTAGGAAGAAAGGAAAGGAGCACAGAGATGAGGTAGGGTGGCAAGGGAGAGGAGACAGGGCCTGAAGACGGTGACAGGGGCTGCAAACTCCGGCCTAATGCTGTGAGAATCCAAGCAGCGTGCTTTGTGGTATGATCATGTCACCCCTGGCATCCCTCATTCACCTCAGAGGACCTGACGCCAGGTGGGGGGCCATGGAGAGTGGTCTTCCTGGTCCCCCTCAATCAGCCTCCATGAAAACAAAACCTCAGTGGTCCATGGCTCTACCGCAGCCCCCTCCCCAGGCGCCCTGGGGACACGGGTCCTACCTTTCATGTATAGAAAGCTGTGGAAGTAAGGCAGGGTGACACAGCTATACACAGAGTCCCGCCGGTAAGAAAGTTCATCGTCTGTATCAAACCTAGAATCAAAGTCCTCTTCGCTGTCTTCAAACTGGAGAAGAAGGAGAGAGCTAATGGTGAGCCAGACAGAAAAAGCAACAAAAATGCCCAGCATCTGTCAACATTAAAAAAAACCCCAAAACCTGGCAGAAGCAACAGGAGGATTCATACCATTTACAACACAGGGTGGTCATCAAAAGAATTACAAAATACCGACCTGTAAGGTCAAACGATCCATCGAATTGATACGATGCGAGACATACTTTAATCCAAAGGCTGTTCTAAAAACACTCTGCTGTTCAAGGGTATAATTTTAATCAAACCATACAAGAGTTAATTCCCTTTAAATTACAAGGATAAGAATACTTTCAAGCCTTAGAAAATCAAGGGGCTATTTAAGGCAGAGCCAATGGGAAAAAATAAAAGTCAACTATAAATAAACCCATGTGCTAGAAAGAGCAGGTGTAAGCCATTAACGGGCGCAGAACCAGGTAGAACACGCTGGGGAGTGGACCGCGAAGCCACCCGAAGTCTAGACCTTTCTCCCGTGTGTCCTTGGCCGTTCTAGTTCTAATTTAGGGCGGGCTTTATTTCCCCACCTGCTGGGAGGCCATGACAGACACAGCTTGAGTTCCCACGTGCAATGCCAGTTTTCTTAGGCGATTCTGGGCTCTGTGTTCAACCTACGGCAAGCACATCAAAGCTCCATCTACTAATGCGATTGCTTTTGGCCAGGGAAAGGGCTTGAGGATCATCCCCAAGAGCCCGACTCTGAAACCTGGGCTCCCCCGGGGCGCGGATCACAGACCAGGTCCACCCTCGCACCCCACCCCCCAGGCCCCCGCGGGCCATACTCACGGAGGACTGCGCCCCTTCCGAGCTGAAGCGGTACGCGCCCGAGCTGTTGTAGGTCCCCACGGAGCAGCGGTAGTCCGGGGACCACTGGCTGCCGTACGAGTTGGAGAAGGTCACGCTGCTGCCCGAGGTGATGGCGCCGTCCTCATAGTCGTCCTGGTCGTAGTCGTAGTCGCCGTCCGGGGAGGGGAGGAGGAGGCCGCTGCCGCCGCCGCCGCCGCCGCCCTGGGGCATGCAGTAGGCGGGCTCCCCGTTGGACGAGCCGTGCTCCGACGGGGCGAGCAGCACCGTGCTGTCCGCGCTGGGGCTTGTGGGCACCACCGTGTCGTTCATGTAGGGGTCCTCCTCCGACGACTCGTCGCTCGTGCGGATGCCGCTAGTTCGCTGGTCCGAGTGGCCGTGCTCGCTAGGGTTGGGCGAATCCTTGAAGGCGTCGTCGTCGGCCTCGAAGCCCTCGTCCACCTCCTCCTCCGGGTAGGGCTGGCTGAAGTTGAAGCTGGGCCTCTCGGCGCCCGCGCCCTCCGCCGGCCCCCCGAGCTCGGCCGAGAACTCGCTGCCCACCGACAGGGAGCGCTCGATGTTGCGGACGCACTCGTCGATCTCGTCGAAGTTGAGCGACTCCAGGAACTCCTGCGCCGCTCGGCACGCTTCGTCCTCCAGCCGCCTGAGCTCCTCGTCCCGCAGCTGCTGCAGCTTCTGCAGCGACGCCTCGGTCAGGGACAGCTCCTGCCGCTCCTTCATGCGCTGCAGGTCCTCGATCTCTTTCTCCAGGCGCAGGATCTCCTCCACCTGCTTGTTTTCTTTCTGCTTCTCCAGGTCACAGTGCAGTCCCGCTTCCCTCGTACTCTTCTTCTGCAAGGCTTCCTGCTCTTGCTGCTTCCGGGCGGCTTCCTCCTGGGCAGAAGAGGAAGGAAGAGGTCAAGGGTCACTCCAACCAGTACCAGCATCGCTCCTTCTTTGCAATAAAGGACCATGAGGGGCTGTGCTTTCTTTCTATGGGCTGAACTGTGTGCCCCCCCCCCCCCAAATGGACGATGTTGAAGCCCTAATCCCCCCTACCACAGAATGTGTATTTGGAGACAGGGCTCTTAAAGAAGTGATTAAGTGAGAATAAGGCCATGAGGTGGGCTGTAACCCCATCTGACCGGTCCTTACAGATGGAGATCGGGACACACACACACACAGAACCAGGGATGCATGCACACAAATGCAAGCCCACCTTCGACGAGAAGGTGGCCACGTGCAAGGTAAGGAGAGGGGCCTCGGCAGAAAGCAAACCTGCTGACCCCTTCATCCTGGGGGGGTGTAGCCTCCAGAATTGTGAAATAACAATTTAACCCACGCAGGCTGTGGTACTTTGTTATGGCAGTACTAGCCAACAAATGCACAGGTTACGGGGGTTTAGAGAAATGATGCTTAAAACCTTAGACATTCACAGAGTTTTACTCAGTTGTAGCGGGTTGCGCATCATCAGCATCTCCTTTAAAATTCTTCTTCTTGTATCTTTATACTTTATTTTCATTCTGAATCCTTACATCAAAGTGTCTGAGGTGGGAAGGAAAGTGGCAGATAAGATGGCACGCGGTCAACAGCATTCTTTACCTGTTGGGCGCGGAGCTCAGCTTCTCCTCGTGCCCTCTCTCTTTCTCTAAAAACGTAAAGGAAAAAGATGGTGAAAATAACCAAAAGCAATGAAAAGGAAAAAATCCCAGAAGCACATTTCTGAGAGAGCGCTACCTTTTTAAAAGATAACTTCGCTAAAGACAATTTAAAAAGGATGAAGGATGGACCCTCTTCCTCTGGTCAGTTGGCTTATTCTGTGCATGAATAAAAATGCACAGAACTCGGTCTTCAAGGCTGCCAAGGAATTTTATAGCCAAGCTACCAGGAGGTAACGTTTCAAATAGAAGGTTCTGCAGCATCCACTGGGAATTCTTGCTGCAAGAATGGATATTGACCTTAAAAAACTTTCAAAAGGTGCCCTTCCGCTTCGTCCGAGCAAGAAAGCTAGTGGATACCTCTCCTCTTCGTCCCGTTTCCTCTTCTCTTCCTCCTCCCGCTTCTCCGCCAGCAGGCGTCTGTAAATTCGCCGAGCAATCTGACCTCGGAGTCGCTTCTGGAAAACTATGGCTGCTTTCTTCAGGTGCAAAAATCTCCTCCTCAGAAGGAATGCTCTGTAATTCTTCTGTATGATCACTACACAATACAGGACCTTTCTGTATTGCTTTCTGAAAATGGAAAACAAAACAGCACAACAGAATAGCTGTTGAGGTAATGAGGCTCCGAGCTCTTCAAATGAGTTTACATTAGTGCTACAAGACAGAAGAAGAGGGCCGAGTTCTGAACGTCTCATTACAGGGACGGGAGCGAACAGGAGGAGGCCCCTTTGGACAAAACAAAACGGAAGGAAAACAAAAGAATAACAACAAACAAAACTAAAGCAAGAACCTTATCATTATCTTCGCTAAATAAGCCCATAACCCCTAATGCTGACTTTGAAGAGTCCTGGGAGAGGCTGGATTGTAAACAGCTCCAAATAAGATTTGATGTAGTCTCCCGTTCTCATGAGGGGGAAAGAAAAAGGCCACAGCAGGATGGTCTTCAGAAAATGGAACGGCGTGGGGTTTCAGAGCAGTCAGGTCCGCAGAGATGGACAGAACTCTAGCGCACAAGGCAAGAAGCTGCCTCACTGGGCAAACACGGGAGAGGGGAGGTCTCTGTGGACCCGATGGGCCAACAGCCAAGTCAACAGCCAGGCTGCCCGGCTTCAATACGTGACACAGAGGAACTGGGTAAACAACTTAAATAACTCGGCACTGTCCCCCCTCCTGTCATTGCTCTAACGGAGACAGCAGGAGGCCCCTTGCCTGTGTTCACCCAGGTCAAGCCACCTGGGAGCGCTACCCTGAGACTCCCCATAGCCTGGTCCCGACCTCCATCCTCCATCCAGGTCTGTCGTAAGTAAAAGCAAACAAGGGCTACCCCGCCTGGTGACACATACAGGGGGAGGCCTCCCCTTACCACTTTATACTTTACAGCTTCTCCCCCCGTGTGCTTCTTACCGTGCCACGTAGCCCAAGACGTGGGCCCGGATCACCATGGCCGCCCTCGTAACTTCCTCTTCCCGCTGCTTCTCCAGTTTCTGCTCCAGGGATTCTCGAAGGAAGACCTGGCCGAGGGAAAGGGACGCATCAGAAGCAAAGAACATGGCCGGTAAAAGGAGGTTCTCTCTGAGTCAGAGATATCTTTTGGAAGTCAGGCTTTCTTTCCTCTCTCTCCGTAAATTTGCTCCAAACACACAGCCATGTGTTCTAGAACAGTGCTTCTCCACCTCCCTGTGGCGAAGGGCTGCTTTGTTTTTTTTAACTTTCCATCTGTCATGTACTAAGACATTTGAAAAACAGAGCAAAAATATATTCCTAGAAAGAAAAAGCAAAGAAAATAAAAGTCCCCCCCACCGTTTTTTTTTTGGTTATCAGATCCAAGAGGCACAGAGGACTATGAAGTTGCCATCAAAGTTCACATTCACTTAAGTGGGACAAATAGTTCATGGACCAGCACCAGTCCCACATGAAGCGTAAGTCACAAGAAACACAGAGAGACGCTCTATGTTACAAAAGGAAAGAAGGAAAGGGAGGGAGGGGAAAAAAAAACCCAAGAACTTTGCAAAATGTTACCTTACTAGCACACGGAAACTCTCTCTGCATGACTGTTAAGTGATTACGATCACGGTATCTTGGCTTCAAAAACTTTAATGCACATTTAAAAATTGACATTAAGACTGTAATTCTGAGGGCGCCTGGGTGGCTCAGTTGGCTAAGCATCTGCTTTTGGCTCAGGCCATGATCCCAGGGTTCTAGGATCGAGTCCCACAGTGGTCTCCCTGCTCAGCGCGGAGTCCGCTTCTCCCTCTCCCCCCCCGCCCCCCCCCCTCATGCTCTAATAAATAAAAACTTAAAAAAAAAAAAAAAAGAATGTAATTCTGAAAACGGAGTTTGAAATTAGAATTGAACCATTTCCGCTCCATCTCCGTTTGACCCTCACAAGAATACCAGAATTGGGACAAAACAGATCATAGCTATTTGCTGGCCTATTTCTGGGAACAGGCACCTCAATCCTATGCTTATTAAATAAGGGGTATATCTGCTAACTGGCACTCTGTATCAGAATTCCCAGTATTTAAAAAGATGTGAAAACATTAAGACCCTCCCTTAATCAAAATAGCTTTAAATTTTATAATTTCAGATTTACTGCCTGCATAAGAAATTCTGAACTATTTCCTAGAAGAACTAGTGCCAAATATTTTTATGCTTTTCTATGAACGGTCAGCCTGGAAGCATTTTGGTGGTGGTGGGCGGGAGGCTAAATGACACTCTCTCTCACTCATGATGTTTTGATTTATGCTCCTATGAGTCATTCTGGCCTATAATGATGCATTATGTTTTCTTAAAAGCACATTTTCCCAGACGCTCTGCTCTGCCTCTTCCAAGACATTTGGGCAAAAAAAGAAAAGCAAATAAAGAATCCTACCACCATGTGACTCACAGAAGCTTTACCTACTCCTGCTCCGGGTTCCCGAGCACTTGCAAAACTCTACCACAAATAATTCTCCTAGAAAAGTTTTCATACAACTCTCTTCCTATAATTGCAATTATATGCTCTACTGATGCATGAAGAGACTGCATCTTTGGCCAAAAAAAAAAAAGTAAAGGACAGAAGCTACAAGTATAAAGCTTCTTTATTTGATAAAATGTTTTCAGAAATATGAATCTCTGAAGCAGTTTTCATCAAGACTAGACTTTCAAGAAGTATTTAAACTTCTTTGGGACTTTTTTCCAGCATTAAAGATCTTATTCTAATGCTGTTGCTCTGGGGAGTATTTAAAAGTACAGAAGTCAAATCTTGGTGAAGCATGATAGTGGCGGGGCTACAATGAAACAAAATGCCAGTTCTAATAAGCAATATATTTATTCCATGATCAAATAGAAAGCTTTACGAAGGGAAGAGTGTCTTTCACCTCCCTGAAAGTCTACAGAATGTCTTGGTTTGAATCAGAATCAGAGAAATACCTGCTTTAGTGTCAAGTTTCACGCCCATCCCAAAGAGCTCTCTGCTCCACCTAGCACGTTTACTTCCCCATCTTTCTCTAGATGCTCTTCCACTAACCCAAAGGGCAAACAAATAGAGCAGGACACTTTTGGAGGCCCGACTCAGCTTAAGAACATCCACCCTGAATTTATGCAAGGACGCAGAAGGCCACGTCCGTTCTCCCAGCCCAGCAGCGGCCATACCCCGGTCCTCCTGGGACGCGGCCGAGATGGAGCCAGCACGACCCAGCTTCTGTGGGTGGAAGTGCTGCCCTCAGCAGGTGCCACCAAGTAGCTCAGGAAAGGGCAGTGCCCACTCAAGGGACTGCCCTGCTGAACTCGACTCAACATACAGTACGAACAATTTCATCTGGCTTTTTTTCATCCTTACCCTAATAGTTCAAGAGCCCAAGGATTATTGTAGTAAAGCGTCTTTATAAAAAAATATCTCTTGCCGACTTTATTGCCATAGAACAGAGGGGAAGAAAGGTCTGGCAACAGAGTCCAGCTGGTCAGAAAAATGAAATGTGTCAGAGTCACAAGGCAGCGGGAAGAGACCAAACCAGGTCACCCTCAACTCAACCTCACAGCAGGGACACACAGGGGAACGTTCTGGATGGGCTGTTCACCGGAGGTTCAGGCAGGACCCTCACCTGATCGCCCAGCAGATATGAATTCTTGCCTCCCAAGTACTAAATGTGTTTTTACGTGAGCCAACTAATTTAGACCTGGTGCCGTGTTCAATTTGCCGACTACAACACTGTCCATGTTTCCCTCCGTCACGTGTGATGGGACTTTCTTTACCAGAAGATCCAGATGTTCATTAGATTTCAAGGCTTTACATACAAAGACCTTCTGGCAGCCACACTGACCAAAACACACACTGATGTCTAATCAAGTCAAACAGCGGTCAAGGCCAAAGCTATTTAGTGGACACGATTCAAATGCCATGATGTTTACGTTTTCTTCCCAATGTTTCTGTGAACCATCGAGTTTCCACCCTACTTCCACCTCCAGCTGGTCACCAGTTAAAGTTTAACTCCTCTTTAAAGATGTCCTCATCCTGAAAGCTCCCCTGAGCATTTCAATCCACAGTGAGGTCTCTCCCGGAGAAGCGGTGTCTTTATTCCTAGAGGAGATGACGCTGTATGATTGATCGGTGGCACGTGGATGTCTTCTCTCCCAGGAACATAGTGACCTGAAGGGCAACGTCATTCTGTCTCTGTGTCCCCTGTGCTATCCCTGGTTCCAGGCCTTGCCTGGGCCTCATTTCCACAATGTAACTGTAGCTGTACGTGAAGTTGGACTGGTTCTTGAGAGCTCAGAGAAGAGACCTGTGTTGTCTGAGACATCACGATCTTTGCTGTTATTCCACCGTATAAGGCAGCGGGATAGGGGGAGGGTAGCCGTTGATAGAGAATGCAGTAGCTTTTTGATTAAAAAGTCAGAGCAGGTGATACTGTGTTGTCAAGAGCTCCATTTGAACCATCTTTAGAAAGTTTCCCCTGGGGGACTACAGGTGATACCCTCGTTCCATCCCTTACGGTTTTCTAGCGCTTACCAGACACAGACTGAGCTCCTACTCTGTGCACTGTGTAGAAGCTGAACAATTAACTCTATGCTCCCTCCTGGGTGATTGTAGAGAAGTCACCAGGTAACACCAAGACGGCACGAGACCATGCTGAGTGTCACAACGGAACTGATGTAGATGGCAGAAGAGGAGGCCTGACTCAGTCTGGGGGTGTATTTTTCGTGCAGGGTGCAATGGAGAATGTCAAAAAGGATTCCTGTCCAAGTCCATGTCTCAGCCAAGACTGGAAGGATGAGTTAGGTAAATAGGGGGTGGCAGTGGGGGCCAGAGGGAGGAGAATTCAAGACCTCTAAGTCTGTGAGGACACATCCTGAGGTGAACCCCGAGTTACACCCTGGTTTAATCCTGCAAGTGTGGGTGGAAACGGACTTCCTTCTAGCAAACGGAATGTGGAAGAGTGATGGGTTGTCACTTCTGTGAATACATGAATTATAAGGACTCCGGCTGAGCTCTCCTGCCAGCCTTGCAGAAGGGAGCTGCCATGTTGTGGGATGGATCATGTGGTAAGAAACTGCTGGGGCCTCCAGGAGCTCAGAGCGGTCCTGGGTGGCAGCCAGCAAGGAAACAGGGACCTCAGTCCTATAACTGCGAAGAACCAGATGCTGGCACCACATAAGCTTGGAAGAGGACCCCGAGCTCCAGAAGGGAATGCAGCCCCAGCTGACATTCTGACTGCAGCTTGGGCGACGCCGACAGAGGCCCTAGTTAAGCCGTGCCTGGAGCCCTGACCCACAATACCGTGAGGGAATTAAAACATGTGCTGTTAAAGCAACTACGTTAGTGGTAGCTTGTTACATAGCAACAGATAACTAATCAATACCTCTGCATGCCATCACAACCCTGTTGGATGTTTGTATCCTAAATCCCTGCCAGGGTGAAATTGCTGAGGAGTAGAAGAGCATGGGCCGCCTGGGTGGTTCAGTCGGTTGAGCTTCTGACTCTTGATTTCAGCTCCGGTTGTGATCTCAGGGTCGTGTGATCAAGATCGAGCCCCAAGCTCAGTGCAGAATCTGCTTCAGATTCTCTCTCCATCTCTCCTTCTGCCCCTCCCCCCAACTCTCTTACTCTCTAAAATAAACAAATAAATCTTAAAAACAAAACTTAAGAGTGAAGAGTATGTCCCTTATACGCTTTCCCTTGCTGAGTGTCCCCACGTGGAATACCTCCATACTTGTCACTGATGTGATGATGGACGGAATGTCTGTGTCCTCTCCATCTCTCAGTGTGATGGGATTTGGACGAGGGACCTCTAGGAAGTAATTCGGTTTGGATGATGTCAGGAGGGGCGGGGGGAGGGCCATGATGGGATTAGTGCCCTCTAAGAAGAGGGAGAGAAGCCCGAGCTCACTCTCCACCGCCCGAGGACCCTGCTTGCTCTCGGACTTCCAGCCTCCAGAACTGTGAGAAATAAATGTCTGTTCTTCAAGGCACCCAGTCGGTGGTATTTTGTTATAGCAGCCCAAATGAACTAAGACAGTCAACCATTCTCCTTTCTACTCACCCCCCCACCTTTTTTTTTTTTTTTTTTTTTGAGAGCCCGTGAGAGATAACACCCCGGAGTGGGGAGGGGCAGCGAGAGAGGGAGAGAGAGTCTTAAGCAGACTCCACAATCAGGGCTGGGCCCAACACGGGGCTCGATCATGACCCTGAGATCATGACCTGAGCCGAAATCAAGAGTTGGATGCTCAACTGAGCCACCCAGGCGCCCCCTTTTCCTTTTAGAGAAATAAATTCTTTGGTTAAAAACAATGTAATATGAGTGGAAGCTTTAAGATATTTTTCAGATGCTGCACTGCTACTCAGAGGGCCAGGAGGATGAAGCATGAGGACCGCCTCTTACGTTCGAGTACATCCGAACACTCAACGGTCAAGCCCCCCACCAGCTGCCTGCATTTCTGTGCCAAGTCACATTTCTGTCTTTCCTGGGCGATGAGGCCCAGGAGCGGAGGAAAGAAACAAGAGTGAACAGCAAATGAGTATTTCAGCAGCTCCCTGCTACAAGCAGAAGAGGTCACACAACCAATTTTATGGCTAATTTTTGCTCTTGAGGCTAAACTGTCTGCCCCTCAGCTCCTGTCTGGAATAAAACAGATACAGGCCTCATCTCCACCACACCAGCATGTTCCCAAAATGACCTTCACTTGCTTTTCCAGACTGGATTTTGGTCAACCTACGAGATCCTGGACTACTGGCCGGTCTCTGGCACAACAGGTCCTGTGGGGAAGGGAGAGCATTCAGCATCCGGATTACTAACAGTTAGAAAGGTCTGGGCTCTCACCTCTCTGAAGCCAGAGGCTGCCCAGCACTTCACGGCACTGAACTGCTCATCAGCCCAAATGTGCTGACTGCCCACAGGAACGCGCGCACACGTATGCACACAGTCTGGGTCTGAGGTTTCAGAAAACAGAGCTCCTGACAAGTCAAGGACTTCAGATAAAATATTAACTGTCTGGAGGACAAAAGACTATGGTAGGCATGGCACCATATTGTCCCCCAAGTTCAAAAATAATTTGTTAGCAACTGCACAGGATACCTGCCCTAACATCTCCCAGGAGTTCGATGGGATGAACGTTCTTTCTTTTTTTTTTCTTTTAAAGATTTTATTTATTTATTTGCGAGAAAGAGAGAATGAGTGGGTGAGGAGGGGCAGAGGGAGAGGGAGAAGCGGGGAGCCCGATGCGGGACTCGATCCCAGGACGCTGGGATCGTGACCTGAGCCGAAGGCAGACGCTTCACCGGCTGAGCCACCCAGGCGCCCCACAGGATGAAGGTTCTTTCTCTGTAACTTTACCTTGGTCTTGCCCAGCTGCCACTGGCTGTTGGAGGAGTCATAGAGCTGCAGCAGGGCCGTGCACTTCCCCCGGATGTCCTCGGGCACAGCCGCGTTCCGCATCAGCACTTTATACCTGCCGCATAAAGACGTCACCCGCGTCACCTTTTGCTATGAACCCTCTTTTTCCCAGTGCCTCCGAAAAGAAAGAGATCTATTCAGCCTGGCCTTGCCTTTTGTAGAAATCCTGAAAGGGTCTCCGGACTGCATACCCCGCCTTCCGGATCCTCACCGTCTCCAGCATCCCCGAGTATCGCAGCTGGTTTAGCACAACCGCCTGGTCAAACTGGTCTGGCATCTAGAACATGCGAAACGGTGAGAAGATAAAGTGAACGAGACAATCCCCTCATTCTCTCTGTCTCACACACACACGGAACCCAGACAAAAATACAGAAGAGAAAGCAAACCCCACCCCCAGGGACCCATCACTTGGCTTCAACAACCATCAACCTGTGAATCCAGCACCATCCAGGAGCCCTTACTCCCTGCCCTTAAATTTTTCTGAAGTCCCAGATGTCACATCACCTCATTCGTAAATACGATCAATACCATTTCTCAATATAACCACACCACCATTATCATGTCTTAAAAGATACCAATAAATCTCTGGTATTAATCTCCAGGTTCAAATTTCTGACTGTTTTAATGATCATAAACATAACTACCATTTTAAATACTGTTTTTCCAAGAACCTAGAAAGTGTCATCCGATGTCACTTTATTTACTTTTTGAACTTCCATTTCAAGGAACTGAAAGGCATGTTTCTAGCCACAGAATAGAGTGCCCCAGTGAGGGATGGAGGGAGGGGTGGGTGCGGCTAGGGTGGGGGGTGGGGAATGGGGAGTGGGGAGAGAGAAAGCAGACCAGTGGAGAAAAGATAGAATTTTAGTTTTCTCAGTATCTAGTCAAATCCTCCATGTATCGAGAGCTCTACAAGATGATCCCTAAGTAAATGAATCCAAACCAAAGACAGACCAAAAAAAAAAAAAAAAAAAAAAAAAAAAAAATCAACCCAAAACTTCATGTCCTGAAATGTATTCTCTTATCCACTCCATTACCAAACAAACTAGCATTGTTGACAGGACAATGGTCTTTCAGGGGAAAGCCCAAAAAGTAGGCCATTTCCCACTTGCAGCTTTTTGGGCAATGATTTGTTTTTCAATTCAAACAGCCATTCCCTTGAACTAATTTGTATTTTATCCTACACAACTGTAAATAAAATGACTGAAAAGGGGTGCGAGAGGATGGAAGTACACTGTTAAAAAGTGCAAGGAGAAAAAAAAAAAGAAAAAGAGTGGCTTAAATTTGCAGTCCTTATAAACGTGGTCATTAACACAAATTTAGGCTTAAAGCCATGTTCTCCCGCAGGCTTCCCAAACTAGCAAAGAATAAATTTGAAGAATGCTCTGTAAATCTCCCCTACAGCTTTTGATGGAATAGCCTGCTATTATCTACAGCAGGCTGACTTCTCTTATATTTAATTTAATTCCTTCTACAAACAATGTGGTCAACTTGTCTTTACTCAGCAGTATTCTACCCGAGTACAGCCAAAAAATTAGGGCAAACGTCCAAAAAACTGTGGCTCCCTGGTTTTTAGTCTTGATTATTTAAATATCCCTGAAAAAGGAAGAAAAACATAAAAATATGAAAAGTCACCCTCAGTTACTCTTATGCCTTATCTTTGTGTTCTAAAAAAATGGAGAGAGGCAAGAGTTCTAGAGGTATTTGGTTAACATGCTTCCGTTATATTATCTGGGAATATAATCTGAGCCGCAGCCATCCACAAAGACTAGCATAGAGCTAACGTAAAACAGACACAGAATAAAGCATCAGGCTTACCCAACTTTGTTAAATTCGTAATCAGACACCTACTAATTTAGTATTCAATCACGGGATGCTCAGACTTTTCTCAATCTCTCCCCTTCCCGGACCCACACTGTTTTTCCCCGCGTCTTTTCTTCCAATCCCTTATTTAACAATGTCCCCACGATTCCTTCGTTTGGCACCAGTTCCTAGAATGTCCTAAAAAAATATTACAAAAGGGATGCCCCCATCCAAAAAAGTTCAGCCACACTCACCATCTTCAGCCTCTCCGAGGAACATTCCACCTTCGGCTTGGCTCTCAGGCCAAAATTCATATGGAAAATGCCTGCCACACTGACCTTTCTGGCACAGCTAAAGACACTGAACAATAATGAACACCATTCCTGTGCTTTAAAAAGTGCTCGGTCGCCATGACAACCCCTTCCACTCTCGGGCTAATTAGTGTGGTGTGGCTGTAGGATTTCATACAGCCCAGGGAGGGAGGCAGGGAGGCAGGGGGCCACCAGGAGCCACCGCTCTTTCCATTCCAGGCTCACGGTGCAATTGTGTAGTAATTTAACCAGGAAGGGGGATCTCTAGGCAGACTGTTGCCACGGGCAACCCACACAGCAATCAGATTGGGGCGGGGGGGGGGGGGGGGGGGGGGGGTGGGCCGGGCAGCGCGGTAAGCCTGTATTTCCATCCCTGCTTCTCTTTTTAGTTTCAACTTCCTTCTCTGGTGAATTTAATGTTCAATGATGACCCAGCTGAGGCGGGACACGTCACAACTTGAGGCATTTTCCTTCCCAAACTTCACCGGCGCACACTGGTCTTCACCAGGAACTAGTTTTCCAGAGCTGGAGTTTGCTCTGACAAGAGACCATCTGACATTTTGATGGCAGCAAAAAACATGGACTTTGGAAGTAACGGCTATAAACCAGGGCTTTAAAACACCTACTATGTGCAAGGATTCATGGTTCATGCTCAAGGAAGACTAAAAAAAAAAGTGGGGCTAGATTTTTTTTTCTTCCTTTAATCAACAACCCCCACCAGGGCGCTGCATTTGTTACAACTGATGAATCATCACAGCCTAGAGTCCACAGTTTACAGGGCTCCCAGGTCTTGCGCATTCGAAGGGTTTTGATGGATAATGACACACATCGACCATTAGAGGATCATGCAGAGTAGTTTCACTGCCCTAAAATTCCTCTGGGCTCCGCCTACTCATTTCTACCTCCCCCAACCCCTGGCAAGCACTGATCTTTCCATGGTTTCCTTAATTGTTTTATTAACACTTAATTTTTTATTTATTTTTTAAAGATTTTTTAATTTATTTATTAGAGAGAGAACAAGAGCAGGGGGAAGGGTAGAGAGAGAAGCAGACTTCCCGCTGAGACATTTAATTTTTTAAAAAGCAGTTTAAGGTTCACAGCTACATTAAGAGGAAGGTGCAGAGATTTCCCTTAGGCCCCTGTCCAGCATGCGTAGCCTCACAGGGGCTGCATTCTGTCTCCTAGGACCCTTCAACTTAGAAGGGTGGCAGGTATACCAACCAATCCTCATTCCTTACATAGCAGAAAGCCAAATATAAAACCGTATCAAACATTAAAATTACGCTCCTTAGGAATTCAGAAGAAAGCAAAGTATGAGGAGGTATGGGGGACACAATTTGAACCCAGGTCTGACCCAGAGTCTGGGCTCTAACAACTTCTATTCATTGCTGCAGGGGAAGGGGCGTATCACAGAGAACGCAGCACAAACAATAGCTAAGAGGCAGAACAAGAACCTGGGTGTCCAGTTGTTAGTGTGGGACGGGGGGGGGGGGGGGCGGTGGACCTGGGCGGCTGTGCTTCCTGCATCCCAACTTTGATGGCAATTGTTTTCAAGATAAGGAGCCAACAGAGGCTTAGAGTAAGAGATGAATGCGGTCAGATCTGAGGTGTACAAGGATCACTTTGTTGGGAGCGTCAAAACTGGAAACAAGACCAGAAGAACGGCCAGGGATATTTTGATATCAGGCACATCACGAAATATCACGCAGCCATTAAAAACGAGACCAAGTGAAAGATGCACTAGTAGACTCTCAGGCCTTTGGTAAGCTGAGAAAAGATGCAGGAAAGTATGTATAACAATCTCATTTTTGTAAAACAATGACCTCACCAAAAAACCCCAAAGGAACAAAAATACCCCCCAAAAGAACAACAAAAAATCAACCCTGCCCTATTTATTGTATGTGCGTGAATATACAGGCATACATCGTCTTATCACGCTTCATAGATACTGTGCTTTTCACAAACTGAAGGTTTGTGGCAAAGCTGTGTCAAGTCTGTCGGCACCATTTTCCCAACAGCATTTGCTCACTTTGTCTCTGTGTCACGTTTTGGTAATTCTTGCAAAATTTCCAACCTTTTCATTGTGATCAGTGATTATGACTCGCTGTAAGCTCAGATGGTGCTGAGCATTTTTAAATTAAGATATGCACACCTTTTTTAAGACATAATGCTACTGCACACTTACTAGACTCCAGAATAATATAAATATAATGTTATATGCACTGGGAAACTAAAACATTCATCTGGCTTGCTTTTTGTGATACTCACTTTATTGCAGTGGTCTGCAACCAAACCCACAGTATCTCTGAGGTATTTCTGTCTAAATCTAGATACGTATGTGCAGAAAAGCACAGGAAGACTCAGGTTTAGTCCTTATTGGGATTGGAGGCGCTGTTATGGACGGTGGGAAGAAAAGTTGCTAGGAAAAAAGGGAATGAAAAAATTAGGCTGCACTGAACGAAGGAGATAATCACGTATATACAATATGACTATTTTTCTACATGGCTACATGTCTTTGAAAATGTTTAATAAATAACATTTTTTTACAAGGTAAAAAAAACCCAGATATCGAGTGGATTCTAGAGGTCCTGCATGGAATAGAGTGAAAAAGGGAAAGAGAAGAAGACCAAGTGTGAAGCTACTGGAAGAATACTTTAAAGTAGAAACAACCTAAATGTCCACCAACAGATGAATGCATGTGGGTGCCTGGCTGGTTCAGTTGGTAGAGCGTGCGACTCTTGATCTCGGGGTCATGAATTTGAGCCCCCACATTGGGTGCAGATTACTTTAAAAAAATGAAAACAAAACAAAAACCCCATAGTTTATCTATTCACACAACGGACTATTATTTGGTCTAAAAAGGAATGAAGCACTAATACACACTATGTGAACCCTTAGAACATTTTACTAAGTGAAAGAAGCCCGTCACAAAAAAAATCACGTGCATATTATAGGATTCCATCCATATGAAATGTCCAGAAAGGGAACTCTGCAGACACAGAGTCGTGGCCGCCTAGGGCTGGTGGAAGCAGTGGGGGTAGGTATGTGTATGTGGGGGGGGGGAGGGGGGCAGGCCAACGGTAGGGGGTTTCTTTCTGAGCTGATGAAAAAGTTCTAAAACTGAGAGTGGTGATGGGTGCACTTTATGTGTGAACATACAAAATCCCGCCAAACTGTACAGTTCAAATGGGTCAATTGTATGGTATGTGAATTCTATCTAAATAAAGCCAGTTTTTTAAAGTATTTTAAAAGCCACACAAGACATGGAGGCATTTAAAATGGACAAGCAGTGAGGCGCCTGGGTGGCGCAGTCAGTTAAGCGTCCCACTCTTGGTTTCGGGTCAGGTCTGATCTCAGGGTCGTGGGATCCAGACCTGGGTCAGGCTCTGCGCTCAGCGCAGCGTCTGCTTGAGATTCTCTCTCCCTCTTGCCCCTCCTGCACGTGTTCGCTCTAAAATAAATACAGAAATCTTAAAAAATAAATAAAAAATTAAAAAATAAAATGGACAAGCAGCAATGGATGTGAGGGAAAGTCTTCATCCTGGAGACAGGATTGAATGTATTTGTTTCAGGTAATTCAATTCTAAGAAAAAAAAATAATAATGAGGATAACTATCTTCCCCTACCATCTTAAAAAGATTTCAGAATGCCTCGACAAAACAAATGACTGATAACAGAACATGCTAAGACCTCCCCCCAAAATCCAGTTATGAGCAAGCCCTACCTTCTGCAGCTTCAAATCTAAATAAAGGGCAAGGGAAGTGCTGATAAACAGGGACCCAGGACAGGGGAGACGCTTCACAATCAGAGACAGAAATAAACGCATTTATGTATTAATGAATCTGATTACCCGGAACATTACCTAGCCTTTCATAATTTCATAAATATTGCATAAAGACATTAAGAAGGGTGTCAGCGAACTTGGAAATAGCCACCTGTCTACAGTACGAGGACATTCAGTCTGTGCTTACTGAAGAAAATAGAGCGAGTTCGTTATCGATAGACCCTCAAAGTTCTCGTGCTTCTCAGCATTTGAGGGAGATCTCAGAAACCAGGCAAGGAGCCCTGGGAACTCAGGAAGAGCGGGAATCTGGCTTGCCACGCAGAGGCCCACGGGGTTTGGTGGGCGGCCAGCCAGGCCTTCAGGGAGAAGGGTGGGTGAGAAGGGCAGATGATTCTACCTTGTGGATGAGGAAACTGGAAGTTCCTTCCATAGACTGAGCAACCTTCCAGGTTACAGCATGAAATGCCCGTTTCTGTTTGAACCCAACAAACAACTGGGTCCAAATCTGGCTCCAATCTGCTTAGAGTGCAATATGGGCAGCAAGCCGTGGGCCTGACAATACAGGTCCGCGGAGCAGAGAAAAACCAAACATGAGAGCTGAATATTTTACCGACAAGTGCCTTCCTTATTACTGCCCTTAGTAGCTTAATAGAAAAAAATTTTTAACTTTCTATCTTACAAGACTTAATCTCCTACCTCTTTGGTAGACTGTTTCTCAAAGTGAGCAGTATAACATTCTAAAATTAAAGGGTCCTATTTCTTCCTCATATTTTTAAATGGATCTTGACCTACTTTTCAATGTGAAATTCATTCACCTTTATTTACATACATATTAGGTCTGCAGCTGAGGGACTTATTTCATAGTCCATATTATGTTGGTCTAGTCCCTGGCATCCTAAGAAATCTAAAACAAGCTAATTATTTAGTAAAAGGAACCCTTACATGATTCTTTATTTTGGTAAGCAAATATTACGGAGTCGGGGAGAGGCACTGCAACTAACATTACAGAGGGGATTTAGTATCTTTGGTGTATTTGTATTTGCATTACCATTATCGGATATACCTTTACTCTATTCACCTTTAAACATAAACCTCACCTCTGATAACCCTTCTTCAACTACAGAAAATCAAAGATCCCAGAAAGGCTTACCCAAAGTCAATTATGTTACACTAATAAACTATCATTCCCAGCCCTGTAATGACTGAGAAAGTCTTACAATGGGACGCCTATCCTCACCTTACTAATTAACCCAAAAAATTAATTAAAAAAAAAAAGACGCAAGGTCTCTCAATCTTTATTTGCTATGTTTGCTACATCAAACTCTCAAAAGCAGTTAATAAATATTGAACAGAGGTTTATCGCGCTTTGAAGAGTTTTCAAAAGCATGGTTACTAAAGTGGCAATATAATTTTCCTGACCTTGAACAGGCACTAAACAAAAGCCCATTAAACTAGCGACAAAAGTTCTTTGTACTTACATCAGTCATTTCACTCCCGGGTTGTTAAACACTTTACACAGTTGTTGCTGCTTGCTAATTCTGCATTTCGAGCAAAGAGGCAGAAACTCATTTCCCCTAAAGAGGCAACCCCCTGCCCCCTTCCAGGTGAGGCATGGGAAGCAACATGGTTACATTGACTGGCAAAAGCTGTCATCAGTCCCGGAGGTCAGATTATAGAGCTGGAAATTTCTCCCTCACCAGGCACAGCCTTCACACGACACCCCTCCCAGCCAAGGGCGGTCACCAACCCTGAGGAGAAAATGCTCAACTATTACAGCTGGAAGCTGCTGTGTTCACCTCAGAGCCACGCACACCCCACCTACCCGACTGTTGGAACAGATCTCTCTCTCTCTCTCACACACACACACACACACACACACACACACACACACACACACACACACACGCAGAATCTTTCTGAGGTGCTGCTTTAGTCATGCTATGCCCCTGCTCACAACTCCCAGCACACACCAAACCAAGACAAAGGCTTCAATCTCACGTCCCAGGCCCCGCACTATGGCTCCAGCCAGCCTTCCAGTCAACACACAGCTAAGTACACCCTACATTTTATTCAAGTTCTAGAGAACCCTAGCTGTTTCTGGACTAAAGCCGTCACTTCCTGTCTTCCTCAGCTGGAGCTAGCCTCACCACCCGGATGTTCCTCCCGTTGTCTCTAACTGGTGAGTTTCATGGATCTTTTAGGGGTCCCTCAAACATACCCTCCTCAATACATAAACCTGTTCCTGGGGCATCTGACCGGCGCCATCTGTCACCTCCCCTTCACTTGGTAGCACACATGTACTTGCCTTAGGATGTGACCTTGACCATGCGTTTTCTCCTGGCATATATATCCACATGTCCGTTAGACATATCCATGTGAAGTCCCAGTAGATGATACACTCTCAGGGGAGGGTCTAAATTTTATAAATTTGTCACTAAATTGCCTACCACTGGCCCCGACACACCAGATACATACACTCTTATACTATGGTGTTACATAAAAAAAACAAAAAACAAAAAACTGTGGTTCTGTTTACAGCCTTTTCCAGCGTACTTATTTGGCAAGGACTTAGAAATGATATCAAAAGACAGTTCATCAAAGGAAAAATTGATTAACTTCTGTGTGTAAGATATTGTTAAGACAATGAAAAGACAAGCAATACACTGGGAAAAGATTTAAAAAATATTTATCTGAAAAAAATACTGTATCCAACATACAGAAGAACGCTTACTACTCAGCAATATGAAAACCACCACCCAATGTAAAAAGTAGGGAAAAGATCTGGACACATCATCAAAGAAGATTTAGGGATGGCTACTAAGCATATGGAAAGATAACTCAACAGCAGTTGTTTTAGGAAATTGCTAATTAAAACAATGATACCTCCACACCCGTCAGAATGATTAAATCCAGAAAACTGAAAATACCCAATGATGGTGAAGATGTGGGGCAACAGGAATGCTAATTCACAGGTGGCTGGATGCAAAATGATACAGCCAATTTGGAAGACAGTTTCTCATAAAGCTAAACACAGTTTTATATGATCCAGCAAGCATGCTCTTAAGGATTTAGCCAACTGAACTGAACACACAAAAACCTGCAGGTGAACGTTCGTAACAGCTTTAGTCAAAACTGTCAAAATCTAGAAGCAATCAAGATGTCGTCCAATAGGTGAATGGCCGAAGAAACCGTGGTATAGCCATATAATGCAATATTATTCAGAGATTTTTAAAAAAGAGATATCAAGCTCCCCAAAACAGGGAGGGACCTTAAAGCATAGTGCTACAGGAAAACAGCCTGAAATGAGCATACGTGTCTACTACTTGATTCCAATTATACAGCATTCTGAATAGGGCAGAGCTATAGAGACAGTGTAGACCGCAGTGGTTCCCGGGGACTCAGGGGGGGAGGGATGAATAGGTAAAGCACAGGGAGATTTTAGGTTGGTGGGGCTATTCTGTATGATACTGTAATGGTGGATACACCATATGATACATTTGCCCAGATCCGGAGAATTTTGGAGAATTTTAAAGCACAAGAGTGAACCTTGGAGGATCCCAGGAAGTAATGTATATTGTCACAAAAGAATCTCAATGTATTACAAAGGCGTGAAAACCACCTCACCGAAGGAGTGGGGGCAGGGCCGTCTTACGTACCTTTGGAAATGGGGTCTGTATGCAAGACTAGGGCAAAGGGGTATACGCATATACGCACTGTGCTGCAGCTGACAAGAGTTCTTCCCTGGGAAGGTTCACAATTCCACTACTACTGTACAATTAAATAAGTGGATGGCGGATGGCGGGAGCCAGGTTTCTCACTGTTGTAGGGCGAATTTTGCAAGAAAACCTTAATAAAACAAATTCTACCCAACTAGATTTGATTTACTTTTATGAAAACAGGAGCAGAAAAACTCTGTTCTGGAGTTGGTGTAACTGGAACTCTTAAGGATGCCAGCCACAAGGTCCAAGCGGTCCTCAAAATGTGTTTCTAGAGAACATGCCCAAAACACAGCTCAATATCCCGTTCTTTTTCTTAACTACTTATAGGACATAAGCAGAATGTGTTTCTATATGAAACGGTTCAGCTGCAAAATACAATGAAGTAACTTCTCAGTATGGAGTTTGGGGACGAATGTAAAAGAAATTGGGAAATAAAGGTAGTCTCATTTTTCCATTAAGTTATGGTTAAATGACAGAATAATGCATCCAAAGGTGTTTTTTTTTTTTTAAATCAGAAACAGAGAGAATGTATATGGCGAAAATCCCACAGCTCTCCTGGAGAAAACCACTCTGGCCAGTTTCCTGCGACTCCGTCTGGACATTCTATGCACGTACAAACACACGACTGTGTGTGCGTTCTACACACACCTATAAGCACATACAGGCGTGCGTGCGCGCGTACACACGCGTACACACACACACACACACACACACACACACGCTTTGTTAAAGAAAAAAGAAAAGGCAAATGAAAGCATGCCCTACATTCTGTTCTCACCTAAAGACATCGCTGTTAGGACACACAGGTGCCCCATGTTCTTTCCACCAGCCGCACACCAACGTCACTACCAGGAGGTACTTCATCAGCTCCCTAGGGAGGACGTCTCAGTGGTTTCTACTCTTGGCTGTATTCTGTTCCGATTTTACTGAATGGAAGGAAATCAAAAGAGTGGAACGGCGGAGTCCCCACACCAGAGCGCTTCCTGTCCACACCCCTATCCTGGCCCTCAAGAGTCCCTTTGTTTTGTGGCGAATGCAGTCCTGTACTTTCAATGGCCCGTGGTTAGGAGCACGGAGAACTGGAAGGCAACTGCTACCACGTGAAGCTTTATAACCTCCTGGTCTCTGCCCAGCCTCGACCTCTAAGGCAACAGGATTAGGGAGATGCCTCCTGTCAGAGAGGCTTTGTTCTAGGACAAGATCACCCTGCAGGAGACTCCCTCAGCTCTCACTTTACACGGTGTCCTTGTTAGTTCGACATTTTAATCAACCAGAAAGTAATTACTGATAAGACTCTAGTGACTTAATTCTGTCAGTCTTCTATGTGGAGTGTTGTAATTTTATGTGTGCCACCATCTTGTAGTGTATCAGACCATGGAAATGTGAGAGTTTGTCACGCTACATAACAAGGTCATTTAATAGTATTTCTAGTCCAAAGGACGCATAGAAACCTACAGGGATGGATTATGATAAAAGGCTGTGTCTTAAACTAATTTAATAAAAATAGCAGCTACTACTCACTGAACAGGGGCTATGTTTCCACCAATGAATTAAGCATTCTACAGGCATCTCAATCCTTCCAACTGCCCTACGAATTACATCAGCCTATGAGGATCAAGTTAAATGTGTAATAGAAGGCAAAGAGAGCCAACTCCTCAGGAAATGCTCCTAGCTAACATCTGTACAGCACTTTGCAGCTTCCAAACTACATACATACAGGGGAGCACGCACTCATCTCTACCACCCAGGAAGGCAGGAAGGGCAGCTGCGGTGTCTTCATGCAACAGGTCCAAAGATGGAGTGACGGAAGTCACGCCACATGGCAGTTACCAGGACAGGCATCACTTCTTCTAATACCGGAATCCCTGCAGATTCTGCCCAAGCGTCCCCAGAGCGCAGGAGCTCCTCTCCTTGTCAACAAGTCCGAGTCCAAAGTGACCCCACGCAAGCAGCTACTATGACCACGCCCGCGGGTGGCTGATCACGTTGAAGCGCTTCTGTTCTGGTGCGTGGACTGCTCTGTATTCATGAGTCCCTACGGTGGTGGTGGTAACGGTACTACTAATACCATCTGTAGCAATGGTACTAGTAATAACAGTACTAGTAATAAAACAGGAGCAGCAACGAGGAAGGCTAACATACCAGGAACTCACCATGTGCCAGACATTACACCAACTTTATAATGCTAGCTTTTACTGAACTTTTTAAGATTTTTATTCTGAAGTAATCTCTACACCCAACGTGGGACTCGAACTTACAACCCCGAGATCAAGAGTTGCATGCTCGGGGCACCTGGGTGGCTCAGTGGTTAAGCGCCCGCCTTAGGCTCAGGTCATGATCCCAGGGTCCTGGGATCGAGCCCCCCGCCCCCCACTGCTGCCCCTGCTTGTGCGCTCTGACAAATAAATAAATAAAATCTTAAAAGAAAAATAAAAAAGGGTTGCATGCGCTACCCACAGTGCCGCTTTAATTTTAGCAACTCTAAGGTAGGGATTATGATCACCCCCATGTTAAAGATGCATAACCTGAGGTACAGAGAAGGTAACTTACAAGCGTCACAAAGCTGCTGCAAGACGGAGCCGGGCGCAGTGAGGGCCGGGCCAGCACCACGAACCCCTACCTTGCACTGTCTGCCCTACAAGGTCCGAGTTCAGAAAGGGGGATGGGGAGTTCCTGTAGTTCCAAAATTTTCATTCTTTAACCATAGGCTTTGTTTCCTGGTACATTTTTCCTGAATATTCTTGAATGAAAGTCATCACAATAGCTATGTTGGTAACTTTACACCAAAACAGTCGTCAACTTCTGAGGATTAAAACTCTAAGGAGACAGTACACTTCATTAGGGCAGGGGTTGGCTGCCTTCAGCCTGCGAGCTACATCCGGCTTGCCACCTGGTTTTGTAAACACAGTTTCCTTGGAACACAGCCACGCATTGTCCGTGAATTCTTTCACACGACAATGGCAAAGCCTGAAATATTTACTATTTTGCCAATTGCAGAAAAAGTATGCCAACCAACCCGGGAGAGAACGAAAGCCAGGTAAACAGTGCAATCAAAGAGTGCAAACTAAATTGCAGTCTGCAGCAAATTATGTATCGGATTTAAAAAAAAAAAAAAATCAATACAAAGAGAAATGTAGAATACCTCATTAATGATTTTGAAATTTAGTACGTGTTGAAATAACATTTCGGCTATATCGGGCTAAAGTATATTATTAAAACTAACTTCATAAAAACTAATTTCTTTTTGCACTTGAATGTGGCAATTGGAAAAATCTTAAATGATATATAGGACTCACACCTTATTTCCACTGGACAGTGCTGCTCTAACAAATTAGGTTGAGCCCTGACTCTAGGAGGACGTGAGGAAAAAGAGCAAGGCTTAACATTATAACTCTATTTGCCTTTGATACTTGGAGCATATTTTTATATAAAATGAACTGTCAGACTCTTTCATCATAAGGCGTATATAGAGACCAAACCAAAATATATTACTTTTCACTGAAAACATGATCCATTATTCAAAGATGAAAAACACCCCAGGCAGTTTCCATGAGGCTAGTGATTCCAAAGAAATTAGACATGAAGAATTTCCATGAACTTCAAATAAAGTGCTAAATAACAACACAATTCTCAAACAAAACATACGGATTTCATTTTTCCTAATAAATTTATACGAAGTTTCTAATGTCACTCCAGAAGGTTCCTAGACCATTCAGTTGGCTCTACTTTTAACAGGCCACTGAACCCAGTGTCTTTAGCATCTATAATAACAATAAAAAAAAAAAAAAAAAAAAAAAAAGCACACCACTGCGGGGGGTCTGTAATAAAGCTAGACAGAAGAGGCAAAAAAGGGTGCACCCTGATCGATCAGTTCCCCAAACCTGGCAAGTAAACGCCTGGAAAGGCTATGGCTAAGGGCCAGCTCCCCGGTGTTCAGAACAAGCACTTTGTCTTTGTGTCCAGGGGACATTTACCCATTTGAGTCTCAGCGACCATTGTGCTCGCGTCACATGCTTGTTTCCAAACCCCACAAATGGCCCGAAAGCCACACGTATTTAACGTTCGGTCGAATGCTTCCTTGAGTTACAAGAATGCAAGCCTGCCCTCCTCCACAGTGTCTTTCTTCCATTCTTATTCCTTTCCCGTTTCCTGCTTTTAACAACAGCCCCTGCACCTGCTGCTCTGATTTGAGTTCCTCTCCACGGCCATGCATGCAGAATACTGCACACGGCTGGGCTTCCTTCCCGCCTTTCCTGCACATACCGGACACAGACGCCCCCAAGCCTGCCTCCCTCTGGGCCATGAATTCCCAGGAAACCCTGCAGGAAGTTCCCAGCCTTCAGGCCTGCACGCCAGACCCCTCTTGGGGGGCGAGGTACCGGGGGGGGGGCTTTCCTGTGGACGCCCTCTGCCCCTCACATGGGGAAGACCAAAAGCAGCATGTTCCTGCAAAACAGAACCCCTGGGCTGTTTAAACAGAGTTGCTATTTAAACTGATAAGAAATTCTCACTACCAGGGAAAAAAGCTATGGTTTTCTCCTTGATTTTAAAAGCCAAACAGCAAATAATGGTGTCGAATATTTAAATATGGGCTACTCTGCACAAAAGATTTTCTTTACCTCAATCAAATCTCCCAGTACCCTGTAAATAAAGACAAGTGTGTAAGCCGGGAACAGGACTTCCTTATAGACATGGAAGAAGCGAATTGGTGTAACTCGAGTGACTCGCCCAAGGTGACGTGGCTGCTAAGCACCAGGTCCTGTGAGTAGATTCTGCGCTCTTCTTCCTTGCAGAAGAACCAGAAGGGCATCCCTCCAAGTGTGGCTGGTGACGGGTGCCGGTCCACGATGAGACAGACACCGGAAGTGGGAGCAAGCACTCAGGATCTTTAGCAGCAATTCGACATGGATGCACCATCGAACTTTCCACTCCATGACAAACTGGCAATAAGAAAGAACTGCTCTCTTGCCACACACAGTATGAGAAGTACGGTTCTACAAGATAACCAATGTCAAGGCTGGGCAATGCTTATAAGAAATATAAGTATACTTATCTAGCTTCTTCCTCAAAACTGTTATATGTTAAATGTTTATTCAGAAAATCTGATATCACATCCCAAAAAGTTCTCTGAGCTGTACATAAGTTACAAATATTTTTGTATTTCCATCTTCCCATCTTCATCCACTCTACTCCTCATGTAAAGTGTTATTTGCCGGCGGGGCCCATCAATCCTCCCTTGCTAATGGAACTCCCACTGTACTCAGGACAACTGTCCTGGGAATGAGATCATTGCAAGCTAACCGGGCAAACTCACCCACCTTTGCCAGACCCTCACCCTCCCAAGCTTCCTGTGGACTGGGGCAAACCTACTGAGGGAGGATTTTCCCTTCCGAATAAAAGGAGAGCTGCTCTTTTGGCCCTACCCTGATTCCTTTCACGGGTTAATACTTACTCTAGGAGGACCAAATCTTTGTTGGCTTGATTCAGAGATGCATCCCAAAGGGACAAAGAGACACTCAAAAACTAGCTGTTAACTGAATGAAGATATTCTGTGAAGATGTAATGGTTGCCGCTATGGCAGCCATTTTGCAACCTTGAGGAAGGACCACAGAACTGCAGACATACTGATGTGAATCCCCAATACTGTGAAGCCTCTAAACAAATGCTGATTAAATGTGATACTTCTATGTATAAATCGTGTAGGTCACTGTTGGCTGAGATATTGTGTCTTCTCAAGAGTTGAGGTTTTTCCAAAGGGGGACTGAGGGGAAGCAAGTGTGTGTGACCCACCTATACCACCTGCAGTTGGATGGAAGAGGTCCTGTGGAGGAACGGAAGTGTAAGGATTACCCCCTGGGAAGGAAGGGGCACCAGTGGGGAATGGGCTTAGGCTCCAGAAACATCCAGATCCCTGGTGGAAACACAAGGTTGCTGTATAGCTGAAAATACTATTGTGGTTAATACGGTAAACTTCACAAATATCCAGAAAACATAGCAGAGCAGACATCATCACTGACGACACGAGCTGGTCTGTGATGCCAAAGCCAGATGGACATCCCAGGGCTGTGGTCAAGTTCAAATCTAGGTCAGAGAAGTCAGAATCAAAGACAGAACGCATGGACTGCCCTGTGGTCACAATGAAAACCACGAGTTGGTGGCCTCATGTGAAGCAGCCACATAGCCAAGAGGCTTGGACAGGGTAGTTCTTGGGAACACTGTACTCAATGCGTTGTTGAGACCCTGACGGAGGGAGGGAGGGGACACCGTGGAGGAAGGCAGGCGAGTTCGCTAGTGACAGATGTTCTCAGTCCTCTGTGGGATTACAAGGTGCGGTCATGCGCCAGAGTTGGAAGGCCCACATCAGGTTCGGGAGTGTGGGAAGTCTTTGAGGGCAGGGAGGTCTCCTCCTCCGGGGCTGACGCAGACATGTCCTAGAACCAATCACAGCACAGTTCTCGGATATCCTCCAGTGACATGGTGAGATCAGAGAGGACGATGTGGGCATCATCTAAGACAAGCAATCTGGACAAAGCTCAGTGAGCCCAGGGTCCTTACCAAAGCCCCAAATTCATAAACTAAACTGCTCTCCTCCCTGCCGTGGGCCGCTGTTTTTATGTCTGGGCTCACGCAGAGATCTTTCAAAGCACGTTACTTATGATCTGAGCACTTTTAAAAATATGTATGCTCTGTTCCCATTAAAAAAAAAAAAATTTAAGGCCCACCAATGAATCCAACTGGGGCATAAAATGAAATTACAGAGTGAGTCCACGTGGAGATTAAGTGAAACTAGGGGGGTTGCCTGGGTGGCTCAGTTGTTAAGCGTCTGCCTTCGGCTCAGGTCATGATCCCGTGGTCCTGGGATCGAGCCCCGCATCGGGCTCCCTGCTCGGCGGGAAGCCTGCCTCTCCCTCTCCCGCTCCCCCTGCTGTGTTCCCTCTCGCTGTGTCTCTGTCAAATAAATAAAATCTTAAAAAAAAAATGAGAGAGAGAGAAACTAGGGGACTGAGGCAAGAAAAAGAAACAAGTCCCATCAAACAGAGTAGTAACAGTGGAAGGACAAGACAGTGGGCTGACAGGGCACATTTAAATTCCGAAGAGGTCATATAAATTTAAAATAAGAGGTTGGGAGTTCGAGATATATCTGTATCTATAAATCGATCTTGAGAGTCAATTAATGTGTGTTGAAAGAGACTCAGAAAAACACAGAGAAATGGGGGGGGTGGAAAGGAGGGAGACCACAGGTTTGTTCTAAATTGTCCACAGACCCCAGTAAAGATGACAGAAGGTCTGATCCTTAGCATAAATCTCATCTGGAAATCCTCATAAAGCAGCCTCCCTCTTGGGTATAATCTGTTGCCATTTTATCTAGTGAATATAATTAAACCCTTTATCTTGCTAAACTAAACTTCAATCTCACTGTCCATCACTGTTCTATTTCAAATGTGCCGTCCACCATACTGAATAGGTCAGAGGCCTTTTTATTCACACTCGCTCTGAAAAATCACGCTGAGAAATATGCCTTAGGAGGGCAGCTGTGTCTCTTCACAGATGCTGGCGGAGAGATGCCAGCCAGGCACAGAACCGCTAACGTGGCCGTGGACCAGACCAACTCACTCACACCGTCACCAAGGTTATGCCAGTGCTAGAAGGATGCTGAGCCCGAAGACAAAAAGTAGGGCATGAGGTGGAAGACAAGAGGGACACGTGCCCAGTGGCCCTCCATGCTTCAATGTCCACAGCCTGGAAAATCTGTCAGACGGACATCTGTAATGCTTGGCCAGAGTTATTTTTATAGTGCAGTGCTACCTCAGGTGGAACTCAGACAGACCACCGTGGGAGGAGAAATTAGTCTACAGATAAGAATCAGGAGAATAGTGGAGAGACCGGTGCTCTCTTGCTTTCAGGTGTTGAATTTCAGAGACAAAACACTTTTGAGCCACTGACAGATGAAGATCAGAGATGAAGATCATTCATCATTCTTAAGTCTAAGCTAGGATATGGAGGAAAAGGAATTCCCAGAGACAATTGCCACAAAGGCAAGTAAGGACTGAGGAGTCTGAATGGTTACAAAAAATATGAAAATAAAAATGGCAACTGGGAAAAATCTGAGCCCCCAAACGAGAGACATCAATTATTGGAAAGAGTAGGATTTCATCAGATGCCTGTTAGCTGAGGGCGGGAAGGGGCATGAGAATCACCCCATCCTATTGCCTCATTTACACAGGAAGGAACAGGAAGTGGCCGCTCCATTCGCTGACAAGAATACAGCTAAGGAAGGAGTTGCTGCTCTGATAATGGATGTAGCAGACTTATCAATAGTCGTGAATATGGGCTGGGAGATCAGAAAAAAATGTCAAAGAAAAGAGTTTTACTTGAACACTCTTCAGTGCAGCCTGTCTCTGCGGGGAAATGGCCATGTGTTTGCAAGTCCTTGGTAAATTCTACTTTCTAGAAGGAAAATGAAGTCCTGGTGAGAAGCGGGTGCCGGTGAGCACAGCCTCCCAAGAGTCCTTTCTCTTGCTTATTCATGTATTAAAGTGGTTGTCTGCAAGTCATAATGGGAAATTAGCCAGCCTTAAACACAGCCAGTATCTGTTAAGTATAAATTAGGAACAGCACAAAATATTCCACTGAGCACTTGGGAGTTGCTAGGAAACGGGAGGTCAGGCAATGCTCAAAGGCCAGGTTCTTCCCATCCCTGGGGCCTTGACAGGACTCCGCAGCCAGAGCGTGGGGCCAGGCTTCGGAGCTGTTCTACTCAAGATGCTTAAATCGGATGCTCCCCCACCCTGCCCCGTTGTCCCCCTCACGGTTAAAGAGCCCAATGCGTGATGTGCCACACCGGCTCATCTGCAGCCTGGCACATTTCTTCATGACCCTGGTGTCTGAGAATCAGTACAAAAGAGTTTTAAGTTCAAGACTCTTCCACTACCCAAGCAAAATGGTAAAAAAATAAATAAATAAATAAAAGGGATATGTACAGAGACAGAACAAACACATTCTGAAATCTGAGAAAGACACAGCAAACAGAAAACACGTATGACAATAAAACGTTCTTTTCTCTTCACCTGTCCTCAGAATAACCTATCCATCCACTTCCTTTAGGGATCTCATTGACCGTAACCACTTTCCCCATTCTTGGATTTAAAGAATGGTCTTCAGGGTTCTAATAATACTTTTCCCACAAAAGGGTCTTTTTCTACATTTACCTCAAAATGAATATAGGTCCTTAATAAATTCTATTTGAGGGTGCAGTGTCAACTTCAGTGAGTGGTGAATCAATACAAATGATGGGTCATGAGAGGAAATGAACAGCCCGATTTGCTGGCACTGCCACACAATTGCCATCGGCGGTCTCCTCCAAGACATATATACACATTGCCTCTTTCCGTAATGACCAGCAGGATAATTATCATCGGTGGCCACCGTGTGTGTGCCAGACTGAGCTGGGGGTCCTACAGACATGATCACAATCAATCCTTGTAACCACTCTAAAAAAGGGTGACTGCTGGGGCGCCTGGGTGGCTCAGTCGGTTAAGCGTCTGCCTTCGGCTCAGATCATGATCCCAGGGTCCTGGGATCGAGTCCTGCGTTGGGCTCCTTGCTTTAGTGGGAAGCCTGCCCCTCCCTCTGCCCACCACTCCCCCTGCTTGTGCATGCTCTCTCTGGCAAATAAATAAATAAAATCTTAAAAAAAGGGGTGACTTCTGTCCTTACTCCATCAACGAGAACACTGCGGACTCAGAGACAGACCAGTGACACGTGCCTGGGGACGGTGAGTACAGCATTTTCTGTAAAACCTCGCTCAGTTCACTGTGATACACGGCCTCCTGATACATCTTCATTAATTACTGTAATCCAAAAATGTTTAAGGAGTCCCCCACTTATCGTCTAAAGGACAGACTGCCTTATTCGCTAGCAAGCAGCAAAAAAATCAACTTGTTCTCTGAGAATTATGATAGCCTTGCAGCGTTAGCCCCGGAGTATGTAGAAAAACAGGCCCAGGTAGGCTCACTGCTACAGTCCCTAGGCTGGGAAGGATCAATGTTGAGACAGAGTTCAAGTTCTGTAATTCAGGCAAGAAAACCGTGGGACTACAACCACTACCACGCTATATGCTGGGGAACACAACGCAAATGCTCCTGGGTCTGACTCCCCATGCCCCCCCCCCATCAGTGTTTTGGCATTTGAGGCTGGTCAGGGATCATGAACAGACACAGAAAGGATTCAGACATAATCTGTTCACGTCTTCGCTGCTTCCTAGATTTTAGCACCCAATCCTCAAAAGAGTTAATATGCAACGAAAGGGTGTCTATCCCTTTATGCCCCCACAGCACCCAGCAGAGGACAATCTGTGCGTGAGGCTGGTTACCAAAATGACCAGAACAGAGAACAGAAAAGCCCGTGCATCCAGGCCAGTGGCTAAAGGCTCTTCCATTAGTTCCAAACCACCTTCTCAATCATGTAACTACATCAACATGTTGTAACAAGGAGCGTGGATGTGCTGGGAGTAGGCAAGGTGAGTCATGGAGAACAAGTGATGATTGTATTGTAGCTCATTTTTTTCTAATCGAGCATGAGAAGGGAAAAGCTTTCACTCTGCGGACCCTGGCAGAGCCCCAAGTATGTGTAAACCGGGAAATGCCTCCAGCTCAGCTCTAGACAGCAGGAGCTCCCAGGTAGAAGTGGCCCAATCTGCTGATGCCACCAGGTTACAGACAATGACTGCTTTAAGGGATGGTCAGGTGCCTTAAGTTTTACAGTTTTTTGTACCTTTTTGCACCTTTGCTACCTGGTTTGGAGGATTGACACGTGTGTTAGAATCCTGGAAATCCAAACCAAATGACGTCATAACGAGGTCCAAACTGCCCTTCCACCTCCACGGAGGACCTCAGTTTACATGGCACCTGGGAGCAAAAGGCCCTAGGAGCTGCAAGTGGGGTCTGATATCAATTCAGTAGTCCAAGCTTTATTGGAATTGACATAATGACGTCCACGAATCAAATACACAGGCCAATGTTTCAGAGTTAATACAAAAACAAATGAACCCCGAAAAAGAGAGAGAGAAGGAAATAAAAAGAAGCCAGGCTAATTTTCTTTCTGCAATTTCTCAAGCCACAATGAACATACTAACGATGCTTTACTTTCGGCCCTCACAATCTTGTGGGACGTATTTGACTCCCCAAAATTGGTTTCAGTCCTCTCCTTATGTATTGTGATAGCCTTAATTAAGCTGTCCCAGTGGAAACAGTATTAGGTATACTAAAAGGATTTCGTATCCAAACCCTTGTCCTTTAAACCCTTTCGGGCTCAAAGGCAGAAGTCTGTTATCCAACTTGAGGATGCATATTCAAACTTCGTTTTCTTGTGTATCCAGAGAGACTTTTTAAAAAGCTTTACTTAACAGTTTCTAAAACATTTGTGTGGTAGTGAACTTTTCATTATAAACCTGGAGGGGGTTGAGGTGGGGATGCTGCAATATTTCTAACAGGGACACTTGTCTTGCATTTCATAAAGGCAAACTTGGAGTGTAACACAGTATAATTCCAAAGCGAAACAGTATTCCCTTTTAAGTGAAACAGTGACAAATGAAGCATCTGGCACACTTTAATGAGCTGTTTTATCCTTTCAGAGTGGCTGAAACTAGGCCACCCATTCATCTGAGAAAGTGGGTAGTAGCACAGAACAATTACGTAATCCTGCAAGACACACTGATATTAAGGGCACCCCATCCCCCCCTTTAAGATTTTCTAATATTACTTACTAGGAAACAATACATGTTAACAAGGGACTCGAAATTTCTGGAAAAATGTTAAACGATACGCCATTTTCTCTTTTCACCCTATATTCAATAGTAAAACTCAAGGTTCAAAGCCTGAACAATTGGTATAATAAAAATGAAATTGGGGGCGCCTGGGTGGCTCAGTCGTTAAAAAGCATCTGCCTTCGGCTCAGGTCATGATCCCAGGGTCCTGGGATCGAGCCCCACGTCGGGCTCCCTGCTCCGCGGGAAGCCTGCTTCTCCCTCTCCCACTCCCCCTGCTTGTGTTCCCTCTCTCGCTGTGTCTCTCTCTGTCAAATAAATAAAGTCTTAAAAAAAAAAAATGAAATTGTACCTAGATGCCATTTTACCGAGAGCAGAGGGAAAATAGGATAAAAACCAGGAAATAATCAGCACTGACACCATAACCCACTGGTTGCCAAGCAGGGCAACTTTGCCTCCTGGGGGAGGTTTGGAAATGTTTGGAGGCCCCTGGGGGCTGTTACTGGCATCTAATGGGGAGAAGGCCGGGGAGCTGTTACAGGTCCTACTACACCACACAGAACGGGGCCCCACAGCAAAGGATCGCCCCGTCCAAAACGCCAACGGCACCAACGTTGTGATATTCTGCTATAACCCGAAAAATCAGAAAAACCCGATAAACAAGGAGGCGGAAGGTAAAGAATGTGAAATTATAAACACATTCCAATTTGAAATGTGATGCAGGGGATGCAGACCAGCACAGAACTAGAAACTTCAGAAACCCAGGAAAAAAAAAAAAAAAGTGGGTTACAAAATTAGCCGAGGAGGCCAAAGCTTAGAGGAGGATTTGGGGCTGGGAAAAATACAGTACAGAGGTAACTCACCTCGCTGAGAGCCGGAGGGGAGAAGTGAGCAGCATTTCTGCAGGAACGGGCAGGGGAGGAGGGCAGAACCCGAGGCTGTGCCTACAACCCAGGAACCAGTCAAGAGAGAGGGGGAGGGCAGGAGGCCTCGTCAGACAGGTGCCAGGAAGGCGGGGTGGCTGGCTAGGTCACAGGCCTTGGGGGGTGAGGGTAGGGGATGCGGAGGGTGGGGCAGGGAAAACTACCTGGAAGCTTTCAGCCAAAGGGAGGCTAGGGCAGTTTTGACGGCATAGCATTAGAAAGAAAATGGGCATGGCCTCTCTTCGGAAATACTTAGCAATGAAGAGACTGCTCAGGGGAGCATTCCCTATTGCCTCCCGTCTCCCCTCCCTTTTATGTATATATTTCCATATTAAACATTAGAATATTTACATATATTTAATGCAAAGAGAGTGTGAGCGAGGAGATGGAACCCGGAGAGAACGAACTTTTGACAGCACGAAGGAGAAAAACAGATGGCTTACAGTCCCAGGAGAGGCAAGAAAACGTTCAATCAAGACGACAGGAGGAGACCGTTCTTCAGAAAAGCTGCCACAATTTAAACTCCCCGCATACATTAATGGGAGTGTCCTCCACGACTGCCCTGGGAGTGTTATTAAAAAGCAACACAAAACCGAGAAACTCATTCAGTCGTCACACGGGCAAAATTATCTATTTTAAAGTTTTATTTCTTTGATTATACTACCGAAGTTGTCAAGTTATTTCCCATTTGTGTATCACCTTTCGCAAATTTCTCATTCATGTGTTTTACTCACTTTTCTACCAACACGTTTGTTATTTTCTTCCTGATTTCTAAGGGCTACTTTTTAGGGCTATAAATCCATTGTTATACATGTTGCAAAATAGTCTTCCTGTTCGCTGTTGGCCCTAATGAACATGTGGCCCTGTGGATGTATACATCCAAGTCATAGCAATGCACATGCTGTGATTTAGCAAATAAACTTATGATTTACCTTTAACAAACAATCTTGAATGTGAACAGGTAATAATACACATGAATAATACAGAAGCACTCTTTACAACAAGGGAAGGAAATAGTGCAATAATAGAATCTATTTGAAAGTATAGTCACTGACAGAATTCTGTAGTCGTGAAAAAAAGCACAGGAATGTTTTAAGATACAGCTCGCTAATATAGTTCTAAAATTAAGAGCAGCCTCTAAATAAAATGTGAAGAATTTTAAACTAAATTTATATTCTGCATGTTTTCCAATTATTTTATAATCAGTAAGTACTGCCTTTATATCGAGGAGGGGTGGAGGCAAAACCCAGTTACTAACTGTAGTGCTGTTCTTATTATTGTTAATCTAATGTTGTAGCATTTCTGTGTATCAGGGAAAGAGCCAGCCTGAGGCAGGAATAGGGAGGGACACCCCAGGGTCAAGGGTCAACAAAGCAAAATGCTGAGGAGACTAGGAGGTGCAGTGGGCCTCTTCCAAGGCTGTGAGGAGACCCAGGGAGGCTTAGTCTCTGAGCCCGAGTACCACGCCCCAATGCACCCCCCACCTCTACCCTCTGGTCTGGGCTCAAACCTGGGCCCTTTGCTCCAGAGTCATCAAGGGGGACCACCGCTTTGGGAACTGGCTCTCTGTAAAGTTGCTGGGTGGGCAGTGGTGGGTTTTTAGAACAAAGTCACTCACAGAAATCACACATTAAGGGGGCTGCCTGTGAAAATGCCAATGCTTTAAGTTAGCAACTAAAACAACAACAAAAAAAAATCACCCCACACTTTGCGTCAAATAGACAGAAGGCCTGAGACTCGGATTGGCTCAAATGTTGGAGAGGGGCTGCTATGCTGATTGGTCGCTATTTCCAGAACAGCCGAAGTTGAAACGCATGGCTGGAGGGCTCAGGTGAGGAGGCCGTGACTACCTGTCACGGTGGGCACAGGGGAAAATGTTTACCGCATCCTGGCAGCTTGGGACCTCCCAGGGAGGAAGCCAGCAGGGCAGACGGGGCGGGTCTCTGTAATCACAGTCTTCCCGAAAAGTATCCTTTAACACGGGAGGGAGTGTTTCCTGTCACTCAAGCCAGCCTGCAAAGCAATGGGATTCTGACCCTGGGGGAGCTACATATTGAAATGTGGGTACGGAGACTCAGTCTGTGAGAGGCAGAAACTTTCCCATTGGCGACTAACACTCCACCTCTCTCTGGGGGTGGTAATTAAGTTAATGTCAGATTAATGACCGGTAAGATTGTTATGCCTGATGGTAAAACCTTCTAAACACACTGGAGTTTTCACCCGGCACTGGAAATTTATTTCCGTGAAAGCAGATTTAGCCAAGTAGCCATCAGCCACATTATTATTCGCTTCTTTTAAATGTAAGTCAATTTAATATGAAAGACCACCTTCACATTTAAAACTTGCTCCCTTAAAGGGCACATTTAGCAAATGAATGGAGATCAACTGAACACATTCTAGTGTCCGGTGGAGGTGAGGATTAGCATTTCAGTCGCTCTTTATCATGTTCTTTCTTTGGGGGGACACTTTGGGGGGACTAAGAGAATCTCAACAAAATGTGCCTCATCAGGTTTCTCTGGGCCGACTGAAAAATTCTGGCGTGTGTATGTTTGTGCAAAATCGGCGTATGATAGTCAATAGATGACCAGCCAACGCCAGTCACTCCTCCATTTCCACATTCGGGTCCAAACCAGTTTACAACACACTTTAAAATGAAAGGATTCTTCTTGGGCAGGTTTCCTTAAAAGGTTCACACAAAGTACAAGGCGAGGAAAAGCTACAGGTCTGTGGCGTTGTAAACTTTTAAGGCAAAATGCCTCGCGATAACCCATACAAACAAAAGAAACCACCGCCAGCAATCTCCCCTTCCAACCTCATATTAAAAATGAGTTTTCCCATACAAGGCGAATTTCCTATCAAAAATACATTCCATTATCGATGCCTGATCGGTTAACGTCCTTCGTCCTGACAAAGCGTTAGCAGTTCCAACTCATACAGCACTTACCCACCTGTTTAGAAATTAAACCTTTCTGGTGCTCAGAGAGACGGAAAAGCCTGTTTCTCCCAGGCTTAGAACACTTCCCCACCAAATCTTAGCCTACCCATGATCATTCCCAGGCCCGTGAAACTTTTAAGCGGCTCAAATAAGAGAAAGACTCCTACCTTGGGCTTCTCGTGCCCCTTCAGTTTTTGTCCGCTGTCAATGGCTGCATCTTTAGCAGTCGGGGACTGCAAGCATCCGAGGCAACGGACACAAAAACGGGCTTTCTTCGGCTCACTGCTGTTCCCAGGCTTTTACGTGGTGTCTTGGGCTCTGCCTGCTTAATTCATTCCCGATTCTACTGAAAGGAAGTCCGGCCCGGCGAGACTGGCGGGCTAGCGATTGCTGGAGACCGTTTTAACGGCAAGAGCAAACTAACCACCTCCCATGCCCCCAAAACAAGCGTGTGAAGACACTTGAAGGCCCCCCAAATTTCCAAAGAGGGCCTATTACTAAAGAAGAAAAAGCCACGAGACAAAATCGAGCAATCTAGATGTGACCCTGAGAACAACACTCTTCACTTGGAGCAGAGCTTCATCTGTGGCTATTATCCCGGGCTTTGCCTGGCGCTACTGAATGGTTGCCATGACAACATGGTAAACAGGATTCAAGTGACCAGGAGGGGTGTAAGGGGATTGTTTTGTTCGGGGAGAAGAATGGTTGCTTTAATGCCTCCTTTACTAAAATTTCCTGAAAAGGTAAGGCTGCCTTTTTATGAGGCGTCTGTCTGTATGTGATGTTCTCAAAAGTCAAGATGCTAGCAAGGGGCGCTCCAGTTACAGGCAAGCAGGCGACACGAGGGGCAATCAGAAGGACAGGAAGAATTATGGAAGGTTCCTCGATTCCAAGGGGGCATTTTCCAGGAGGTATGTGGAAGAAACGGAACCACCCCTAAAGGCTGTGAGACCAACTGAACGCAGAGAGGAGTCAAGGGGGCTGATGATCCAGATAGCTCTAAGATGTCCTAGCTCCCTGGTGCTCCTGATGCTTTTGCTCTCCTCATTTTCTCATGTGGTTTTTATGGGTTTCTTCCACACAGAACAGTATCATTTGCGTTTTATCCTGCGCAATAGAGATCTCTCTCTCAGCACTTCGCCTTTCGGCCAATCAAAAACAGTCCTATTCTTAGGAACTATTACCTGAGAAAATGTTCATCGTATTGGGAACAGACTGAATACTTGGCATTTTGACACTTCCTGACCACGTGCATATGTCAAAACTCAAAGAGCCTTCAACACAGATAGCCTTAATGTTAACTTTGGACTTCGGAATACTGGTTCATTAATTATAATAAACACGCCAAACTCACGTACTCATGTACAATGTTAATAGGAGGGAAAACTCCGTGCGTGCGTGCGTGTGTGTGTGTGTGTGTGTGTGTGTGTCGAGGGGGATGGAAAGAGATATGGGAACTCCATGCGATATGCTCAAATTTTCTGTAAATTTAAAATTTTCTAAAAATTATAAAGTCAATTTTAGGGGCACCTGGCTGGCTCAGTTGGTAGAGCATCCCACTCTTGATTTTGGGGGTCATGAGTCCGAGCCCCACACTGGGTGTATAGATTACTTAAAAAGAAATAAAAGATAAAGTCAATTTTTAAAAATTGAAATAAATGTTTATCCTGTAACAGCGTCAAGGAATAAAGAAAATTTTTAAAAAACCCAACAAACAAACAAACAAAAACCCACAGCAGCAGTTACAACAATCTGCCAAAGATAGGTGATTTAAAACTAAACTCAAAAAGGAAAAGGGCTGGCAACAGTCTTAGGAAGCTTTTCCTGTGATCCAGCATAAACTGGGGTTGGAATCTGCGAGGACGGAAAGAGCTGTAGTAAAAACGTGGAGCGTGTTCTCCGTCTCCCACCTACAGCGCAGGGATGAATTCTTCCACATAGTCCAACACGGCTGTTTCGTGTCCCCCTTAGCTCATTTACTACCTACAACTGTCCGCTACACAGGTGCTGCCCTGCCCTCATCCACACCTCAGAGAGGAGGAAGCAACCCCAAGGCCACGGGACTGCCCAGCGACAAGAGTGGGGACAGGAACCTAGGCACACAGCTCTGCTCCACATCTGTCTCGCCCCATGGCCCCTGCGGGGCCCTGCCATAGGCCTCCCACCCACACTCCCAGGACCACGGCGCCTCCTCACGTCCTGTGTCTGGCCCGAGCGGAGCACAGCCATCTGTGACCTCGGTGTAGAGCACCAATGGATGACCCTGTTCTGCAGGAAAGCCTGTGAGTGCAGAGAGGGAGAGCAGAGAGGTGCCGGCTAGCATCGTGTGCTGATATTTGAACACAAAAGGGCTGAATCATACTAAGGATATCACCCTAATACTGATCTGCTGGTATATCCTTAGGGTCACTTGCACCAACATCAATCAAAGAGGTTCCAGAAGCAAAAAACATGCCTGAAATAAATTAACTAGAATGAAACCTGCAGCCGTCAGGATTAAAAGTAGCAAGTCAGCAGGTGCCTGACTGGCTCAGTCTGTGGAGTATGGGCTCTTGATCTTGGGGTTATAAGTGTGAGCCCCACACTGGGTTACATAAGATAAAAATCTTTAAAAAAAAAAAAAGTAGTAAGTTAGGTCTCTATCTTTGGCAAAGTTAAGCACTCATATACCATGAGTGAGTGCACCATGTACTTGGATAAGTGATTCAATTCACCATTCACTGAGCACATACTGTGGCCTGGACACTGAGCTAGGCGGCATGGTGCAAGGACAGGCAAGGTAGGTCCTACAAAGTTGTACTTGCTTAAGATCTTCCATATGCAGAGGACACTTTATTCAGAAAATAGGATTAGGGTAGAGAAAACAATGACTAAAAAAAAATTGCTGCAAGAAAGCTCAGTAAGGCTAATGACAAGTAAGAAGAATAAAAGGAAAGAGAAAAAGATTTAGGAAGAACAGGACAAAAATTCAAGGTAGGAAATATGCCACATGATCATCAGAACTTTTTAAAGAAATGTTTGGTCTTTGTTTAAAAAAAAGGGGGGGGGTGGGGAAGGGGATGGCCCGGACGGCTCAGTCGGCATCTCAGGATCCTGAGTTCAAGCTGGAGACAGAAAACAAAAAACACAACCCCCCCCCCCCAAGAAAACAAATGGCAGGCAGCACCTGGATCACACAAATATAAAGTCCCCAGGCCTGAATGCGCTGAATTCATGAATTCATTCACGGAATCACTGGGCCTCTGGAAACAGGAGGTTTAGGTTTTCTTAATGCCTGCACGGTGTGTCCTCACTTCCGGTGCGGCGGCAGCCTGTCTTGGGTGTTGTCCAAATGAGGAAGTTAGTCTGATATAAACAGTGGCACCATGACAGAGCGGGACACGGGTCATCAGGATCCATGTAAGTGCAAAGCCCCGGCATCCTCTCAAGTCTTTCAAGGACCACCATGTGAGAAGCCGACAGGTCCTTGTGTCTCAGGGCTCACGGAGGGTGCTTCAAAGACAAGGCCACCATGATCGGGTTAACTCTTTCTCCAGCTCTGTACTCCGCCTGAGATTCCAATTTCCAGCAAACATGACGGCAGTGCCCCCTCAGGGACCTCAGTTTCCCTTCCCCTGGGGCCTCCCCGTGGCGCTTCCCTCTCCTCACTCTTCCCCTCTTCCCTCAGATAAAGCTCACTCCCAGCCGCCATGACTGCTAGAAGCCTCCCTCCACTGGCCTTCAGCCTCGAGGTGATTCAGGTGACCCACGTCCTGCCTTTTTGGAGGAGACTCTGACAGAATCTTTGAGGATATTGTTATGTTGGGTTGAAAGCCTGAGGAGGATGCTGCCGGAAATGAGGATGTTTCCCCCCTAGGATCCAAGGGTTCCTCACATCAAACCTCCAGAAGGAACAGTGAGGAGGGTCAGCCAGGCACGTTCCTGACAAGGGACAGCCTCACCTTCCCCACATTCGAGGCTGGGAACTGCAGACAACCAGGGCTCACACCCCGGAAGGTTTCCCTGATATGTATCAGTTTGTTCCCTTCTTTAATTCTGTCCTGCACTTCCTCAGGGTTTTTCTGAGGAATGTTAATGACAGACTTTTCTGACTAGAACTTATTTGCTGAAACACCAGGCGGGGACAGAAGGGAGAGATCACAGGCCATGGGCCACCCTTGGGGAGAAATTCTGATGAAGCAAAGCAGGTTTCCTTCGTTAGGGAAATCTCCCGGTGTTGGTTTGGACACTCTTGAGCCAGAAACTAGTACTGCCCAGTGAATCACAACAGAAAAAAAGCTAACAGGCTACACTGCCGTCTAAGAATTGTCTAACGGAGAAGTCTGCCCTTTGTAAACTCCAAAATTCGAAGCCGAGTGGAAGATTACATCCTGCAGTGCTGTGTAAGGCAAAGAACTGACTGCACACAAGCCCCTGTGCAGAGGCAGGCTTTTTTATTTTTCTTTTTAACTTTTTATTTTAATTCCAGTATCGTTAACACACAGGGTAATATTAGTTTCAGGTGTACAATATAGTGATTCAATAATACGTCAGCTGGTGCTCGTCACAAGGGAACGCCTTCATCTCCATCACCTGTTCTGCCCATCACCCCACCCCCTCCGCTCTGGTGACCAACATTCTGCTCTTCACAGCTAAGAGCCTGTTTCTTGGTTTGCCTCTTTTTTTCCCCTTTGCTTGTTTGTTTTGTTTCTTAAATTTCACACATGAGTGAAATCATACGGCATTTGTCTTTCTCGGACTTACTTCATTTAGCATAATAGCTTCTAGCTCCATCTATGTCTTTGCAAATGGCAAGATTTCATTCTTTTTTTTTTATGGCTGAATAATATTCCATTGTATTCAAAGGTAGGCTTTTTAAAATTTGCCTCCTAACTTGGCACCAGAATTTCTCAACGCTAGTGAAATGTCTTTTATACAATACCTAAGATTAGCTACATGCTGTTTCTAAAAAAAAGTCCACAATTACTATAGCTGAATTGACAGAATGTCTAGCATTTCAGTTATATTCTCCCTGCTTGCACTTGCTTTTCAAAGCAAAACACAAAAATCCCAAATAACAAAAACCTTGTAATAGTCCCAACAAAGGATTTCCAGATGCTTTAGGCCCAAGCACCCACTCTGAGCTTCCCACTTGTCAAGGAGGGGAGGCAGCCTCTCCTACAAGCTCAGGGCCCACTGGGCTGTGTGCTCACACTCAAAAAAGCTACCACAGGAGTCTGGGATATGTTAGATATGCTCCTAAAAGCACAAAGCAACTCCTTCACTTTCTCTAAGGCCACATTTCTTTAGGCCACAGACTTTGAAGCCACTGTTTTTACCCCTCTGGTCATAGAATTTTCAAAAATAAACCCTCCAGAATCTGCCCAAACCCATGATCCATGCTCCTGAATGACGCACAATATACCTACATACACGTAAGCTTGAGTACATCCTCTCAAGGTCCCCTGAAGAACAAATGACTGGAAAAGGGTATGAGGTAGGGACAGACAGTCTCATCCCTTTGCACCAGAAATATATACTCCCCATCTACGGGGTGATGGCAGGTAGGATCTTCCCTGTGAAGTTTCTAGAAGCACCAACACTTGGACAGAAGAAAACTCGTAATAAACTCCACAGGAGGGCTGTTTACATACATTTCATTGACCATCAACACTAGTAACATCTGATATTTTCAATGGGACCAAATGAATGCTAACAAGTCGTAATTAACTATTTCCATATTCTAATTTGCATCTTCACACTTAAAAATCACACCTACATCTTGGGCCTCGGACAAGTCGGTTCATGCGTCTGAGCCTTTAGTTTCTGGTTGCATTTAAAATGGTACCAAGACACCTTTCCAGAGTCTCCTATGGCCCATCTCTTGGTGAGCATTAATTAGTGTCTACCACAGGTCAGGCGACGGAAAGACCGTAGGCAGGACCTATGAAATAGGAGGCTGGGCTGGCTCATTCCCTTAAATGCAAAAACCAAAGCAACTGGGCACAGTCAAACCCCAGCCAGAAAAAACAGACACCGAAAAGAGGTAATTTCTTCAATATTCTGCCTGCTGAAGAGTTTCCAAGCGGGCCTAATTTCAAAAGCAATTACAATTTAAAGGAAAAATTCCATGTCACCTGAGAAAAAAACAAATACATGAGGCACCGAGTTTTTCAAATTAAAATTTCTATCCTTATATTAGTGCTGGCATGGCGGGTCCCCATTTCACTAAATCTAAGATACCAGTGCCTATAAACCTGCATGATTAGGTTACACATCCCAGGAACAGGAAAAGAGCTCCCAATGAAACTATGGCTTGCCAGAAGCTGTAAAATGCACCCCAATACCCAGGTCCTTACATTTTGGGAAAAAAATGGCATGCCTGAAAGATAAAATATGGTATTATTAACACTGTTGTAAAGAGGAAGAGTAACAGGTCAAACAGCTCCTGTGAGTATAGACCCAAAGCGTGAAGTCCATTTGTATTGTAAATACTGCCCACTGAGGTTATGAAGTGAAATATAAACCAGCCGACATGGTATATTATTATGTTTTGACTAATTTCCTACATTGTGTTCCAAAACTACATATTGTATATGCTGCCATTTTTGTGATAATCTAAGACATCTGAATATAAATTCAAGAAACAGAAAGACGAGCTACTCTTTTAAGCTACCAGAACAGATGCACAGATCTTCCACATAGGACCGATCTCAGCTGCTTTATGCCATACAAATACCAAATTCCCCACCATCGCGGCTCATACTAAGCTAGCAAACTTAACAGGTTACTCTTGGTTAAAGAAAGCATCCACTTTTGCCTTCCTAGAAGACAGAGAGTTCAATATTCCTGTTCTTAGAAACATTTTTAAACCATAAATGAGGAATCACTAATATTAAAGTCACAGGCAACTGGTAAACAAGATAAAAAGGAAGATCTAGCATCAGCAAAGTTATCACAATATAACACAAGTCTCAGGGGAAACAGTTCATGTCAGATTCCTTTGCTCAAGCCTTATTTCCACATGAGGGACCAATGACATTTCTGTCTTGGGGGGGGCGGTTCCCTATCTTCGGGAGGTTACCAAGAGTTGATTATTTCCCAAATCAAGATAATTTCCATTTTTCAACAACATTTTAGGGCAAGGTGCCCATTTAGTCTTGGATTCAGCAACTACATACATTGAATACTAAATTTTCTTTGTTTAGATAGCTTCTTGTAACACTCATATTGTTTCTGATCAGGCTATGTAGCATTAAAAAGCTAACCTCACAGAGCCTACCCATGAAAACTGATGATGGCAGCCTTTCAGGGGTTTTCAAATTAGGCCTGACCACATGGTTAGAATCCTTCAAAGTCAGCATTGCTACTTAGAATACAGAGCCTTCATCATGTTTCTTGTTTAAGAAAGCAACATGAAGGGCGCCTGGGTGGCCCAGTTGGTTAAACGACTGCCTTCGGCTCAGGTCATGATCCTGGAGTCCCGGGATCGAGTCCCACATCCGACTCCCTGCTCAGCAGGGAGTCTGCTTCTCCCTCTGACCCTCTTCCCTCTCGTGTGCTCTCTCTCTCTCTCTCTCTCTCTCTCAAATAAATAAAATCTTTTAAAAAAATAAATAAAAGAAAAAAAAAGCAACATGAGAAAAGAAATCAACCACAAAACCTACACCAACTATCTCTTCCATAATAGAAGCCTGCCCCAAAATTTCAAACCAAATCCTTTAAAAAAAAGAAAAAAAGAAAAAAAATCGTGAAAGCTTCACAATATTTCCTTTTAAACTAGATTTCTCTAAAGCTTAATAGCATCCTTCAGAAGCAGACAAATAGGCCCAAGAGACGAAGGGAATTTTTCCATTTAATGTTAGGTTATAATAATATCATATATCCTTCGAACCATCTATGATGAAAGGACTATAGAGAAAGTGCCCCAGGAGGCGGTGTCCTTAAAGATCCAGCCTCAGCCTAGCACTGCTGTAAATCTTACCTTCTGCGTGTTTGGCTTGATACAGCGAACAAAGAAAGGATTAGAGGAGCTTAGCGTTGCCATTAAGGAATGCAGTGAGTCCTATTAGAAAGGAAAAAGTATATGTTGATTTAGTCTCTTACTATGCCATTCTTTAGATTTCTTAGCATTCTAGGCACTGATCAGAAACAGGAATAAAAACCAATATAAATCATAGGACTAATAGGAGTTTTTACTTTTAATATTGTCATTCTGATATAAAATAAAGCCAAGATACTACAATTCGTAGTCACTGAAATTATTTCACAGTATACAGAGCTCATTTATCACTTCTTTGAAACAGTATCATTAAAAACAAAAACATTGTGTTAACCAGCAAAAAAGTAACCCCAGGCTATTTCGATGATGTTGCGTACAAAAAACCTGTCCTATCCCCCTTGGAGTTTTTTTCTCCTAATTCATTATTTCCATCAAAATGACAGTCTCTACCAGTATCCCACAATCTCTCAACTCTTACCCTCAAATCACCAGGCAGATCAATCTTCTGTAATACTGCTTTCTTTTTTTGCTTGTTTTTTAAGATTTTTTGTTGTGGTGGTTGTGAAGAATTTTTAACATTTCCCAAAGCAGACAGAGTATGTAATGAGCACTCATCACCAGCTTCAGCTCATGGCTAATCTCATTTCATCCGATCCCTGTCTGCGTACATATTATGCCCACCCCTCATAGGAAAGCAAATCCCAGACAGCGTATTAGTTCATCCCTCAAGATTTCAGTATGTGTTATTAAAGGCTACACACTTTCAAAATGTATGTCGTCACCAGATCATCATCCTAAAAAGCTTTAATAGGAATTCTTTAATACCAATATTAAAAGAAGCAACTGTCTCAAATTTCATGTTAAATCTTCAAATGTCTCAAATTTCATAATTTTTAAATGGTCTGTTCTTTGGGGTGCCTGGGTGGCTCAGTTGGTTAAGCGTCCGACCCTTGGTTTCAGCTCAGGTCACGATCTCAGGGTCGTGAGAGGGAGCCCTGTTGGGAGGCTCCACGCTCAGTGCAGAGTCTGCTTGAGTTGCCCTCTCCCCATCCCCAAATAAATAAATAAATCTTTAAAAAAAAATGGTCTGTTTTTTGAAATCAGAATGTAAATGAAGTTCTCGTATTGCAGTTGACGGGTCTTTAAGTCTCTTTAAAACCACTGGTTTTCCCTCCATTTCTGGCTCCTTTTCCTTCTTACAGTCTTGCTGAAGAAACTGGGTTGTCTAGGGCACTGCACTGATGAGTTACTTCTCTGCTTCGAAAGCTTTAGGATTTCTCACAGATGACAAAATGGCCTGGTACACATGGCCCTTCATATCTTCTGGTACCAGTTTAACTCCATACAAGGCATCCTGTCAGCTGGCTCCACCCATACTCTTACAGGGACAGAATCCAAAACTCCTGTCTCAGGACTCCTTTCTCCTGTCTGGTCTCTTGACCTGGACGGCCTGCCCACTCTCTGCCATTTCCTTGATTCCTAGCGCAATTTAACCCCCAAATATCCACAAAGCCTTCCAAGGCAATTCCAGGCAACGCCGTCCTAGAAAAAGGAAACGTAACAACTCCACCGGCAGACTAAGAGTCTAGGTTTTAGAGTCAGACAGGTTCACTTCAAATCTTAGTTTCAGTCCTCGGAGGGACTGAAGGGGTCTCCATCTCTCTAAACCTGTTTCCTCATCTGTAAAACGGGGACCACAGTACATACTTACAAGGTCATGGGAGAAATGAACAAGATAGCATACATGAAGCGACTAGCCTGGTGACTGGCACGTAATACATACACAGTAAGTGGCAGCTATTTTTATTATAACCTACCTGGGTCAAACCTGCCCGTCCTATCACACAATCCAGCACCATCAGCAATGCTGGTGTGTCCCTGGCTCATCACCAGCTGCCCTGTACAACAGACCTCACACAGAACCCCACTGGATGCATCCTGCTCTGGGCAACTAAATGAAAGACAGACTCTTTGAAGGCAGATTTAATAAATGTCTATTGACTGACATGCCTCCACTTCTCTTCATATTAGGATCTGTTACTTGGGGGTAAAACAGAACAATTAAGTTCGGAAAATAGTCTTTGTATGCTCTACCTCTAAACTTTCTAAAATGGCCAAACCCTTAAAATGCAAATAAGAATGGTCCTTATTTTCTCTGAATTCTGGGTATCTGGACAAGGTAACTGACATTGGCCTTACTTAAATATGCACTTACTTGGTCATTATTCCTAGTTATGATACTGCCAACGTATCTGGGAAAAATACAAAAATCCACACGTGGAAAGAAATATACTCTATATTCATATGAGCCTCTAAATAAAAATCAGAGTGATCCCACATGGCCAAAAGGTCCTTCAACTTAGAATATGGAGCTATTTATTTTTAACAAGACAAAAAAAATATCTACGTTTTCATCTGACTCGGAAAAAGTTTATTTTATTTCGAAAGCACTGTCTGGTGCCATAAAAGAGAAAAAAACCAAATACTTTTATGGACCTCACATCCCCCCAATTTCTGCTTTCAATTCCTAAAATCACAGCAACCGTGGACTCATGAAAGCCAGCAGGGCAGACTAACCTTGAACTGGGAGCTGACTGTAGGCCGTCGATGTTTGCTTCCACATTTCAAGGTATCCTGGTTATTGCGGCTTGAAACGTGTTCAAACAGGTCATAGATGAAGTCGAATCTGTGTGAGCAGAGAGCAGGAGGGCCGTGAGGGGCCCAATAATTAGGTGTTGGATTCCTGTAGTTACCATGCCTGTTTCCCACTGAAAGTGACCCACGAAGTCCAGGAAGAACTGGAACAGCTTCCAAAGATTTCAAAGCAACCATTGCCAAGGAGCTTTAGGCACTGGAAAAAAAAAATTGTGGCCCCCCCCTTCTGAGCACTAGCATCTTGCAGAAGAGAAGTAGACTGGGATGAAAGTGACCCAGGGTGACATGCCACTGAGGAGCGCTGTGTTTCCAGAGGGCCACCTAATTTCCTTGCAAGCCTTAATGTCTTTGCCTGGTGGAGGCAGACGGTTTTGCACATCTCACAGTGTTTCGCAGATCCACCCAGTTAACACAGGGAAAGGTGCTCATCTGCAGTGAAGTACACTGGAGTTTCAATCCTGCCTCCATCCCTTCCAAGCCACAGGACTTGGGCAGATGCTGGACTTAGCCTCATTTTTCATTTGAAAAATGAAGGTATAAATTTTAGAATTTATGTTATTGCTAAAAAATTCTATAAAATTACCACTACTAATAAAAAGTAAAAGGCTTCTCAATAACTTCTATCTTTCTTGCATGGAAGATGCTACAGCCATGGGCTGTGAAGTGGGGGGCGGGTGGCTTCCCTGAGAGCAGGGAAGGCCTGGAGGACATCCGAGCATCCACCCCTCCCAAGGCGGCACCGTCAAGGCTGTCCCGCCACTTCTCACTTTGCCCCCATCCCTTTTTCATTTTTGTTCCAGGGTGCTATTTCGTGCTCACCCTTTCAGGTTCTCTAACTGTGCTTTGAGTGCTTTGGAGAAAAGCTCGGGTTCCATTAAAATGTCACAAGTGTCAAAGGTGAAAGAGAGCAGAGCCAGCAACAGCCCAAGCCCCTCACAGTTTTGCAGAGAGAAACCTGGACTGGAACAGAAACTTCTTTACTCCAGTCACAAAACCCCTTTACGTGAAGGCAGAGGCGACCAGCCAAACACCACCCTGCTGACCTCCACACCTGTGATCTTCCCACAGCCAAAGGGTTCTATCTAACATCAAGGTCATTTGTAAATGTATCATTTAAAATCTAACAACTAAGAAATTGCTTTGATAGATAACATGCTATGGTTTTTTCAAACATCACCACTCTTATTTTTTTTAACCTTTTTTTTTTTTTTTTTTGAAATAAACTCTGCCCCCAATGTAGGGCTCGAACTCAGGACCGCGAGATCAAGAGTCACATGCTCTACCGACTGAGCCGGCCAGGTGTCCCTGAGTATTGCCATTTTTATAGACCCAAAAACTCATCTAAAAATAGGAACAGCTGACAGTGCTGTAAACGGCTAATCTTCCCACAGGAAAGTTAAAACAAATCTAAATATCTTCCAGGTCTAAGCTCCTAAACTGACGTTGTAGGTGGGCTTCCTTCACCCCAATTCACAGCTGTCTGTGTGACCAGGTGGCCACCGACATTTACATTCCTAAAAGTATTAGGGTTTTTAATAATTGTGCTACTTTCCTTCCTTGGATAATAAAAATTTGTTTCTGTAAAGAGATTCATGCTGGATCTGAAACAAGTATCGAAAGCTTCAACCCAAGGGTTATTTCTTGCCCTTTCTCCCACACACAGCCTCCTGCTTTAATACACACAAACGGCTAGACTAACCAGCTACTGATGTAATGGTGTGAATTTACAATTCATGAATGAATAAACGAACGTGTAAGTTTGTCATCTTAGCTGAGTTAATACTTGTTTATTTTTTCTGACATCCCTTAAACTAGAGACAGATGGGGTCCTACAGACCCAAGGCCGAAACCAATTTAACACATAGCTAGCTCTAAGCTTGTTGTGAAGAAAGGAGGTCATCCTGGTTATGAACTTAGGTTCTGGAGCCAAGCAGAGCAAATCAAAACTAGCTGTGGGTTCTTGGGCAAGGCACTTCACTGCTCCAAGAATTAGTCTGTTCATCTGCATACCAGGATTAATAGTCTCTAACTCATGGATATGCCTGCTGTTCTTAGGGCACCTCATTAAATGGTAGTCACTGCCACTTGTATTACTTTCTATATCTTGGTCATTTTATTAATGAAATATTGCCCATGAAAGGAGATTATAAATCAAGTTGCTTCCATATTAATTTTTTCTATATTTGTAAATTAAAAGAATTTGCACAAGTAATAGTTTGCTTGCTAAGGATGTCTTGGGGAGGAGACTGACATACCGGCTTTCTCTTAGCAAGTTGAGAAGATCATCTCTAAAGGTATCTCTGTTCTTCTCCAAGATGCCCCGGACATCATACTGCACCTGGTTTTTACAAAAAATAAATGAGAAACGGTACAACTGATCAAAAGAATAACTTCAGGTCATAAGCATCTCCTTTAAAAGCCAGACCTATGAAGAGAAGTCATTTTGAAACATTTATGAATGGCTTCTGAAATTACTATTTCTCCAAATACCAAATGGGCAAATATCAATAAGGATCTTAATTAGGAAGTTACCTCTCCAGCGTAGTGTTTCACTCCAAAATTGTTGACTGCAACTCTGGGCTTCACGTAGAAGTGGTTATTCTAACAAAGAAACAAATACAAATGCCTAATTTCACTTGCTGATTTGCACTGACTTCCCAAAAGAATTAACTACAACAGATCGTGGAAACAACTTGAAAACCCACCACACTTCAGAGGTTTAGGTCAGAGTGTGTGATACACTTTATCAAAACCATGCAGGACTCGTCATCGCAGAAGTGAGGTTAAATTCTATACTCATCAACTAAATGTGGGCACGTTCTGACGAGTAGCCCCAAATCTATCCCTTTAACTTATTTCAACTTAGTTCCAGCATCTGGAGAAGACAGCTTTGCTTTGAGAAAAAAATTACATGTGGGAAGCACAGCGGAGCCAACAGCACTGAAATATCTTATGTGTAATCTTAATCCACAGAGCTGCTACTCAGACATAATTAGGAATTGGCAGGTTTTGACATACAGCGTGTTGACTGTGTAACTTCTCCAGTAAGGTGCTGTCTGTGGCTTGAGGAAAATGGCTTTCTTCATTGATAAGGGCGAGGAGACCAAGTTTCTAGAAGAGAGAAAAGAAGTTAAATGAATTAAAAGTTGAATGCCTCAAAATATTTCAGAGCTTCCATCCCCCCTCTCAAGTAAGTGTTTGTTAAAGGAAAAGGCACAGCAATTTCTTGGTTTAAAAAAATTCAGAATGATTCTATGAAGACATCCCATGAATTTAAGTGTCCCAGAAACACGGAAAAATGGAACCCACCACAATTTCGTGGAGGAAAAGTACAAGTGGCCAGTCTACTATTGGTGGCAAAGCTTTCGATGCTGACTTAAAGTCTAAGTGAAGCCAATTCACATACTGTTGATTCTAAAATATGGAGTTCAATGAGACAATAGGCTTGAAGCGGCCAAGTATTTAAATTCAATCTTGCACATTTGCATGTATGTTTCCAAATGGTCCATTGTGTTCTAAACATTCACATCTTTGATGTGCATGTTCGCACAAGCTATTCTGTTCCCATAAATATGAATCAGCCCAGTGGGACACCCTTGGGACTGCTACAACGCTTCAACAATGTTACCTTCTCAATCAGGTCCAAGCATTCACCATTGTCTATCCAGTCAATGTCTTCCCACACCAATCCCTCCCTGTAGCAAGATTTAAAAGGGCTAGGTTATAATAAAATAGAGCTTTAAAGCTATCTAATTAAGTGGCTGATTTAAAAAAAATTTTTTTGAAGTGGAATCCTATGAGTGCTTACCTGCTATATTCTAGCTGTTCCAGAGAAAAAATATGCTTGTTGAAATATTCCTGAAGTTTCTCATTTGCATAGTTTATATTGAACTGCTCGAAGTGATTAACCTAAGGGGGGGGCGGGAAACCATTCAACAAGTATCTTTAGTGCCCTTACTATTACACATACAGGTAAAGAAAAGGAAAAATAAATCTGCGGAGAAATATATCAATATTTATTTGAAGAGATTTTACGATCAGTCAATAAGTGGACAGAAAAGAATTCATGCATCCCACTCTTCAGAAGCATACCTCAAAGTTTTCGAATCCAAAGATGTCAAGAATGCCAATGGATTTAAAGTCATCTTTGCCTTTGATCCTGCTGTTAATCTTCTTAATCACCCACTCGAAGCAGCGTGCATAAAGTGCCATGGCCAAGGAGTCTCTGCTGTCTTCCGCCTGGGGGAGAGGAAACACAGTGACTGTCTCCCGCTGACCACGGACAGCCTGGGCAGGCAAGTCCATCCCTGCCCCCCTCGAAGACACATGCACTAAACAGGAGTAACACCTGTGCACCCAATACCAAGTAAATCAGTACCATCTAGGAAAACACAGGTGTCTAAAGAAAGGGCGAACTGGAACTCACTTTCCAGTAGGATTCACTATGACCCCCTTTACATAGCTGGCTTTCAAACTCAAGTTTTTATGTTGAGTTACAGGAGAAAATCTGAACCAACATACATACAGCTACAAATTTTGTTAGGTTTAAGACAACAATTAAGGCCTGAGTTTTCTCATGATCATCTTCTCATAATCTACTTTTTAAAAATTTTTTATTTATTTTTAAGATTTTTATTTATTTGAGAGCGAGTGAGAGAGCGAGAGAGAGCATGAGCAGTGTGAGGGGCAGAGGGAGAAGCAGACTCCCCACTGAGCAGGGAGCCCGATGTGGGGCTCGATCCCAGGACTCTGGGATCACAATCTGAGCTGAAGGTAGACACTTAACCAACCGAGCCACCCAGGCACCCCTCATAATCTACTTTGTACACAGAAAAATTTTCTTCATGGTATGTATGATTAGCATTTTTACTTACCCAATCAAGAAACGGATATTAGATGGCCTGGCACATATAATTGGCTCAAGGCAGTAGCAGAAGCAAAACTAAGTACTACTACATAAATAATAACAATAAATTACAATAGCTCATGTTTATTTATTACTTAAGTAACTGGCATATATTTATTATTATCCTTACAAGAATCCTATGAATTAAGTATGATAATTATCCTTGTCTTACAGAGGAGGAAACAGACACAATGAATGCATTCCCCCAAAATGGAAAGTAGTATGTCAGGACTTGAACTCAGGAAATCTCCATCAGACCCAGTCCTCTTAGACACTTGGCTGCACTACCTCTAAGAAAATAAACAACTTTGTCTCTTCCCCTCAGCAGGGGTATCTTCTTTATTTTGCTCATTTGAATGGTTTGTTGTAGTTACTTATTTGAATCAAAGCTGTGAATGTGAAACCCCAGGAGTGTCTTTTAAAACAAGCTCTGATGGCAAAGGGCACATACCTGTTGAACAGTGAGAGGTGTGAGGATCTCTTCCCCCCTGAGGAACATGGATCTCTGCGTCAGAGCATCTGTGAGCTGTGCAGAGTCCAGCCCAAGGAGCTCTGCAGACCTGCCCAAGGCTGGAAATGAAGAACAAGGGGAAAGCGGATGCCCTGAGCCAAGAAGGAACGGGCCACGGGACCCCAAGGCTAACTCCACATGGCGATACATTACAGCAGAGAACATTCCTCAATCCCTCAGGTAGAATTTACAGAACACGCATTCTATTGGTAAGTTATTCACTCCCTTAATGGGTCTCAGGCTAGTAGCAGAGAACCTGGCGCTTGGACCAAGTGTGGTCCTGAGACCCCAAGGCAGGGGCTACCCAAGATCTGCCAGAGGCTTGCAAGGTCCTAACTATTTTCTGTGATATTAAGATGTCCTTTGCTGTTTTACTCTCATTCCCTTACCATGGTACAGAGGAGTTTTCTAGTGGCTACATGACATGAGGTATCTCAACAAACTGAATGCAGAAGCAGATAAGAGAATCTAGCTGTCCTCCATGACATCAGATGCTTTAAAAGTCTGCAAAAGTGTAAGACAGTGTCACTCCTTTTTTAAGATTTTATTTATTTCAGAGAGAGAAAGAGAGAGAGCACAAGCAGGGGGGCAGGGGGAGCGGCAGGCAGAGGGAGAAGAAGGCTCCCCGCTGAGCAGGGAGCTCGACGCCGGGCTTGATCCCAGGACCCTGGGATCATGACCCGAACCGACTGAGCCACCCAGGTGCCCCACAATGCCATTCTTCTCACGGATTTTCTTTTGTTTTGGAAAACAGTCTTTTACATAAAAATATGATTATTTTAATATGCAATGGGTTTTTTACGGTTATTTCAAAATTAATTAGTTTTTTACAACACCTCAGTTAATTTCCAAGGGTGTAACATGAACAGACATGACCCACATAAACAATAGCTCTTTGGAGTTCTCTACGGTTTCAAGATGATTCAGAGGCGCTGGGACAACATGTCTGAGAACCACTGACCTACAGCGCTGTCCTCGCCTATAGCCCTTTCAACCTTTAGCGCATCCAATCCCCAAGGCTTCGTGCCCTACACACTGCTTCCATCGGGAAAGTTCCGGAAGTAAATACAGAAATCACTTCAGGAGAAGTGTATGTGTGATTAGCATTTTTACTTACCCAGTCAAGAACAACTGGAAAAGGACAACTGACATAGCGATGTGCGTATTAATTTTTAGTCCTGACAACACGTCAGCGAAGCACGTTATAGATAAGACATCGCTAGCGTCGGGGGATACGTAACTCAAGGAAACAGACTGTAGCAGAGCTGAACAGTGAACGGCATTTCCACCCGAGAACGAACGGTCTTCCCGGGACACCACGTCACCACTCACAAACTATGCAAAAGAGAGCAACACCACACCCCTGACCCCTATCATTCTTCTACATCTAATCCTCGTTGCTCCTATTTCTCTGTTGGGTCCGCTTTCCTCCGTCCTTGCTAAGAATGAGAACACAGCCACCACTCCCTCCAATAATCACTCCTCATAGGCTTGGACCCTTTCTTAACTGACAGTTCCCATCCAATACAAAGTTCTGTAAGTCTCTGTCCAGGGTCAGAAAGCTCTTTCTGTAAAAGGCCAGAGAGTAAATATTTTAGGTCTAAGTTCCCTATGAGGAAAAAGCCAAGGGAGGGAAGGAGGCGGGAGGCGTCCTACCTGTTTTGAAGGACACTTGGGCCCCACCAGCAGTGATAAATTCTATGTTCCCAAGATGTAACACACCAGCAAGCAACCTCAAAACCTCCCAAACTTCTTCTTTGCTGAACTGCATCACTTCCATCGCCGTCTGAAAGAAAATCAATGTATTTAAGTTTTTGTTGGTTTTCTTCCATAGTAAAGAAAATGAAAAACCCATTACTCAGTAAAATTGTTAGGTATTGTTCTAAAGGCAAGAAAACAAGAAACAGATTCATGACCTCTCACTTTCAAATGATAAAGCCTTTGCACAGGCACCCATAAAAGAATGTGATATTAAGGAAGAACTGTACAATGTGGAGAGATCACCCAACCGATGACATAAAATGAGATATCTGCCTTATTAGGTACAAGTCTGCCAGGGACACCACAGAAGAATTACCTAAGAGAGTCACAGTAATGATGGTGAAAAAGAAATGCTTTTTCTGTAGATCCTGAAGCATAACGGAATATTTATCTTCTTGCACATAAGTTGGTGGGGAAGGGGAAGGCTTCATGGGACCGCTCCAGTGTACATTTCAGGGCTTTTCCTTAATGGCTAAATGCAGCAGGAACTCAAGTCAGAGGAATAAAACTCTCTATTAGGAACTCTGTAGATAGAGTCTCTGCTCCTTTTATAATAGGTATTGATGGATTAGATGAATGGATTCAGATCAGTCTTCCCTAGACATTCATCACATCTCTCTTTAATTTCTCCAAAGAACTTTTAAAGATCTTGTCTTGGCCCCTCTATAGGAAATGGAAGTTAATATAATGCTGTTTGGGGGAAAATAAAAATAAACAAGCCCCTAAGGGAGAGGAGGTTTGTTCCCAAATACAAGTATCTAAACAACTGAAGTCAATATCATCTGAATCACATCAAAGATCTGCTCATTTTCTACTGTGATTGATAGATTGATTGATTGATTTCAGAGATGCGGGTGCAGCGGGGAGAGGGAAAGAGAGAATCTTAAGCAGACTCCGCGCCTAACATGGAGCCTGACACGGGGCTGGATCTCAGGACCCTGAGATCATGACCTGAGCAGAAATCAAGAGCTGGACGCTTAATGCTTAACCAACTCGAGCCACCCAGGTGCCCCTCTATTATGATTTAGAAGCCATACTCTTGTCAAGAAAAAAGCATCCCTCTCCCCCAACTGAGGACAGAATTGTTGGCAATACTGATGAAAATGACCTACCAAGAGCACGTGGGCGCACAATGCAATAATCGTGACAATGACAATCACTTCAGGGGATTAGGAAGGAAACTGAGCACCACTGTGAAGCAGTAGAAATTGTAAAAGGAAACAAATGGAGATTTAAAATGTGAAAAGTTTTAACTTCTTTACAAGGAAAAAACAAAGTTGAAACAAAAGGCAAAAACAATAGGCAGGACAAAAATTTAAAAATTATAAGGGAAGGAGCAACAGCTTAGCCGTAATAAAGAAGATATGAACAACAAAAATAAGATAGACATTTCTTATAGGAGCATCTGCAAATCCTTCCTAGAAATCAAACATGTACTAATCAAAGAAAATCTGAGATTGCTTCTATTAAATTAGCAAAAAACTTGTGACTGATAAACCTAAAATTGGTGAAACTGGGACATTTATGCACTGATCATTTATGGATATAATATAATCTTTATGGAAAACAAGATTATATGACAGTATTGTGCTGGCCGCAGATGTACATAAACTTATAATGTTCAGAGAGGTTCAGTAACTTTCACAGGGTTGCACAACCAATATTCAAAGTCAGGCCCAATGAACCCAAAGTCCACAAACTTATTATCCAGCCAATGTTATTACTTTCTAAAGATATAAAAAGAAAAAAGCAATCTCTTATATAATCTTCCATAACTTATATGCTGGAAATTAATTCCAAGGAAAATCTCAACAGAAAAAGGAAGTTCTATAAAATATTCACTGCAGTGTTATATTAACATGTTGAGAAAAAATTCTAACTATCCTATAATCAGACAAGTCAAATACAGCAATAGTTGAGAACGGTTCAATAGTTTAGAATAATGTGTACTTTTTAAAGGAAATTATGATCATCCAGAAACATGATTTATGATAGCTTTATGTGAAAAGTTTAAAATTATATTTTTGTGGGGTGCCTGGCTGGTCGCTAAAGCATGGGACTCTTAATCTTGGGGTGATGAGTTCAAGCCCCATGGTGGGTGTAGAAATTACTTAAAAAAAAAACAAAACCACATCTGTAAATTTTTTAAAAATTATATTTTTGCAACTTTTTTTTTTAAAGTAATCTCTACACTCAATGTGGGACTCGAATTTACAACCTGGAGATCAACAGTCAGATGCTCTACCAAATGAGCCAGCCAGGTACCCCATAAAGAAAACCACGCTGGGAATTAAACATACTGTACTGAAAATAGCTGCAATGTTAGCGTTGGTAAACTCACAAATATTATGTTCCATCATGTCTTTTAATGTTTTGACAATATTTTTACAATAACGGTACAATATTTTTACAATATTAATGGGTGATTGGATAAACAAATTGCTGCCTATTCAATGGAATATCACTCACTAGAAAAGGGAATGAACTGTGTTATGTATGATGTAGATGAGTAAAAGGACCTAGACAGGAGAATACCCTCTGTATGATTTCACTTACAAGAACCTCTAGAAGAGACAAATCTACTGATTTATGCCTGAAAACAGATAAGTGGTTTCCCAGGAGTAGGGTGGCTGGGAAGGGCCAAGGAACTTTTGGAGTAAAGAATCACCCTTTAGGGAGACAAACCATGAGAGATGATGGACTCTGAAAAACAAACTGAGGGTTCTAGAGGGGAGGGAGTTGGGAGGATGGGTTAGCCTGGTGATGGGTATTAAAGAGGGCATGTTCTGCATGGAGCACTGGGTGTTATACACAAACAATGAACCATGGAACACTGCATCAAAAACTAATGATGTAATGTATGGTGATTAACATAACAATAAAAAATTAAAAAAAAACAATAAACAGAGGCTTTACTAAGAAAAAAAGAAAAAAGAATCACCCTTTATTTTGATTGTGGTTGTGGGTACATGGGTGAGTAAATTCAAAATCCATTAAAATGTATACTTTAAATGGTAGCATTTTATTATATGTACATGGCCTTTCAATAAATCTGATTACAAATAATAAAAATACCATGAATTACTTAATCAGGTGTTTAAAGACTCATTTCATTGGTTCAAGCAGAAATTGACACAAAGAATAAGAACTATTAGTCGAGTGCTTATCTATTAAAAAAACCATATGGAAAAATATTTGTTCAAATTTACTTATTCTAAAAGTTAAAAGTAAAGAAAGGTAGTTAAGAAATACAGAATAATTTCTTATTCTCAAGACACTTAAAATAGCAGTAAGGACCAAATCAAACAGCAAAATAATTATAAAGCACCTGCGCTGTACAAAAGTTAATACTTTCCCTCTCTATGATTCAAGTTTTCCTCCTATAAGGCATATTCAACACTAACTTATAAAAAAATTCTTAGATCATAGAAATGAAATCCTTTACCGTTTAAGTCAACTACCTGGACTTTATAAACACTAAAAGGAAATAAGACAAAAAAAAATAAGTTTGCTGTAGCAGAAAATGTCAAGCTATCAAATGAAAAATATCAAGAGATGCCCAATGAAAATGTTCTTGGCTAAGTTCTTAAAATACATACCGAAGTCATATACGGAGATAGAAGGCAAATAAAACGTGCTTACTGTGTTAATAAATTTGACTACTTTCAATCTAACTCTAAGTGAATTAGAAGCGTGGTGATTAGTAATTGCATTAATCATTCTGCGGGGTAATTTAATGGCTGCCCCCAGTTGGCAGCAGCGTGGGCATGCGTGCTGGAACCGCCAGTAAGAGCCTCTACTTACTGTGCCCTACTGTCCTGTTTACAGTCTTTCCGGTTGCAGCCTCCACCCCCCTTCGGCAAGAGTAGCCACTTTAAAGTTTATTATCATTACCTTATTTTCTCAACGATATGGCTGCAAGACTTAAAAAACAGGCTGGGAAATTCTCCGTATAGTTCAGAAGCACTAAACAGCAATTTAGTTATAATAAAACTGGCACAAAGTTAAAATATTTTCAATAAAGTCCTTATTAAGCACATAAAAAAAAATATAGGTGTTTGGGAAAGTGAGGGTGGGCAGTGGGGGAAGAAGAGGGATGACAAATATGGGACCTGGTCCCAATCGTGAAGGACCAAAGGAGGCCAGGCTCATGGCACTAGAAAGTAATAGAAAGGAGGGGCAAATTTCATGTGCTTCACTGCCAGAAGGTACATCTGCTTAGGGTCTCAGGCAGTTGGCTGTGAGGTGTAGAGGTGCCATTCAAGGCAAAGGGACCACAGATGAATCTTGAACAAATGGTGTCACTGAAACAGTGGAAGGGGAGGCTATTCTGGGCATAGTAAATTGCAAGTAAGCAATCTGATAATAATTTATTATGCAATGTGATATTAGGCAATATTCTGTTACTTTATAATATAAAATTTGCTTATGCTCCCAAGTTCACCACCACCAAAAGACATTGATGTTTCCATGCTTGGCAAAACTGAGGTTTTAAAGTCCGTCCTTTAAGTCTTAATGAAATCTGACTCATGTGGAATGAATTCATGCATACATACACATGGGCTCATACCATTAAAAACCCATGGATATACCCAGTAAGGCTGATAAGGTCCAGAAACCCCAGTCCTGGTCCACAGCCAGGAAGGCTATAAACATTCAACATTTATGGAGTAAGAGAATCTGAAAAGATTATCACCCAAAGACTCCTGCTACTTCACGCACATTTCATCAGCCACCATTCTGGCGGGTCAGATGCAGACAAATTAGTTGCTCCTATTGACTTGAAATTTCTCGGGCAATTTGAAAGGCTGCATAAAAACATGGCTATAAAATTTAGCATACATTCACAGAGTCTGCACCAGGAAAAACCAGGTCCTCTAAAGCTGCCCGGGATACTTAACAGGCACTTATTTATATTAATGTCAAGTGGTGGCAATAATGAACTCTAAAAATACAGAAAGCAAATTCTTAATAAAATAAGCAAAATTCTTAGAAGAAGTATACAAGAGTATACTGACATTGAAGTTGATAAAAAGACTCATTTTGTTAGCAGCTAAAAATGACATTTGCATACCTAATTCACAGAAATAATTTCTATGAACATTTCAACATATTCTGCAAACAAATATCCTTCAGCCTTAATGGAATGTGGTCCCTTTCCTCCCTTTGATTCCAAAACCTCTGGGGAAAGCAGCTTAATGAAAGTGAAATATGAAGATATAAATTTAAGTGGTATTTGATTTTGGAGGAAAATACTGAGAGACAAATTACATTAAAAGCAGCTGTACAATACGATTCAATCTTTTTTCCTTCTTCAGCAGAATACCGGGGTTATATGTAGCTTATTTACTGCAATCTCCTTGGTGCCTAGAACAGCGCCTGGCACATAGCAGGTGCTCAAACATGTTGAATATATAAAACTGACTTCTGCCTGAAGAGTTCAGTGTCTCTTTTTCACCATTCCTGTGTCACTCCTGGTTACAGAGTACTGCATAAGGCAGAACAATGGGCTGGCTGGTATTGACAGGATACTTTTGATTGTAGAAATTGCAATTTTAGGAATGTAATCATAATTATATAATCATTAAAGCTGATACAGTCACTGTAAATATATGATAACACAGAATGATAAAATAAAATCCTAGAATTCTGCCTCATGAGATAACATATTTGGTTTATTTTTTGTCCCAGCCTTTTCTCTGCATATAATTACTATATCAATTATCCTAAATTATACATAAAATGCTTTTTTAAATAAAAGATTATCAAGTGTTGCAGCTTATCTTCCTCAATTATAAAATAAGCAAGTTTTCCCATATAATTAAATATATTTGAGCATATGTTTTGCTTGCTCTAATGGACCTAATTTTATGGCTATAACATTATTTAAGCTAATCCTCTATTTGTGGTTCTTGTGGCTTAAGGTAAAGGGAGAAAAAAAATGGAGAAAAATCTTACTTTTTATAGAAAAGAGTGTTTTTCCTCCTTTCTGAAAAGGTGCACATTTTTCTTTTCTGACTGTATTGCTTAGAACTTCCAGAAAGTTAAATAATAATAAAAACTACATGTTTCTGATTTTCATAGATAGCAGCTAGGTTTTCATTGCCATTTCTAATAGGTTGACACCAAAAAGTAATCACAAAGTAAATATTTAAATAATTTAAACTTGTAAGCTTGTTGTCTATATCAATTTCATGTACAAATTTTCTTCTCTTCTCAATGATACCTTTTCAATGTTAAGATGAGATTTTAAAGGCTAAAACCTACTCTTTCAATTTAATAATAAAAGCTAGCAATCAATGAAAGCAGGGCGAGCCCCAAAAGTCTACCTGTAGGCTAGCAAAAGGCACAAACAATTCTGATTCAGAAAATGAAGGCCCAAGAGGAAAGCAGAGGAAAGCCTGCAGAGTAACTTCTCCAGGGCTTTCAGGACAAGGGGAGGACCTGATACTCAGCGCACCCTAGTGGCCAGCAAGCTAATGAGTAGGAGAACTGCTTTTTGGACAGTTAGGAGTCTGTCTCCTGCCACAAACAACGTCCTTCTATCACAAAGCATTGTTCTCCAGCTTTGGGGGGGGGGGGGGGAATTCTGTCCTCCTTTGCCCTTTTCATCAAAAATAAGAATGAGTTTTCATATTTATTCTAACAGACAGTAAAGACAAAAACAATACTAAACGAACTGAGAAGAGAGAAAGTCTGAGTAGTAATAGAAATCCAGGGGCAAAATAAAATTGGGAAGGAAAATTTAAAATACTTAAACATTTCATAAAATCCAACTCTCAGGGCCAATTCTCATGCTGTCCAGGGTATACAGCAAAAGGTGCTGTCAACAGGGGCTTTTTTGTTAACAGTTTCAAGGAAGGAGATTTGGCGAGAGAAACCCCTCTTCATTATAAATGACAGAATAAAAGGGAGACAGAGGGGAAGAGGGCCATATCATAGCCAATCCTGTTCTTAATTTCAATTTAAGATGTGGAAAATGATGTATGATATATATCCACTTAAAAAAAAAAGACCCTGATTTTATTCCACAAGGCATTTTTACGAACAATCTAGAAGAATAAAAGGGGACACTGAACAGAGAACTGTTGACAACTATAAAGCAAAGAACCTGACTGACAAATCTGGGCTGTACCAGAAGCTGGTACCACCTGCCTGCCTTGTGGGTTAGAGTCTGGGATTTGGAGTTAAGACTCTTTCCACACCGGCTCTATCTAGTACTGTGTGTGGTTAGGCTGGACACCAACCTCTCTGAGTTGTAGAGTGTAGCCAAGCAGGGATCCTACCGTCACAGTATTGTTAAGAACAACGAGAGAGATGGCCCATTTGAGCCCATATAACAAGCGGTCAGTGTCAGTTGCATTTATGATGAGGAATCAACCCTAGATCCACCGTATCCAACTGTTGTAGTAATGACTCTGGCAAAGGAACGAAGACTGCATGCATTGGCAAAATCTACTGGCCATTCGCATCGGATGTGGCTATTAATAAAGCTCGATGACCAGGGTTCCTAAATGTTGTCACCTTATAGCAAAGTCCCTGTGATAACAGAAAACTATGAGACCACATGTAATCGACACCGCAGAGCTGTAAGGTGACTACTGTTCCTGTGGTCAGAATTGGTTGTCAGAATCAGGCCAGGAGACTCAGACAAGATCCTTAATAGTCACCTGGTCTAATGGTTGACAGATTTGGTTTTAACTGTAGAAACTGTTATAAACAAATAAATAAATAAATAGCTCAAAAAAGAAAGATTGGCATGTTCCAGTGCCAACCCTATATTTTTTTTTTAATACAGTTCCAAGTCAATTCCCCATCTGTCCTGAATGCCACAGATATTCATCCACCTTCTAAAGAAAGAGGATTCTCTTCCAGTCTGGAACATTCTTTATCATGACTTGGAACAAAAAGGAAGTACCTATTCTCAGTACAGTGGTGCAAATGTAATTACCTCTATTTTCATTAAAAAAATTTTTTTGACATTCTTTCCTGCTTTGTTGAAGATTAGTTGACCATAGAGTTGAGGGTCCATTCATAAAAAAAAAATTTTTTTTGAAACAGGAAATGAAATGTCACTTTTTTTTTTTTAGGGGGTTGTCATTCTTAATAAAGGTAAAATAAGAAAGTAACTTACAATCACTTCCCTAAAGGACTCCTGGTCACTGATTGTCTTGTCTTCTATACATCCAGACTGACTCAAATAGTGATAGTTTTCTGGTACAGATAAATAAAATTCTTCTGCAAAAAGACAAAGAAAATAATAAAATCAGTATTTGGCCAGGATAAGACAGAATCCAAAAGAGTTCTCACTTTGTAACTTTAAAAAAATAAAGTATATAAATAATTCTATGCTAATAGTCTCCTATTAATATAAAAAAAAGTTCTCTCTTAATCATCATTTAGAGAAAATAAAAAGGACTTAATCAGGGCTCAGTAGGTTAAGCCTCCAACTCTTGATTATGCTCACTAAAAGGTCAATAAATAAAAATAAAAATAAAGGACTTAATTAAATGAGATAGCATGATAGAAAATGTTCTTGAAAAACTGATAAGGATCCTGTTTTATTTTCCCTTAAAAATCAAATGTTTAGAAATTAGCTTTATTTGGGTATGGTTTATTTTTATTTATTTATTTTTTAAAGATTTTATTTCACAGAAAGACACAGCAAGAAAGGGAACACAAGCAGGGGGAGGGGGAGTGGGAGAGGGAGAAGCAGGCTTCCCGTGGAGCAGGGAGCCCGATGCGGGGCTCGATCCCAGGACCCTGGGACTATGACCTGAGCTGAAGGCAGACACCTAACGACTTAGCCACACAGGCGCCCCAATTTGGGTATGGTTTAAAAGTAAACCAGTTACAATATGCATCATATATTTTTTTTCATAAATAGTCTATAAATTAGAAAAGTACCAAGATCCCCAAAACAAAAAATTTAATATTTCTCTATTGATGATCTTCCCTCTACATTAGTTGGCTCTAAAATGGACTCAACATCTTTCGGTATTCTCATACATTTCGTTTCAATTGATGGAATACAAACAAAACCCAAACAGATGAATTACTGACAGCTTTTCAAGGGAAAACCAGTTGCTAATCCATATATTTCTGTGCCAGTGTCCCATTCACTCACCTCTCTGTTCATGTTCTAGCCCTGCCAGCAGTGCATAGAATATGTGATAATTCCTTTCCCCGGGGTTTTGCCTTACTACTCGGTTCTGTGGGGATAAATCAGATTTCATCTGAGATGTTTCCTTCATTTAATTAACACAAACCAACAATTTCCAAAAATAATTTTTGAAGAAAATGTGAATTAAATCATGTTTACTTACTTTTTCTAATAAATCTTCATGTGAAAAGCAATGGCCAGTCAAGGAACAAAACCAGGATATGACATGCTCAATTAGGCTTTAATTTTCTATTCTTTGTCACCCAAATAATTGCAAATCCCTGTTCCTTTGACACTGTGACTTCCAGTGCCAAGAGATGAGCCAACAAAGCATAGACTAGTTCATCTAAATCCAATTTCAAACGGGACACATGGTATCCTAGGAGGTGCCAAACTATTTGACAAAATTCATCTCAAACAACAAACACTTGATGCTTGATGATGAATCCAATTTTCCAGATTACGAACATGATAGAATTTTCCAAAAGAAAAATGGTTATCTCCTAGGATAGTTAATAGGTCAAACATAGTAACATTAAGCAATAACTGAAATGTTTCACATTACCTGTCCTTATGATAACCAAGAGCAGTTTGTACTTAGAGAGTCAAATACTAAAGACAAGACCGAAATGAAACAGGATACAATCTACAATTCTCCCGCCCTGAATATTTCCCTTCTGGCAGATGTGCAGCTGAACGAACTTCCCAAAGCGACTGGAGTTGTTGTTGTACACGGTCTTAGCATTGCCGAAAGCTTCCATGATGGGGCTGTGAAAGACATGAGGACACCCTCCAGTTATAAAATACCTAAGTCATGAGATGTCAATTCCAGCAGGGGAGATATATCAATAACATTGTAATCACTACGTATGGTGACAGATGGTCACTAGACTTATTGTGGGGGTCATTTCACCATGTGCAAAAATAGCTCATCCCTATGATGTATACCTGAAGCTAATAGGACACTGTGTGTTATTATACTTCAATAAAAAAATTAATCAAAAAAAAAGTGAGGACAGCAGCGAGTATTAATTAGGGGAGATCTAAAATCAGCAAGAGCGTTCCTCACAAATGTCAAAATATATAATTGCCAAGAAAAATCTGAAATCAAAAGGACCTATGGTGACTATGTTTGTTTACAGAAGAGTCACATTTTCAAAGCACTTAAATGGGTTTATAATGCACATCCACTTTGAATGAGTGCTCTTAGGGCTCGGTGTGCAGGCACAGGATGCTACAGAGTCCAGGCAACCACAGTGGCTTGTCCTTGTGCAAATTAGCCTGGGCTTATATACACAAGCCAGGGATTGTACAGAAAAAGACCCCACTTAAATTTCAGCAACTGAAAAAGACCCAGTCCTGGGAATTTCACCCGTTTGTTGTCTGTCCAGGGGCAACTCATTTATAAGTGATTTCTTTGGGTCTTCCCCAACTGTAAGATGGGGTCAGACAAATTAGGGGGTGGCAAAGATTTCTGTAAAGAACCAGGTAATAGATATTTTAGGCTTTGTGGGCCATGTGTTCTCGGTTACAACCCACTTGGCTCTGCCACTGTAGTGTAAAAGCAGCTGTAAACAAGATATAAACAAATGAGTGTGTCTGTGTTCCAATAAAACTTTATTTACAAAAACAGGCTGCAGAAAGATGACAAAGTTCTGCAGACGGATGGTTTTCGATGATTGCACAACAGTGTGAATGTACTTAATGCCACTAAGGTGCACGCTGAAAAAAAGGTTTAAAATTATAAATTTTATGTTATATATATTTCATGACAATTGGAAAAAAGTGTATGAATGCTAAAACAAAACCAGGCTACAGGTTATGGGCATCTGGCTATAGTTTGCTGACTTCTAGACAAAATTCTAAATAACAAGATCTATAAGGTCTTTATTGGTTCTAAAATCTTATAAGGCACAAATCAGACATCGGGCCAATACATATTCAAATTAAGAATTCAGATGATACCTCACCACACAGCCCTCTTTCAAAGTTCTGAGGCTCACTGCCATCAGATGTACCACTGATCTTCTGCCACGTGAGAGGCTTTAAAAAAATGCCATCCTTCCAACATGGTGCCTCCAAAGGGCTGGAAGACTAGCAGAGGCTCCCTTACTCCTGTGCTGAGGTCTCTGTTACACACTGGCCAGAGGCTGAAATTTCTGCTCATAACAAGGCCTCCAAAAAATGAGTCAGGGTCTCGCTAGTTAGAGGAGGCTGCAGAATATTCCTCAGAATCACTCACTCACCAATTCAAACCTGGCCCAGGAGGGGGCCGGGGTAGGGTGAGGATCAGGAATGGTGGCTCGGGTTGTTAGAAATTGCTGTGTCCATGCTGGGACTTTTCCTTTGAGGAATTGTAAAAAGAGAAAAGAGACCAACTAATTAGAACTCGTCCTTAAATGAGCCACCCAGGGAGGACAGTGAATCCTAGTCATCGGAAATAAGGAGCATGACGAAGAAATACCTGCTTTCAAGAATAGCTTGTTCAACACAGGATGTCTTCTCCTTTAAGGACAATTCCAAAGACTGTTGACTGATGACTGATAAAAACTTGAGGATCAATTTGGTGCTTTCGGTTTTACCTGCCCCACTTTCACCGCTGAAAAACAAAATGCGCAAGCTTGTTCAAATTAGAAAAAGAAAAGAAAAAGAAAAAAAAAAAAAAAGAAACCCGGTTTGACCAACATCACTCCCTTTGAAAGGTGGGAAAACAGAGGTCGAAATGCCTGTCCTGCAGGTCAAGTTAAAGGGCAGTAAAAGCAAGTTCTCCTTCTGGCCACACCCTTTCTGCTATTATGAAAGCCTCTCTGGCGTCAGAGGTCAACAGAATCACCTTCACTAAGTTGAGAGGATGGACATGCCTTCCATGGGACGGAAGCCTGGCACAGGCAGGGATCTTTGTTTTGTTCGCTAGAGTATCCAGACATCTCCACAGGGCCCGGCTGCTGAGAAGCACTTGGTAAATACTTGTTAAAGGAACGAGCACACTAACAGCATCGTTCTGGGAAATGGAAAGCAGGCAAATAGGCTTAAAAATGCAATTATTCGTAAATATGACTGAAGGGACAAGGGAATGACCCCACAGGTCCTCGACCCACCACACAGAAATGTTTTATTTCATGCTAATACTCGGAGGGAGGCAGCGGCTAAGCCTCCGTGTCCAGAATGTAACACCAGGTCTGACGTCCTGCAGAGATCACACTTCAGTGACAGTTGAGGGAAAGTGGACAAAGCCATGCAGGGGGAGGGGAGGCCAGTGAGAGAAGTAAATCAGGTTCAAGTCTCACCTGAACAGAATGGCAAACGTGAGCCACAAAAAGAGAAAGGGAAGGATTTGGGCACAAGAGCCAGATGAGCTTGGGAAGACCACGAGCGGGCGGGACTCCGGCTAGGCCAGCAGCACTGAGATCAGAGGTGGTGGAGAAGGAAAGCAGAGAGGATTGAGTTTGATGGCTCAGAGGCAACCGCAGGAGACAGAAGGCGGAAACTGAGCTCAACAGGGTGGCCTGGGAAGAACATGGCTCTGGAGGTCATGTTCTGGAAGGAGCGCAGGGGCCCCAGGAGAGCAGGTGTTGTCTGGTGCCGGACGTGGACAAGAAGGCACAGGTCACAGATTTGGAAAGAGAAACTCAATTTTGTGTAAGATACCATTCTCGGTACTGTGGGGAGAACGAAAGTAGTAAAAGGCAGGGAACTTAAAAGAGAAGTAAAGTAAAGCTGTAGTAACAGGGGCACCTGGGTGGCTCAGTCAGTTAAGAGCCTAACTCTTGATTTTGGCTCAGGTCATAATCTCAAGGCCATGAGATAGAGCCTCACATCAGGCTCCATACTCCGTGTGGAGTCTGCCTGAGATTCTCTCTCTCCTTCTTCCTCTGCCCCTACCCCTGCTCACCCATGCACGCTCTCTCTAAATAAGTCTTAAAAAAAAAAAAAAAAAGGTGTAACAGAACAGCAATGCCAATGATATATCAAGGTAGCACCTTAATAATTGCTAAATGGGCAAGATACACAGATGAGCTCCATACAGATGAGCTCCATTTAGTCCTAAAAAAGCTGCCCTTGGTGAAGGTCATGATCTGGGAAGTTATGAAAGAGGAATTTTGCTGAAAACCTGGTAAATGATTAACCACATGTAACAAAGGAGAGGAAAGGACTGAGAGATGACACCAGCCCTGCCTGGCCGGGTGCTGCAGGCCCACAGGGAATCTACACCGGGCTAGGCTAAGCTCAGTCATTCCGTCCCCTCTGCAAATGACAGGGTTGGCCATGGGAAGGTGTGAGAACTGCAGCCCAAGAGACTCCGCGTCAAGCAAGCTCAGGGCTCCTGCGGAGCTTTGCATACACACAAGAGACACCAGGCAGAAACGTCCTCCTTGCTGCAGACAACCAATCCCTGGGAATCCACACCTGTCTTGAGATAATCAAGCAAAAGCCAAGAAAATCAGAGAAGGCCTAGCAGGAGTGGCTGAATTCACAGACCTGAAACCGCTCTGCCCTGTGTTATTGGAGTTAGAACAACTTCGGTTGGGTTTTCTGTTGTCAGCAACCAGAATCTTCCTAGTACAGAGTTTAGCACATATATTCATCTCCCTCACATCACTGGCACGTGCAAAGACCAGGATCTGGCACCCAGGGGGCATTCAGCAAGGATGCAGTGAATGAGTAACATAAACTAAGAAAAAACTGCAGGAAGAGATTTAGATAACTTTTTTTTTAAAATCATTTATTTATCTGAGAGAGAGAGAGAGAGAGAGAACAAGCAGGGGGGAGGGGTAGAGGGAGAAGCAGGCTCCCAACCAAGCAGGGAGCCCAACGCAGGACCTGATCCCAGGACCCTGGGATCATGATCTGAGCTGAAGGCAGATGCTTAATCGACTGAGCCACCCAGGTGCTCTAGTTCTTGATATTTAAAAAAATACATACATCTAGCCAGTTGTTGGTTCAATTACGGTAAAACAAACAGAACTTAAAGGGCTACATTCTCTAGTTAAAAAACATGTGAAGCAGAAATAAGGTTACATGTTTCCCAAACCCACTTCTTTATCCTCCAGCACAAGGAAGTGGAAAACGTGTCAACCTCTCTGACAGCAATCAGTGGATAAGAGGGACTCAACGTGGCCAGTCTGAACAGAAGGGCAGTTGAACTACGGAGCAAGAGAGACAGATATAGGCCACTTCTAAGGTGGGTACAAAACTGCCTTCTTCATGGTAATCTGGGCTCGAAATCCAAGGCTGCCACCTGGGTGCCCTCTGGGCTGGCACAGCTCTAAACAAAATGACATGTGGAATAGACTCAAGTCACTCGCCTTCCCTTGTGGGGCTGCAAAATGAGCAAGAAGTAAAGCATTCCTGTGTTATGCCCCTGAGATTTGGGGGGGCTGTTTGTTAACAGCAATTAGCCTACCTTAATAAATAGAACATGGCAAAGACATGATCACAGAGAATCTACTGTTCAAACTCCAAACCGGCAAGACTTGGTCAAGGAGAAGAAAATCCGGGACCCTCACTGCCATTCGCCAGCCATGGATATCAATCTACAGTGATCTGCAGCCATTTTTTCTCAATGTGTCATACTGTTTTAAATTTTTTTTTTTTTTTTGAAGATTTTATTTATTTGACAGAGAAAGAGAGCATAAGCAGGGGGAGTGGCAGAGGGAGCAGGAGAAGCAGACTCTCTGCTGAGCATCCGGGAGCCCCACCCCGCACCCCGAGATCATAACCTGAGCTGAAGGCAGACACTTAACTGACTGAGCCACCCAGGCACCCCTATTTAATGCTTGTTTTTTAAAATTTCTGGAACTCAAAAATAGAATCGGTTTGCTGTTTACTATGAGATTATGGGTTACTTTTGACATGCTGTTATAGTTTATCTTTGATTTTTAAACCAACAAAGGAGGTACCAAGCTCAAATCCATTATCAACTTAAATTGATATTTCACTGTATTCTATTTGGCTATTTAGTTGATTCCTGTCTTCATTGTTGGTTACATTTTTTAAAGATTTTATTTATTTATTTATTTGAGAGAGAGAGTTAGCGAGAGAGACAAGGGGGAGAGGGAGAAGCAGACTGACCTGAAACGAAGGTGGATGCTTCACCGACTGAGCCACCCAGGCCCCCCCCCCAAGCATAGTGTTCAAGTACATCTTTTTTGGATACAGAATTAAAACTTGAAACAAAAACAAAACACAGACACTCTGCAACAGTTCTCAAACTTGGCTGCACATTAGAATCACCTAATATGTTTCTAATCCGAACCTATAGGGGTAGAACTTCCTTGTATTTTTAAAAATTGTCCAGAGGATTCTACTCTGAAGCCAGGTTTGGGAACCACTACTCTTGAAAGCAGTTTCCACACAATTCAGATAGGACTGCTCCAGGGGGTAAGAAGTGGTGACTATCATGGGGCCGTGGAAGTGTTACATGAACAAGGCAAAGGATAAAGATAATAACTCACACATTGTTAAAACCCAGAAATATGCCAGATGTCAAGGTAACGTGACTCTGCCGGCCATACACTTTTACGTAACCCTCCCTTCCTCCCTCCTTTGCCTGCGACTTCAACGTTCCCCATGAAAACAGTTTACTGAAGGTCAAACCAAGGTAATCTTCGAAGCAACGGAGAAAGAGCATCTGTGCAAATACCCCTTCCCTCCTTAAACATCTGTGAGCCTACTATGCGTCAGGCTGCACTAAGGGCTGTTAAAGCACTGATGTATAAAATGGGGCGGTCAGTCTGTCTATGATCTAGAAGCACAAAGATCTCAAACAGAGTCACAGGTATCCCAGGGGATAAGAGAACTCATGATTTAGATGGAGGGTAAAGGTTCAGTAAAGACCTTTTTGTGGGGAGGGGATGGGAGGGGCTGACATTTAGACCAAAGCGTGAAAACGTGCACAGGAGCTAACTGGGTGGCAACTGAAGGGAGAGGGGGTAGACTCAGCAGGGGGACGCTGCTCCATGCCTTGGAGGAAGGAAAAGCAGCTTGCATGGCTGAAGTCCAGGGAAATGCAGGGACGATGCTGGCGTCCCACTGAGAGGCCACTAGTTCTCTAGTTAAGTATGGGACTAGTTCTTTCGTTTATTTATAAGATTTATTATTCACTTGAGAGAGAAAGAGAGTGTGCGTGTGAGAGAGCACGCGCATGAGTGGGAGGGGCAGGGGGAGAGGGAGAGGGAATCCCAAGCTGACTCCACGCTGAGCGCAGGGCTCTGTCTCACAAGCCTGAGATCATGACCGACTGAACCACCCAGGCGCTCAGGAACTAGTTAAATAGGGGAGTGGGGTGGCGAGGAAGATCATGAATCACACCCCCTGACATTTTCAAGTTACCCATCACTATAATGACAGATGTAACGTATGATATCCATGTTATAGGTGTGTGATATTGTGATTATTTATAATAAGGAATATATACTGAGTCTTCATCTTCCTTTCTGACACAGAGCTCCTAACACCCTCATTATTTCCTATATGAAGATAGCAATAAAGACATCATTTGTTATGTTAATGAGGTGACTTTTGGAAAGCTCCTGTTGGCAGCTGCTTGCCAGGGGAACCGGCCACAGAATTAGAAGGTTGGGACTTTCAATTCCTTCCCCCCAACACTGACCTTTGGGGAGGGGAAAGGGGCTGGAAATTGAATTCAATACCAAGAGTCAATGATTCATTCAATCATGCCTATGTAATGAAGCCCACATAGAAATCCAAAAGGACAGGGGTGGGAGGTGCCGTTGAGAAAGCGTCCAGGTTGGTGAACACATGGAGGGAAGCCGAGGGCCCTTTCCCTATATCTTGCCCTATACATCTCTCCCAGCTCTTCCTGAATTATATCCTTTTATAATAAACCAGTAATCTGTAAGTAAACTGGTTTCCTGAGTTCTGTGAGCCATTCTACCAAATTCATCGAAGTGTGTATGTGGAGGGGGTCGGCTGGAACCTCCAATCTATGGCCCGTCCATCAGAAGCACAAGTAACAACTTGGACTTGTGATTGGCGTCTGAAGGGGGGGTTTGGGGGGGACGTGGAGGGGGCAGTCTTGTAGGATGGAGCCCTTCACCTGTGGGATCTGGTATCACGTCTGGCAGAGAGCGTCAGAGGTGCGTTACCTGCCTGGTAATACAGAGACTATGACGGAGCCCATACGTTAGAGCACAATGATCTATGTAACCATGTACATACGTCCTTGCTAATCCTCATCCCAGAACTATAAAGCCAAAGTTAAGACGACAAACAAAAATAGAACACCCCCCCCCCAAATCCAAATGAACAGGGCTAATTTTAACCCACTGGTTAATGTCATTTTGCTCAAGCTGCAGAGCTCTTTGTACTGGGACGGCCTCACTCCTTGTGTGCAGAGCCTGGAGCCTGTCCTACCACGGGCAGTGTGCTGACTCATTTAATCCACCGCATTCCTTTCTTCTCGCCGCCCTAACACAGTAACTCATACGGCAATTATGATGTTATTCTACCTTGACTTACAGCAAACACATCCCTTACATATCCAGTTCTACATTTTTCTCATTAGCCCATGGCAGTTAGAGTCCCAACCCTTGGCGCCAACATGATTGCAAACACAAACATGGGCTGCAGAGAACACATGTTCTTCTAGATGAACCCAAATGAGCTTATACTGTTAAAACAAAACAAAACAAACAAAACTATGAAAATGAAAAGGAGAAAGGAAAATAACCCAAAGCGCTGACAGGGGGCCTCCTCATAAGCCATATTAAAAGTTTTGAGATGTGTTCGTAGGCAGAATCAAAGTCACGAGGCCGTTTTTAAGCAGGAAACTGTCATGATCAGGTTCAAGTTTTTAAAGAATCACTCTGTGTGGAGTACGGAATGGAGTGAATGCATGGAAGGAGGCAAGACAGAAGGCGGGGAGACAGAGGTGAGGGTAGAAGGGTAGTGGGGGGGGCAGCAGTGACACGAAGTGAGAGGCCTTGGGAAAGATGGGGGCAGGTACAGCTGATGGCCCTGGTCAGGACCGGGTCAGGAGGGTGGTAAGCAACAGGGAGGTGAAGGGAAGGGACTCCTGCAAACCCAGGGAGCTTGCTAGCGGGTTGATCTGAGCATCGCAACACAGGTGTGCACATCTGTCACAACCCATAGAGCTGTCTACATGAGGTCAGTACGCTTTACTGTGTAGACTTCTATCTTCCTGGGGGCCAGGGGGCGGCATATAGAGGAGAAGAACTTCTAGTTCCAAGAAGGACTTCTTGATCTCAGGCTTGTGAGCTGGTAGGATAGAGAGTCCGCTTGCTGAGAATGAGAAGAGGAAAGGAGGAATACACTTCTGGGAGAAACTGAGCATGAATCTAGGACATGCCACCCTTGAGATGCCCAGGAGACATCTCTGTGATGGTACCTCAGAGCACTTGGACACATGTCTGGAACTCGGAGAAACCAGCCGGGCGGGGTTTGGGAGGGGTGCAGGGGTAGGCATCTTAGACCAGAGGGTTCTGCAGACCTCAGAGGGAAAGGTTGGGTGGAAGATGAGCAGGTGGAGGACGAGTGAGGAGCGCCCGGAGAACCAGGAAGAGACCCAGAGTGATGGTGCACCATGGAGAGAGGAGGGACTACCTTCCATTTCCTAATGACCCTTGTTTTTCCAAGTATCTATGTTTTGGCAAATGCTTCTGGGCCCTTCTTCCCTCTACGCCAGCCATATTCCTACACATTCTTTGACTCATAATCGCACATCACTTCCTCTATGAAGTATTGTCTGAATTCCTTCCTGAGGATCTACTACCACCTTCTCTGAGCAACCATGGACATATTTCCGTTATAACATTTGGCAGGTTGTATTGAAATTAGTTGCATCAGTTTCTTCCCATCAGAGAAGAAGTTCCTAAAGGCAGTGACTGGGTTTTATTATTATTAATTTTTAGTTGCTAAAGTCTAGCACAGTAACCTGCCATATTACGTGAGCAAGAAGCCTGCTTCAAGTCCTATTCAGGTTGCTGCCCTTCTAATCCAGGATGCAAGTTTTGTTCATTGTTCCAATTCGATCATTTATAAATATATTCCTAGAAATAGAAGACTGAACATCTAATTATCCATCAGGTGGATAATCGATCCCTTTTTGGAGAACCAAAACATGCAAGGCAAAGCAAAGGTCCCAAATCCACAGTTGCTCTGTATATATATATATGCTTGGACGGACAGCTGTTGAATGTTGGCCCTCTCCCAGACACTGTCCTGGGCAATGCGCTTCATAGTGAATTAGCCACACGCCTTACCTATCCTACAGATCTTAGAAGGTCACATACACCCAGACACCGTAATAAACTAAACCCCACTTGCCCAATCAATGTATGAGAAGCCTAAGTCAATGTAAAATGGACCAGATCAACCAAGATCAAATGCTGATCTTGCCAGTTAGATGAAAAAAAATTTCAAGTTTTAAACACGTTTTTAAAACCATAATACCATAAGCATTTGCTTAAATGTGCACCAACAGGTAAAACGAGAGATTGGGGGAGCTGACAACCTTGAAAGTGAGACCAACACAAGAGGCTCGGATTAGAAGCCTAGAGACTTGGCATTGCCACCAAGTAGCTGGACCTCCCTTGAAGGGAGGGAAAAGAATTGATCTCTCAAGTCCTCTCTAATTCCAAACAGGCCTATTTTCTGGTTTTAAAGGTATTTGCATGAGAAAATGTCTTCAAAGTAGTAAAACACATTGTAACCACCAGGGGGCAGATCATGCCCGAGGAAATCTACAGTAACCTACAAGTTTTATTTTTAGACTCAATTTTCTCTAAATTCCCACAGCCCCAATCCCCACTTTAAAAAAAAAAAAAAACTGCCAGAGAGATCTATTAAACAAGACACATTTTAATGAGAACTCTATTCTTAAAGACTCCGTTTCCTGAGTTAATTTAGATAAATTCAGTTACTCCGTTCACACGGGCATCACACAATGGGAGCTTTCTATTTGGGATCCACTCTCCCTCCACCTCCCACCTTGTTTTTAAATACCACAGTCTTTGGCATGAAAATGCCAACAACCCCTTTCCGTTTTATTACACATACACACACACACATGCACAATGACCTCATTTGATTTTCCTCTTTCTTCCTAAACTATTCTGTCTGGCAAGTGATATATGAGTCATCCTCTCATTTTTCCCATTGAAAGTAAGAAACAAGTAATTATCAATGGCAAATATTTAGGTACCTAAGTGTGGAACACAATTTGATCTTCTTAAAATAGATTAAGTTTTCTTTCTTCCTGTTAATCATATTAAATTATATTCTGTATGCTGAAATGGGGATCTTATATTCTAAATTCTGAGCTTTGGTGATGTTCCCTGCAAGAGCCTACCAACAGTGCTTCCAGACGTAAGGCAAGTTTCTTGATTGGAAATGGGACCCTTGAAAGCCCTCCCCTTTTTAAATATATTAAATAGCTTCATTTTGATGAACTGCAAGTCATAATGACTCATTTACTTAACTACATAAATGGATAGCCTCTCTCTCCAAGTTATTTCCACAGCCCAGGACATTAGCACCATAAAAGTGATTAAGAAAAGAGCGTGTATCTGCCCAGATGCTTGCCTCCCCTTAAGGGGCAGAGAGAGAGGTACAATGAGAAAGGCAAAGTTCTGCCATTCTGTTCATGTAATTCTGATTTGCTATAAAAGCAAGGACCCATGCACTAGCGTAATGGGCAAAAACTGTCAGTAAGAAGAATATAATCCCTAAAGCAGTTTTCTGTGTGTGGCACCGACAGATACTACTGAGCAGCCACATACATCAAAGGGTTGTTGGAAGGCTGATACCCGAATGAGATGATGCCTGAAAAGTTCCTGGCACAGTGTCCAAAACACACTAACCCTTCAGAAACCATTAGCGTCCTCATTTTCGAACAGGTGCCACATAGGACCCTCTATCTCCCAAATGTCCTCAGCTGGCGGGGGCTGCTCTCCTTCCCTGGGGTTTCAGTGAGGGACATCCTCTGGCATGTCTGCTCATACCTACACCCCACCTTTCCTCCCCCAGGAGCTGGGGTGGCTTCCCTGACAGGTGAACTGGGGGGAAGGACTGGTCTGCTCCTCACCGGCTGAGAACTGGTTTCCCACAGTGATCATGGCCACCACTTACCTACCTGCCTGCATCCGGATCAGGTGCTTTGGTCTAATCTGGGGCTTCGATGTTAGCCAGCCCGATTGGCTTCAAGTCTAAAGCTAACATATGGCTCTCCATCTGCCTTACTTCCACTGAATGAGAAACCCGGAGGGGTTCAAGAGGGTCTCATTTATCATCTCACCTAAATCCAAAATGCCTCGTCCTCTCCTCTTGAAATAATGTCATTATTTTGCCACAAGTTGGGCTAGAAAGTCACCTACAACAGAAGTCCAAATCTTTCCCACCACCCATTTTGGTACACTCCAGACTTTCAGTGACAGGCGGACCCCCCTGGCCCCACGAGTGCAGGCCTGGGAGCGGGAATGAGGCAGTGCCTGGGTAGTCCATGGAAACTTCACGGAAAGTGAGGCTCAGCACATCTACTCTGGGTCCTAGCCACGGGCACTCTGAACGTCACTAGAACACGATTCTGGGATAAAGAACTAATAAGAAGATCCAATTGGATATCACTAGAATGTAAGTGATGAGGCCAATTCGAATTAGTTAATAAAAGGATTTTTTTTTTTTTTTAAGAGAGAGAGCATGGGGGGTTGGGGGTGAAGCAGTTAGGAGGAAAGAATCTCACACAGACTCTGCACTGAGCGTGGAGCCTGACGTGGGGCTCGATCTCACAACCCTGAGATCATGACCTGAGCCAAAATCAAGAGTCAGATACTTAACTGATTGATCCACCCAGGTGCCCCATAAAAGAAATATTTTTAAAGAAATATATTCCATTGCTTTTTTAGACAGCTCCTAGTGATAGGTTTCGATAGTGGGTCTTCTGGTAGTTTATTTTTTTATATTTGTTTATTTGAGAGACAGAGAGAATAAGAGTGCACACACAAGTTGGGGGAGAAGCAGAGGGAGAGAATCCCAAGCAGACTCCCCGCTGAGCGTGGAGCCTGACACGGGGCTCGATCCCACGACCTGACCTGAAATCAAGAGTCGGATGCTTAATGCTTAACCAACTTGAGTCACCCAGGTGCCCCTTCTGCTAGTTTAATAAAATTCAAAATCATTAAGATGCTTAAATTTGGGAAATTCTATGTAATCTTACTGAATTAGAGAAAAAAGATCTCTTGCTCAAATATACAAGCCTTCTCACTCTAGAATATATATAACATTTTAAATTTGAAAGAACTACACATTTTCTTGGAATAAACCAAAGAGTAATTAAGGCAAATTAAAAAAAAAAATGGAAGAATTATTCTGAGGCTAAGAGCCAACAAATGTGGTACCTCTTGCTTTTTTTCTAAGTGAGTTTGGCTCTTTTGAAAGCTGTACTTATCAAGCTATTCGAAATAGAAAACTCCATCTGAGAAATTTAGGTACTTAGGAAAAATTTTTCTCATTAACCTCCTAAGCAGGTTTTGGGTCCTGGGGGCTGGCTGGGTTGAACGGCCAGTGGTGGGCTTCTGACACCAGCTTCCCGAGTGGCCCCCTTGCCAGCCCTCCGCCAGCCTCACGGCTGACCGGTTACCTGATGAGGACACACTGGTCATCGTGGCGTTTCCACAGGCATCGGTAGCACTCGTTGGCGACGGCAAAGACGTGGGGGGGGAGCTCCCCCAGGTGGCACTTGCTGTAGTGCTCCATGGTGGCTCGCTCATACAGCCCGGCGATGGTCTTGTAGGGGTTCACTGAGGCAATGATGGAGCCGATGTAGGTCTGCAAGCAGATGGGGCGGGGAGGCAGAAGGACGCTGGGTTATACACGGCATTGGGGCGGGGGGGGACTGTGCAGGACAAGGGCGCGTCGCCTCTGCTCACGCTGGGACAGAGACAGAAGAGGCTGCATACACTTCATGCTGTTCCACACTCCAAAGGGGAAGGGCCAGCCACACGTCCCCACAGCCCCACCTGTCTCGGACTTTACAAGAATCCACCTGAGCGTGCTTGAAGAGGACCGACAGGGCTCCCCTCTGCATACGTGTTTCCTATACCTTTTTGGTACAAAATCTTTTCATTCTGTACAAATAAATGGAACCATTTCAAAGAGGACTTGCAGTGACAGGTAAACCACAGAAAGATGGGGAAGCAGCCCAGGCCCAAATCCCTGTTCCCGGTGACCTCCTCATCCCGTGCCAGGTACAGAGGACTGTCCACTCCCCGTCTCCTTCTTCATCAGGTAGCGCTCAGGAATCAACAGGATTAAAGAAAGAACTAGAGCGACACCAAGGGGCTGGGGGAAAGAGGAACGGAGAGTTACTGTTTACCGGGTACAGAGCTTCTGTTCTAGAGACAGACTGTGGTTATAGTTACACAACACTGCAAATGTACTTAATGTACTGGGCAGTACACTTAAAAATAGTCAAAATGGTAAATTTTATGTCATGTATCTTTAACCTTAACTTTTAAAACAGTAACAAGACCATTTTGAAAACACTAGGTGCCACATAAATGGTCTGGAACCGAGATGCCTGACCATCTTACCCTTCCGGAACAAAATCCAGGCCAGAAATTAAGCAAACTCTTCAGAGCAGCAAAGACTACAACTATTAACATGTAAGGCCTGCTGCTTCATCCACATGGACCAAATTTGTTCACTTGAACTTCTGCAGGAAATGCTAACGGAGTTTGGTTACCCGGTTTCCAGGCTCAGACTTGATGGAAGTAGCAGAGCGGAGGGGTGGAGGCAGGCTGCGTAACCACCACCACCTTTGATGGCGCACATGCACTGTCCAGGTGCTTCATGGGAGTTATGGGTTGCACTCAGCCCTCCAAAATTCCTACATTGAAGCCTTAACCCCCAACACCTAGAAATGGGACCATATTTGGAGCTAGGGCCTCTAATGAGATGATTACATTAAAATGAGGCTGTTCGGGTGAGCCCCAATCCAATCTAACTGCCGTCCTTTTAGGAGGAAATGTAGACACTCAAAGAAACACCAGAGATGTGTGTGCCTTGATAAAGACCGTCTGAGGACACAGTAAGATGGAGGCCATTTGCAAGCCAAGGATGGAGCCCACAGGAGAAGCCAACCCTGCCAACACCTTGACCTTGGACCTCTAGCCTTCAGAACTGTGAGAAAATCACTGTTTAAGCCACCCAGTCAGTGATATTTTGTTATGACCTCCCGAGCTGACCCACACAGGGGCCCTGACCCCTTCACACTCACAATAACCTAAGGAGCTTCCCAATATTACTAGCCCGACTTTTCAGAGGAGGAAACAGGCATGATGATGATGTCCTGTTCACCCACATAGCCAGGAAGTGGTAGTGGTGAGATCTGAACCTGAGCAACCCAAATGCAGAGGCTTCTCTTCTTACATTCCTTGGCAAGGCGCAACAATGCAGCATAGGGAAAGGAAAAGCAAGCAACGCTAGGCAGAAAGTCCAAACATCCTGAGAACATCTGTACCACATGGTGGCAATTTGTACTCATTTATATTCATGGTGACTGCCAGGAACATCCAGCAAAGTATCATATGCTCCATGGAACGGTCTTCAAATGTAAGGAGGTTTACAATATATTTTAGAAATATTTGAACCAAAAAGGTTAAAAATGTAAGAGTTATTACCATATGACCAACGGTTCCTCTCCTAGATATATAACCAAAAGAATTAAAAACAAGGACAGCATTATTCACACTAGCCTAAAGGTCAAACAACCCAAATGTCAATTCCCTGATGGGCGGGTAAACAAGATGTGGTATGCCCATACAATGGACTATTATTCAGCCCCACAAAGCAATAAAGTACTGATGCGAGCTTCTGTGGGGATGAACCTTGAAAACATTACACCAAGGTAAGGAAGCCAGACGCCAAAGTTCACGTATCCAGAAAAGGTAAATCCATACAGACAGATTGGTGGTAGTTACTATGGGCAGGGGGAGGAGGCAGGAATAGGGGGTGACTGCTTAGTGGATATAGGGTTTCCATTTGGGGTGATGAAAATACTTTGGAACTAGACAAGAGTGCTGATTGTACAACATTGTGAATGTACTAAAATACACTGAATTGCATAGATTAACATGGCTAATTTTCTGTTATGGTAAGTTCACCTCCATTTAAAAAAGAAAAAGATACAGTGCATTAATGGGTAAATGGTTAGGTTTCTGGAAACCTCAACTCTCCAGAAAGTCCATTTACCCCGGCCAGGGCACTGTGGGAAAGATCTGACCATAAAGAAAGATGGAAACTGCTTTTTCCTCTGGGGAAGGAAAGTGTCCTATTTCTAAAGGACAACAGAGAACCACCTACTTCCCTGGAAGATGCATACGTCCTCCATCAATGCTTTGACCACGGGCTCTGGTGCCTTCCCTCTCATCAACTGTTTGCAGGGGTGAAGCAGGCAGTGCTTGAGCTCTGGGTATCTAGACCCCTACACTACTTTGTCTAAAATATCAGACCCATTTCTACCTTTTGGTAGCTATATGATTATTTTTTAAAGGATTTTTTTTTTTTAAGTTTATTTTTCAGTATTTTCTACACCCAACATGGGGCTCAAATTTACGACCCTGAAATCAAGAATTGCGTGCTCTTCTGAGCCAGCCAGCTGCCCTGATTATTATTTTTATTATGGAAATATCAAAACTGTTCATTTTTGTATTGCAATATGTTCTGACTTTTTTCCTACTTTGGCAGAAATCAAGACACTTAATGCCTTCCCTCTTAAAACAGCAAGGCAGGCACAATGCAATCCTCTTTCTCAGTTACAAATAAAATGTAAAAGCCACACAGTATCAGGCTAAGAATTAAATTTCCTTAATATTAGGATATTAACCAATTATTAACACACTTTTTTAAAAAAGTGATATGCCCTGGGGCACCTAGCTGGCTCAGTCGTAGAGCATGCATCTCTTGATCTCAGAGCTGTGAGTTCAAGTCCCACACTGGGCATGCAGCTTGCTTAAAAACAAAACAAAAACAGGGCGCCTGGGTGGCTCAGTCGTTAAGCGTCTGCCTTCGGCTCAGGTCATGATCCCAGGGTCCTGGGATCGAGTCCCACATCGGGCTCCCCGCTCCGCGGGAAGCCTGCTTCTCCCTCTCCCACTCCCCCTGCTTGTGTTCCTGCTCTCGCTGTCTCTCTCTGTCAAATAAAATCTTTAAAAACAAAACAAAAACAAAAAATTTTAAAAATGATACACCCCCAGCCCATGTGTTGAAAATTTTGCACATCTTGTCATAACATGTTTGTATGGTTGTTCTAATATTTGGGGAGGTGAGCCTTTCTTCTAAAAAGTACTGATCTACTCATAAAGAGTATCATAACCTTTCCACAAAAGCTTTACTTGGAAAGTGATTATTTTGGTCAAAATCTCATAGGCATGCTACCCCTTCCTGACTGGGCAACCCCTCTGGTCCTCCAAGTACTTTATTTTCTTTGCTATATTCCTACTGAGTGAAGAATGGATTTTCAAACTTTATATTTCCAGGGTGTATAAAAAATATTGCACAATGGCTAAAAGGTGTTAGCAACCCAGGTATCCATCAAAGGAAGAATGGATAAGTAAAACGTAGTACACGCATACAGTGCACTATTATTCAGCGTTAAAAAGGAAGGGAATTCTAACACACACAACATGGATGAACCTTGAGGACATTATGCTAAGTGAAATAAACCAGTCCCAAAGGACAAATACTGTATGATTCCACTGAAATCATGTACCTAGAGTAGTCAAATTCACAGAAAGAGAAAGTGGAATGGTGGTTGCCATGGGCTGGCATGAGTGGGGATGGGGGAGCTATTTTTCTTTTTTTAAAAGATTTATTTTTTTTAGAGAGTACATGCACATGAGAGAGTGCACACACGAGTACAGGGAGGGGCAGAGGGAGAGAATCTTCAAGCAGACTCCTGGCTGAACGCAGAGCCTGACATGGGACTCGATCCCATGACCCATGAGATCATGACCTGAACCAAAACCAAGAGGCAGACACTCAACTGAATAAGCCACCCATCTGGGCACAGAGTTCCAGTTCTAGAAGATTTAAGAGTTCTAAACGATTCATAACAATGTGAACGTACATAACACTACTGAACTATACACTTTAAAATGGTCAGGATGACAAAGTTTGTGTGTATTTGGTAGTAATTAAACATTTTAAAAATTAAAAAGATTGAGAATTTTGGTACTGATAGAATACATTAATCTCTTCTTTATAATACCAAGGAGAGATCTGAAAACAAGCACAGAATTAAGGGTAAATAACAAGAAGCATCACACTCCATTTTTGGACATGTACCTTCAAATTTTAACCCAAATTGACAAACAAAAATATTCCAGTGACAAATTACAGACCGTTTAGTAAGGGAGAAGACAAAAGGCATTTAGATTTTCAGGGACAAAATAATCTCATTACAGCTCAAATATTAATAAATACATAGGTTGTGGCTGACAGTAAATTCAACAAATGGACTCCCAACACACAGGGACAGCAAACAATCAGGCTTAATTTGAACTAAACTCAATAATCTGAAATCTTAAAAAAACAAGAGAGTAAAGAATATGTAAAATGTGTGTCTGGTATACACAGAGAATCCAGTATTTTAATTTTTTAAAGCTATTTTATTATTTTTTAAGATTTATTTAGAGAGGGAGAGAACATGAGCAGGAGGGGCAGAGGGAGAAAGAATCCCAAGCGGACTCGATGCTGAGTGCAGAGCCCACCACCGGGCTCAACATCACGACCCTGAGATCAGGACCTTAGCCAAAACCAAGGGTCAGACACTTAACCAGCTGCACTACCCAGGTGTCCCTATTTTTATTTTTTAAGAGTACAGGAAACCTTGTCTCATTTAGAGTTGAAATGCTTCTCTATTAACTAGAATTTAAGTAAAAGCTTAATAATAAATTTAAAAAAAATGTCTAATGTAAGACCTCCATTAAGTACCAGAGGTTAATTAGGCTCTTAAAACATGAATGCACAAGCTCTACTACTTCACCTTCTCACTAATGGCCTAAGTCATTTCTTAAAAGGCTTGTCACCAGATTTTAAATGACAAGCCTACATGTTTCCAAAACAACTTTCTCTGACATTTCATAATTGTGGGGCACAGAGGACAATCCTACCCATGTAGACACATCTTCACAGTCCTCACTTGCTCCAACATAACCCTGAGATCTGGGCAGGCCAGAGGCCACGGTTCAGCCTCCCCTGACAGATGAGGGAATCGTTAAGTGCTGCCCCTACAGTCACAGAGCCGGTGAGTGAAATCAAGGACAGGAACCTGGGTTCCTGGTGTGGAGCCACACCGTGGCTCTGTGGCAGCCCCCTCCACCGCTCACCCATGTACGGAACAGGAATCCTCCCAGACTCTGGCCAGCTCATCACCAGTGGCCAATGTCTCTATGTCTTATACATTCCACTTTCAATGAACTCTAGACTCTATCTCCTTCCCCTCCACCTCCCACCTCAACCTCACTCAAATTTTCAAAAAAGCCCCCTTTCCTCACTGATTTCCCAGCGTGGACTTGCATGTTCAATCCAAGCGCCATTTTTGACCCATGAGCCTCTGAAGATGACAACTCTCCTGCTTGGAGCCCTCCAACAAATCCCACCATCTTCAGGGTCACTCAACTGGGATATCTGAGAAGAGAGTCTGAGTGGCTCCCAAAAGGTGAGAGAACAGCCTGAGTCCTAATGAATTATTCTCATAATAATTACAGTTACAGAAGCTGGCGGGGGTGGGGGGGGGGTCCAGTCACTTACTGAGTTTTCATCATTCGTGCCCATGTTCGTGCCAAGTGGCACTTTTGAACCTCCATAAAACAGAAGTGTAAAACAACATGGCAACAACAACAGCAGTCGTTCCTAATAGTTTATTCAAAGGAGGACAAATTAGGCAAAATCTTAGCGGTCTATCAGCAAAAATAATTATGGCCAAGGACATCTTATCTTTCCCCCACTACCTTAAACATACCACTCCGCCTGGGTTATTGTATCACTAAAACAAAGGCTGCATGGATAAGAGATTCAATGAATTAGTCAAGTTCAAATGTAATATAAGTAAAAATGGCGACTGGCAAGCGAAGGGGGTCAAAGAAGAGCCTCGTTGTAAATTAAGTACGAAGGGAAGCAAAGATCACTTGGTAAGAAATCCCAAGAGCTGTGACACACATTTGTTACATGTTGTGTCATTTATCCCCCCATAAAAAGGTATTTCTACTGCTCCTGAAACCTCCATGACGACGCCATGTTTCAGACTCTGGACATGTGAAATTCTCAAACATGAGGCAGGACCTGGTACTGGCCTCCTCATATGGGATTCCAAATTCTACCAGAATAAAGAGCTTGGTCATTTGCACGGCTTTTCAGAAATAGAAAGGACATTCTATTTTGAAGCACATAACAAATTTTTCTAGTCAGAAAAGTTCCACATAACTCACCAAAAACTACATTTCCTTGCCCACTTTAATAATCTGAAACAGCCGTAGCACATGCTGCTTAAAAATGTTAGAAGAAACTCTGCATTTCTTCAATCCAAAGTCTACCAATTCAAGATTTTCAAAAGGCATCGAGGTGTAATGCCTAGTATCTCATCCCCCACCAAAAGGAACAGGTATAACTCAGAAAACTAAAAGTGACCCAGTGGCCTCAGGTGCACTCTGCTTTGAGGTACAGAGGGATCCATGCCACTGTTAGGAAGGCACTGTTCAGCCACGGGAACTAATGGTCTACACAACAGGTTCTGGTCATCAGAACCCAAGAAGTCCTAAGTCCAGAACTACCTTCCCTGGAAAACTGCTTAACCCCTCTGGGCCTAAGATTCTGATCAGTCATAAACACATATCCTCTCGGACCCCACATGATGGTTACATGAGAATACTATGTAAATCAGGGGTATTTATCCTTTTTGTTAATGAAAATAAAAACCACAACTGCTTTTCATCATGTGATCATGACTGTAGCTGGATGTGGAACAGGGACATCTGAAACGGCACCAGGGAAATCTGCTAAAGTCAGGGCTGTGCCATACTTTCCTAAAGGGAAAACTTAAGAAGTGGGAATCATCAGCCAGATTAATTTCCCATCCACCATTCTCTTCTTTCCTTCCCTCTTGATCATCTCAGCTCCATAGAGCAGTATCTTTATCCTGAATGCAGCTTCAGTTTTAAATTACAGATCCATACGTTCAACGGCGCAATGGACATCTTCACTTGGATGACCTTTAGTTCTTACTCACATGGACAGGGCTGAGCTCCCCAAAACACCTATTTCTTCTCACTCAGTGACATCTTTTCTTTTTTAAGGTATTATTTAAAGAGAGCGAGAGAGAGAGCAAGAAGCGAGTGCACATGTGCAAGTTGGGGGGGGCAGAAGGAGAGGCGGAGAGAGAGAATCTCAAGCAGACTCCATGCTGAGAGTGACGCCCGACACGGGGCTCAATCTCACAACCCTGAGATCGTGATCTGAGCCAAAATCAAGAATCAGACGCTTAACCAACTGAGCCACCCAGGCGCCCCTCACTTAGTGGCATCTTGACAAAAGCACCATGGTCAACCCAAATGGTTAATCCAGAAATCTGAGATTCATCCTACAGACATTCAGCCTATTTGCCCCCAAACTCTATCAAACACTTACAGTCTTCCTCTCAGTATCCTTCATACTCAAACTCCCCCAGGACTGGTTTGGAACCCCGTCATTTCCCATCTAGCTCACTGGTCCTAGACTGGGATGCCTCCTGCACTCCCATCCATCACCCTGCAGTGAGTGAGTTTTCCCAGAACTCATGTTTAAAGTTGTCCCGTACAGCCTTCACAAATATATTCAAACTCATTCACTTTTACACGGGGCCCTTCCTCACCTGCTCTTGACCATCTTGCCAGACAGCTGCATATAACATTTCAGCATCTTGAATGTCCTGCAGTTGGACAAATGCACCATACTAGTTCATGTCTTTGCACATGCTGATTTCTGCTAGAAATGAGCCAGCCTCCCTCTTGGTCAAATGAATCCTTCAAAACTCAGCATGACTAGTGCCTCTGCTGGCAATCATTTTTCTTTTTTTTAAGATTTTATTTATTTATTTGTCAGAGAGAGAGAGACAGACAACCAGGGGAAGCAGCAGACGGAGGGAGAGGGAGAAGCAGGCTTCCCACTGAGCAAGGAGCCCAAGGTGGGGCTCCATCTCAGGACCCTGGGATCACGACCCGAGCCGAAGGCAGACGCCCAACTGACTGAGCCACCCAGGCGCCCCCTGGCAATCATTTTCTGACCCCTTCCTTCTTTCCTCCTTTGGATGCTCATTCATTATGTTCCAAGTACTTTTATCACACTCACTATCACCCTGAGCAACTGTCAACGGTTTGCTTGCGTCTGCCCTCACCAGTGAACTGTGAGGTCTTGGAGGGGCAGTGTCTTTCATTTATCCAATCTTTCAAGGAACAATTACAGTGAACAAGAGTAATTTTGCATTCTAGGAGCTTAGCACTCAGCCTGGCACACAAGTAGGGCTGCATCCATGTAGATAGCTTGGGGGCACATGATCTGACCACAAATCTACCAAATAAATTCATGTTTTAACTGTGTTCTAGTGTCCTATGTCCACTACCTTCTACATTAAAAAAAAAAAAAATTTGCCATCGTTATCCAATTAAACAATTTAAAACAGTTTTAAACAATTAAAAAAACTTAACATTCACATCTAGTTGAAAACTAGATGACAACAGGTAAGTCAAGTTGTTACTGAAGTCAAGCTCTGAAATTTGGAAGTGACATTTCCATTTAATTTGAGTAAATTTCTGATTAAAACTCCCTCCTTGTTGAAAGGAATCTGACCCAAAAAGAGACCCAAAAGAGAGGCAGGAAAGAAAGAAAGAAAAAAAAAAACCATAAAAACAACGTTCCTAATTGCCGCCATCATGTGCTGATGTGGAAGTAGCCACTCAAGAGTATAAATGTTTGGTAAAGTTTAAAAATACATATTGTCAGACAGATGGTTACAATCATCTTTTGGCAACACCGGTCTTGATTTCATGTGAAAAAAAAGCCCCTGACAAACCACACTGTATTCAGCTGTTCCTGGTATGAGGCACATGCCCAGGCTGCACGCCATCCTGCTTCCAGGCCATCCTGGCGTCCGAAAGAGGCACACTATTACTTGACCCTGGCTTTGGGAAGGGACGGAAATGAATCCCGAGGAGTCTACTTTGGGAAAACTCAACTCCAGGAAATGAAATGCAGATTTAGCTGCGCGTGTCCAAGACCGTCAAGTCCACCCCACACCCAGTCTGAGGACCGTCGGCGGCCCGGGATCTCCCTGCACGTGAACTCAGTTCACAGGCCTGCTCCCCCAACAGGTCTCTAGCTCGCGGCGGCCAACACATTACACTTGCCAGAAAGCAGCAGGCTTCCAAGTTAATTCAGGTACATCATCACACACATTTACAGACTCGGTCTGGAACACCACCTCACCAAAGGAGGATATTTTTGAAACACCTACAACTACACGAGACGCGAGGGCTCTTTTGTGCTTACACACGCATTTATCTTCAGTCACGGCCCCAGCTTCTTCAAAGGGGCTCGTTTGATTCTGATCCCTGCCGTGTGTGTCCGGCAAGAGCGACAGGCTAACCGACAGGCTGGGTGGAGCAGAGCCCGGCTTCCTCTGGAGCCATCCCCGGCGCCGTAACTGCAGACAAGCTCAGCATTCCCTGCGGCTCCCTCCTCGATGTGGTTTGGAGCCGCTCCTTAAAGGCTGGGAGAGGAGGCTCCTCCGTGCCATTGACCCAGAACACAACAAACCCTGTAATGGACACACTGGGCTTCTCTTCCATTTGGCGGAAAGCAAATCTGCCACACCACGGAGCTTGCTTGGCAGACCCGGAGCTTAGGTTCAATACAACAGAAGCCTCATCTGCTCTTGTCAACACTGTGTTTAGATGCTGGGTACATAACAATTTGAAATGATCCAGGCTCCAGAGAATAGAGTAGGATGGGCGTCCAACACCAGCTCGTCTTCCCCGCTCTCCTCTCCTAGAGGAGCTGCCACAGGACTGTTGGCGCCATCTCCTCCTGGCCGCTGGGCCTTCACAAGGCTGGGGGTCATGAAAACGAACCTTTCCTCCCCCACGCCTCTCCTGTCTGCTCTTCCCTCGCCCCCGCCCCCCCACCCCGGGCTAAAGCCCTCCATTGCTTTGCCCTGGCATCTTTGCAACCTTCTCTCTGCCAATCTACCCTCCCTACTCCATACCACACCACTTCCCTATCAACTTGTCTAAGTTTTACCTCGAGGAAATTCTCTCTTCAAAAACCTTTAACAAAGATGGTGTGCTTTCTATACCGCTCAGCCCAAACATTACTAACTATAAGCAAATCAAGGTTTCTCAACCTTGGTACTACTGACATCTCAGTCCCGATAATGCTTTGTTGTGGGCTGTTCTGGGCACCGTGGGGTGTCAGCAGCACCCCTGGTCCCTACCCACCAGATACCGATAGCATTCTCTGCCTTAGCCAGGCAACCAGAAATGCCTCCAGATAGCGCCAAATGTCCCCTGGGGACAGAAATCACCTGGTTGAGAATCACTGCTTTGAGGGTGTCCTGACCCCAGCCTGCCTATCTCATCTAACTGGCTCAATATTCCCTAACACACCAGATTCCGTGAGCAAAGGAACTTCCCCCAATTTAGTGAGTCCAACACACTGAATTCACTCTCGTCTCTCCATGTTCTTGTATGGTGCCTACTAGCCTTTCCTTCTAACCAACTCTTATCTCTCCTCTGAAGGGTCATTATTGCCCCTCCCGTCCCTCCACAGGGCTTTTCATGGTCAGTTCAGGCTTTCTCGCCTACCTACAGGTTACCTCCCCCTCTCTCTTCCCTCTTTGTCCCACAAACACATGCCCTGCTCCTCCTCTCCCTGAGCCTTTAGGAACTTGACAGGCGTGGGTACTTGTCCTTACCCAGTCTCATGAGCGGTAGGAGACAGGAATGTGGGACCCTCATCAGACCCTCTCCCGAGGAGAGGCCATCACAGAACAGCCCCTGTGGCAGGAAGCCCATAGAAAAGAGGCTCAGGGTGGAGTGTGGGATGAGGTCCAAGGCTGGGAGCTGTAGTGCTGGGAAGTCACCAGAGGATGGGAAAGATGAGATGGAGCCTCAAGCACCAGGAACCTGAAGTTCCAGGAAAGGAATCCAGCATTAGGGCCAAAGGAAGGGGCTCATGCAAGGCAATTATGTAAAGAGTAGAGCTGCTCTAGCCAGGGGTCAGATCCCAAAAGGACCAGTGGCAAGGCTAGGGTCATGCAGACCTACACACTGACAGAGAAGTCTGTTCAGTTTCTGCCCTGAAGGATCCAGGGCCAAGTTCCAGGCAGGAGCTTTATAAATAAACACCTGGTAGTACAGACAAATAAGATGCAGGAAAGGTACAAAGGTTCTAGAAGCTTTCACTTGCCATTTGATTTTAAAACAGTCCTGTCAGATGTAGGGGTTATGACATCACTATGACATCTGACCTTTTAAAAAACATAAATTAAAAAACTGACACACAGATTAAATTATTAAGATAGAGCCCAAGTGGAGGCGAGTGGAGAAAAGCATGCTCAACTCAGATTTGTCTACTCTGAGAGCTTTTGCCTAATCTTTATAGCTGTCTACCCCATTTTAATGGAGGATGGTAACGGCTGGGGAAAATAACTTACTGGGGTCTGGTAAAGTCCGCAGGCAGTAAGGGCAAAGGGTTTTCTCCTTTCCCCAAGGAGAAAAAAAGCTAATGGTCCTGTTTAGCACAAGGCAGTAGAACTTTCTACCTGGTGATGGGTCTGCTCATCAGCAAGCTGTGTAACCTGCTAACACGGACCAGAAAGCCAACAAATGAAAAAATGCAAGATCCAGAGTGTCGGAGAAGACCCATGGGGATTCCTTCTCCGTAACATGACTCAAAGGAGGCCACCTATGGCAGGCAGATGAACGTGGCCCCTGGATGTCCAGGCCGAATGCAACTTTGAGGATGTGATTAAGGTTGGAAATGCTGAGACAGGGCGATCATCCAGGTGGGCCCTATCCAATCGCAGGAATCCTTAAAGGCTAAGAGAGGTCTTGGCTGCAGACAGAAATGAGAAGGAAGGAAGGAGAGATTTGAAACATGAGAGAGACTCGGTCTACCGCTGCTGGCTTTGAAGGTGGAAGGAAGCGGGCCCGTGGAAGCTAAGAACAGCCCTCGGCTGACAGCCAGCAAGAAAACGGGGACCTCAGTCCTGTAACTGCACATATGAACAGAAGGAGCAGGAAACAGATCATCCCCTAGAGCCTCTAGAAAGGAGCACTGCCCCTCTCAACCCTGGATTTGAGGCTGGCAAGACCCTGGTCAGACCATGACCTACAGAACCGTAGGACACTATCTGCTGTTTTAAGTTGTTATATTTATGGCAATTTTTTATGCCAGCAAAAGAAAACTAATACAGCACCTCTAGTACAAGTAATTATTTTCTTCTTTAAAGCTGTAGACGGGCATCATTCAGAGGGGGGATAAAAGGCAGGATAGCTGTGGTTTTTCTGACAGGTGGTCATTTTGCCTTGATGGGGCAGAGCCTGAGGCGTCCTGGCAGCCATCACCAACAGCTTCAGCGATGATAAGAAAATCGAGGGGTTGCTTTATGACAATACAGTTATCCAAGTCTCAAAAGGCAGGCATAGAAGGGCATTATTAACTGAACTGACCCGTAGACTGGAGGTATAAAAATCCCGTGTTTTTCCCTCAAAGGGGAGGAAAAAGATCTTCATTCTAGGGAAAAAAACCAAGACCCTATTCGCAGGCTTTATTGGGCAACTTAGCTATCAGGTTTAACGTCATCACGAAAAGAGGGAGAGGAAAAACTTTAAAAAGGCTCTGCCTTTTAAACCCCCTGGGTAGTTTCCCCCCGCCCCTGCTAATGGATTGACTTTTCCCTGACTATTAAATGTAGAATAAGAACTTGCACCTAAAGATAGAAGAAGGTGAATTCTGAAATACTCACCTATGAGACACACATACCCATAAAGAAATTGTAAATCTAGCTTCGCATTTCATCATCAACTAGGATGTTATTTCTAATACATATGGCATATGTTTTACAAACATTTCTCACACAATTACTAGGTGCCCGGGAATGTCCTTGGCTCAAGAAAGACAAAGTCAGGGGTTCCTGGGTGGCTCAGTCGGTTGGGCATCTGCCTTCAGTTCAGGTCATGATCCCAGGGTTCTCTGATCAAGCCCCGTGTCGGGCTCCCTGCTCAGCAGAGAGTCTGCTTCTCCCTTTCTCTTTCCCTCTGCCTCTCCCCCTGGCTTGTGTCCTCTCTCTCTAATAAATAAAATTTAAAAAAAAAAATAAAAAAGGAAAGACAAAGTCAGTCCTTGACAAACTGAGCAAGGAAATTGCTGGGTAAACAAAGTTCCGTGGCAGCGTCAAATAATACTCAATACCCAGGTACAGCAACCCGGATGCAGGTAGTGGCTCTTCCCCAGGAAGGAGGGAGGCCACTGGTCACCCTGGAGATTTCTGATCGCAGAGTTCTGTCAGCACGTGCACAACACAGAAGAGACAGCCACATCTTCATAAACACATGGGAATGTTACCTTTCCTGAAGAACATATGGAAAATATCGTAACCTAGAGACTTAGTGTAGGGAAGCTCAGCCAGTCAAATCCCACTGCATTTCTCTCCATAGGGCCACTTAAAAACGTGGCAAACATTAGGTCAATCTGGCAAAAACGACACTTTTGCAACATAAAAAGCAGAGGAAAGTTAAGCATTAAACCCGCAAATAACTCATTTCCCAGCTCTCCTCTCCTCTTCTAAGGGTAAATAAATTGGTGAAACAAGAATACTAATAAGCAGGCCTTGAGTTTCCGTAAGCACCTATGAGTTTGCTGTAAAGGCTGATGTTATTCATCAAAATCACAAATGTATTGGCAAAATTAAGCGTAATTGAAGAAAAATTACAAGATCGAGTTTTTTACAATATTAAAAAAATTTTTTTTTCAAAAAAACCCTACAAATTTGAACTTGACAAGAAAAAAACATATGTAAGCCATTGGCCCCTTTACTATAAGGATTTAGAAACAGGCAGATGAAAAGATAAAATCTGCAGGCCAATCTTGATAAACTAATATATGTACTTTAATGTCAAAAAGTAATTATGTATTATAGAAATGATTTTTCTTTGAAATGATTTCTAAATATTACTCTTATAATACAGATATAGTCACATTTCACAAAAGTTGAGAGAAAAATGTGCACGCCTGCTTTTTATGGACATGTCTCCCTTCAAAACAGCAATCCTACAAATAAGAAAGATGGGTTCCCTGAATCCAAATATTCCCCTGGAGGGGCTCCAGAGCCAGAAAAAAAATGCGAAAATCCCTAAAAGGAGAAAAATCAAGAAAAGGAGACAAAAGCTAGAGCTCAAGGTACTATTGTTTGCAAATCCACATTTCACACCCCCCACCCCCAGCCCTTAACTGAGGGAGACAACCATTCTGGTGACTTCTTCATAGAACAGAACACTTAACAAAACAGAATGCACTCACCCGAAGAGGTCAAATTACGCTTCAATAGAAAGTAATCCCCTCTAATAAAATCAAAGCAGTAAACATGAGAACATAATTTATTGGACCACGTTTCTAATTTGGCAAAACTCCCCAAAACACAGGTTTACTTAGATGAGATGGTCAGGTTCTCAAAAGGCTAGGGAAATCCCTTTGAAAACAAAAATCAGCATTCATTCAAACTTGAGGTTTTTTTTTTTTTTTTAAGAATTCAAGTGGAACTTACATATATTTGATTTCTCTTATATCGCTGGTATAAGTTATGCATGATGGACCCCCCGTGGAGCTCCGTCAAAGTGGCCATGTCATCCACGCCCTCCTCATTCATGGGATGCATAGCAGTGACCTTCTGGTGTGTAATTGTGCTCTGCTTGTAGGTGAACACCTGATGGGCAGAATGATTTCAACTGTTTAGCGATCAGCAATGAACAGTCTCCCCAGACATTTCCCATCTTAAAGTACAATCTCAGGACAGTTTCACAGCAACAAGATCCTGAATTGGCCAATAAAAAGTATTACTGCAGAGAACTTCTTCATTTTCTCTGTGCCACTTAATCGATTTTTAAAGGAAGCAATTATTTGACAATTGCAATTTGATATTCCTCAAAGACATGAGTTCAAGTATTAGCCATCCCTTGGGAATCGCAGAAATCATAAATTTGCGGTTCACTTCTCCACGTAATTCTCCAATTCCTATAAATCAGTTAAGAGTTAAGAAACTAACCAAACTTTTTAAAGAGTAATTTGACTTCACTGTGTAATGCCTCACATGGGATCATACATATATATTTCAAAACTTCATGATAATAGCTCTTCCATTCACCATATAGTCCTATTTGTTCAAATATGTATCTGTTCAAAGGTCGGAACACATCTTCACAGGAATATGTTAAAAATATCCTTAAATCCCTTTTTGGATTTAAAATAAAATCAGTTTGTTTGCTTGACACCTGTCCTCCTTAAAATTCTGAACACCACTCATGAGCGTCGCATACGTGCAATAGCATGCACCTGACGAACTCGGATGTAGTTAAGACTGATCACTGAATTTGCATGTACTTCTAAAATCTACTCATTGCTTTTTTATCACTACTGATTTGGTATAGGATTAAACATATTAAGTCAGCTGCACCTGTTGATCAAAGTTTGGCCAGCTTTACATATGAACTCACGTACATAACAAAATCATTTGATGACGGAGTCTATTCCATAATTATTCATTTTATACTTTCACAATGTTCATCCCTAAAAAGCACGAAGATATAAAAAGCAAGGACCTCAAGAACATGAAAAATGCAGTCTTCACATGCACACGTACTTCATATGTGCACATACACACAATGACTTTCTGGAACAGTATCTGTAGAACTTCCTGATTGGGGAATTCTATTTTTAAATATTGACCACTTGCCTACATGGCAACAAATAGTATGTTATTGCAAAAGAGAATGACACACTAAGGAAAGCCAAAGTACCAATCCAATGGTTTTGAGAAGCCGTGAAAAATGGCATGTTTTATTTTTCTAGAGAAAAAATAAAACTTCAGCAGTGGCATTTCTGCCACATGAACCACAAGAGTTGGTCAAAACCAGTCCTGAGAAGCTGCTCAACACGAGGGCAGACACCCAACCGTCTCTTCTCAAGGCCAGCCACTCTCCCCAGCTGCTTCCTGGGAGCAGACATCCACCAGGAGATGAACCAGCCCCAGTGGCCCCACCTCCTGGCGAGGCAGCCAACCCCGCCACATAAGCAGCCAACCCCGCCATGTAAGCACCCAAAGGGTAGGACAGGCCTGGGGACCGCTCAGGGAGTGCAAGGTGGGGTATGTCCTGGCCAAGAAACACGTCTTAAAGAAAAACAATGTGTAGGAACATTCAAGAGTGTGGATGCACTTTTAAGACACTGACCTTCCATTCCAACTCAAGCACCATGGAAGTAAATTAAAGAAACAGATTTAGGACAAGAGTTGAAGTTGTCTTGGGGCAATCTGGAAAATCCCAGAAGTGAACATACTAAAACGCTCTGCTCTTCCCCAGCTTGCTACATGCCAATGATGCTAATCCAGGCAGGTTTTCTTTTTTTTTAGTATTTTATTTATTTGTGACAGAAAGAGAGCAAGCGAGCACGAGCATGAGCAGGGGAGAGGGGCAGAGGGAGAGGGAGAAGCAGACGTCCCACTGAGCAGGGAACCCGATGCAGGGCCCGATCACAGGACCCTGAGATCACGACCTGAGCCGAAGGCAGACGCCCAATCACCTGAGCCACCCAGGCGCCCCAAGCAGGTTTTCTGGAAAACTAACCACTGGGCTGGTACTTGGGTACTTGGTACTATCTGCAGTGACTGTGAGGTGGGGGGCAGAAGCAGAACTTTGGCCCCGCGAACTCCCAGCCAGCTGAGGAGTGCAAAGAAGAGTCCTGTGTCACCTCTCTGCTCCCAGCACACACCGGGAGGCTCTTCTCATGCTGCTTGCTCAAAACTCCCACCAACACAGTGGGCAGAATGGTTGCTCAGGTTCCCAGGAAAAGGTTCTTGTAGGAGAGACGACAGGGTACCAAAGCCAGCACAACTGTCTCCTGCTCAGTCCCCACATCCCCTCATCATCAGCAAGTCCTTCCCAACGTGCAAACAACTCTTCCTACTAAATGTCCCTGAGTATACAGAGAATTCCAGAATTTGAGGATAGAAATAATTTAGATTACTAAAAATTGTCATCTGTATTTATATTGATTCTGCCTTTTGGAGATAATCATACACAGCCTACAACACTTAGACACTAAAAAATTACACACCCGCCCCTAAATATTTATATCATAGGTAAACACTGGTCTTTTTTAATGCCCTGGGAATAGTAAGAAAATGCGTGGACTGAAGTCCAGAGCTGGGCACACGGCTCTGACGGAGATGGCTACACACCATCGTAGGGTTTCCCACCATCGTACACTCGAGTTCAGGTTTTCAAGAGCATGCTCTGTGTCAAACGTGGGCACGTGCCCATTCTAGGAGTGGGAAAATCCAGAGAACTGGAACCAATTCTTCCCATGGCCTCAAGGAGATAGAATCATGATGGAAGAGCACATAAACAAGAGACCATGAACAGAAAAGACAGAGGACAGCAGCTGCTCAAAATATGAATTCTCTCCAGAAAAGTAGAATAGTAGAGAAAATGTGTTCATGAAGGAAAGGCAAGGATAACCATCCCTTCAGAGATGGGTTAACATGTAAAACTTTTAGAATAGTGCGTGCCATACTGCAGGTGCTAAGTAAGTGTCTGATAAATTAAGGAAATCCATTCATTCAAGCAAATATTTCTTGATGTGGTCTAAGCACTGGAAATATAGCTTACACAAGTAAATATCTATCACAGATGGTGATGAATGTTTATGAAGACATAAATGAGGGTAAAGGAATTAAATACCAAGAGGGGTTACTTTATGCTAGATAGGAGGACAGCCTCACTGATAGGGTCACATCAAAGCAGAGACCCTAAGGAAGTAAGAGATGGAACCAGCCCCCTGCATTCAGTGTGTTAATGCATAGTGGTTGACTAAGCACCTGATTTAATTTAGAAAGATTTCCAAGGATTAATGAGACCCACAATCTTATTTAAGAATTTTTAAGGAGAGTCCCTTGAAGCATCAAAAGTCATTGGTATGTGCAACAATTAACACGATATTAGTTACACTAGATTATCCCCAAAATGGCAGGAAAACTCTAGGTGTAAAGAATGGGATTCTTTTTACAGGAATTTTTGGGGGGAACAGTCGCCACAATACAGTAACAAAATATATTCTGTAAAACCCAACTCAGGAAAAAAAATGGAGTTACTTCCATGGAGCATACAGTAGGAGAAAGGTGGTGAGGTTAAGAAGTGGAGGAAAATATGGAAGATTAATAGACAGAAAATCAACTTAGAGAAAAGGCAGCCTCAGAACAAATAACTCCTGTGTCAGAGATATAAGCCACTGGTCACAAGACGGACTGGATTAAGCATGGGAGCAGAACAAAGGAAACCAAATCAACAGTATTGGAAAAACGACTCGGAAGGCTTGTCTAATGCTGGGTCCACTTCTACATGAAAGATCAAAAGGTATGGAGTCAATTAAATAAAAAAATAGCTCAGCCACCGTTAATCCACTTTTATGTCTAACCTTAGGATAGCACCTATACTGCAAGGGTGGAGGCGAGAATCTGACAGTTTTACACACATATACAGATTTCTCCTACCACAAGTCATTAGAAGCCCCAGTTCTAACATTTAACATTTCCAATTAAAGAGAAAGGAAACAGAAAGTAACCCTGTCCCTGCTCCGCCCCCCAGCCCTGTGGCAACGTCTGTAAACATTTCTGGTCATCAGAACCAGGGCAAGGAGTAGGGTGCTATTGGCATCAGGTTGGGAAGGGCCAGGAATGCTGCTACACATCACAGATTTATTCAGTCCCAACGTCAAGAGCACCACGTTGACATACTGTGGTCTAGAAAGGCCAACCAACCAGAGGTCTAGGTAGATGCTACCAAAAAAAAAAAAAAAAAAAAAAAGGAAAACCACCCAATGTTAAAAAAAAAAACAATAAAAAAAAAAAAAAAAGATGTGAATGACCCAATGTCTATAAACAGAACCTTTCATAAAATATAAAAATATTTTAGAAACAAAGAAAACATTGAAGAGAGGTTCATCAAAGGTCAGCCTGACAATCTTCTGCAATTTAGTTTTTGGTTCTTCCTCATTTGACCTGAGTTAAGAGGGTGATGGCCGTGAGGACCAGGGTGGTGTCCAGGCCTCAGGGTTTGCTTATATCTGCACTGCTATCTTCCACCTGTACTGTATTATGGTCACATGCTATGGCCCAGCTCTTTCTACTTTGTTCCTACCCTGCCCGGGGTGGCTGTTGTCCTGTGTCCGGGCCACTTGCATCCTGGGACTCTCCTGGAGGTCTCAGCCCCAAGGCTACCCTCTCAGGAGATGCCGATGCGGTCATGGGCACCATGCTGGCCTCTTCGTTATTCTGCTTGTATGCCATCTTCCCAGCTCCTAGGACAGCCTGTAATCACTTACCTAATCTGTCATCTTACTTGCTTCAAAACCACCTCTGGGTCCCCCACTCTGGGACCCCAGGTCAATCTCTTTCAACTCATTTGTCCACAACCTACAGTTGGAAACGTTTTATCCTATAAACTACCATACACATGGTTTCATAAAACACTTGTCACAATGTCTGATGCATCTTAGTATTTTCTATTCTGTTTCTTTTAAATGCTGGCTGTGACCCTCTAAACTGATTTCACACCTATTATGGGTTGCAAACCATGGTTCGAAAATTCTAGGAGGGCGAGAAGCACGCCTAGTCTTGCTGAGACTTGTCTTAAGGGCATATATAGATGCTCCCCAGAGCCAGTCTTGGTCCACTATACAGACTCAGTAAAGACGGAATAAACAGTCCTGGGTTTCAAAATGGGTATAATGTATAAGGAGAAGTAGAGTGGGGTAATGACCAAAAAGCATGGCCTTGGAGTACTGGAGGCCGATCAGGCTGGATTCATTTCTCCTAGATCTATGCATCCGAGAGCCTAGGGAAAATGAGCAAGGTACTTACACCTGCTCTGGCCCAGGATTTTTTTTTTCCACCTGCAAAATAAGAATGGTAATAATAACTCAGAATCATCATGAAAGCTAAAGAAAATGATGTAGGTAAAAGTCACAGTGATTGACACTAATGAAGGCTGAATAAAAGGTATCTATTCACCACGAGGGAGGCAAAGTGCAAGGAAGAACGTAGAACATTCCAAAAGGAAATGCACCAATTATCTTTGCACAGAGGAGCCCAGACTCCTTAGACACGAGCCTGGAGACCAGCTGGATGAAGAGAGTGAACAAAAGGGAGGGGTGCACAGTTAGTTCTCTGGTTTTTAGGACAATCTGAGCCTGTACATTATCTGATGAAAAACTGACGTACACTTTCTATTTCGACCCCTTTGCACAAATCTAGCTGGTCTTGTTTGGGTTTTCTCTGGATTCAACTTCGTTTCTGGGGGTGCTCTTTCAATTTAATTTCCTTCTTCGTTCGTTTATTGGCTCATGAATTCATGATGGCGAGTATGATCCCTGATAGAGGTGAAGGCTCCTGCCTCCCCACCTGTGGCTACAAAGAGCAGTAATGGAAACCAAATATGAGCCTCCTCGTGGCCAGCCCCCCTGACTCCAGGCTCTCAGTGGCTATATACGCCCTTAAGGACAAGTCTAAGAGGAAGTGGCCTACTTAACTGACAAGTTGGCCTGTTGTTTTTGCTGCAGCCTCAGGAGACTGCAGAAAGTCAATGGGGCACAGAAATGGAGAGTCCACTAGAAAGTTCCACTGAAATCTCATCACAAGGAAGATCATACACACCTAGTCTCTTAGGGAGCAGGGGGAAATGGCAACAGTGCCTCCCTTTCAGCTCCCACCTATTAGATTTAGCATTTTAGTTACATGGCACAGGGGGTTCAAATCATTTTTACCTCCATGTTCTGGTAACTTTAGCCTGCCTTGCTAAGTTTGCTAGATAACAGACTACCGAATACAGATGAAAGAAAGACTGATATTTTCTTTTTCAAAGACAAACTAGTTGGTGGGATTAAGCCATTTAAATTGCCATTAGGTTTTCAGGGCCCAATGTCACAGGATGCATGGCATTTGGGTACAAAACCAAAGTAAGGCAAAGGGCTGGACAGAGAGACAGGGCACTAGTGACCACTGGCAATGTGCACCAGACACAGTGATGATATTCCCTCATTTGATCCCAGGCAAGGGACAAAACAGTGTTGCTCATTGTTTTGAGGATGAATTGACAAAGGATCACAAAGGTTAGGAAACCTGCCCAATGGCACACGGCAGAGCTAGCACTGAATTCCCTGGGATTGTGGAAAAGCACACCCGTTAGAGTCAGACCTAGAGGGACACCAGTTCAGAGATAGCCTTTTGAATTTGTTTATCTGCCCTCTCTAGTTCCCTCATTTACCATATTTGCCAGGCTGTGAGCTGGACCCCGGGAATACAACAATGAATTAAATGGCTCGTCCTTCAAAAAGCCTAGCGATCCCCAAGAGATCAGAAACAAACAGGGCAATCTCCACGTTGGGGGCTAGAACAGAGGAAATTCCCCGGGTATGGTGGGCGGTGCAGGGCATCTGTATAGTGGGGCGTGACTGAGGCAGGGTGTGGGGGGTCCCCCTGTGCCCTGCAGTGACACTTGGCCTCTGACCAGAAGGAACTGGGGGCCGCAGAAGCAGCTAGGATGGGGGCAGACACTTCTCTACTTACTCCTCATCACAGACAACTAAGGTCAAGTGTGACACCGTGATTGTTTTGCTAGAGAAACAGGGAAGAAATCTCCGTACGCAATGCCATTCAATGAGTCCAACTTTCTAGAAACCCCACAGGAAGGCAATGTCTGAATCATTTCTAGGAGTGATCACTACAAACACTGTTGTCCTCAAAATGGAGGGTTTCCTCCTGCATTCCTGTGCACAAATAAAACACTACCAAAAGGCATCAGCAATGATACACACAACCCAATGAGGATGGGGGGGTTCCGGCAGGTCAGTCCCTGAGCAGTAAATCTTAACCACTGAGCACATATCTTTCTGATGACACTGCAGCATTTACCAGGCAGACGGATAGGATTAAGAGTCCGAAAAGTCTAAAACACCAGGAAGCTAATCGTGGACAGTACATCTGCCCATGGAGATGCAGAGCCATACCACACAATGAGCAATGCTAAATGCAACTAATTCGCTTGCGTGGGCAACTGCCCACCAACCAGGAAGGCCTAGGTGATACACCAGCCCTGACCTCTGCTGGTGGACTTCAGAGAAAAACGTTACCTGTTCGAGCGAGCTGGAGCAGTCAGAAGGAATGACTAACACACTCACACACATTAAAGAACATGTTAGTATCTGCTAGTTAAGGAAATGAGGAGGAAAAGAAGATCTTAAATTGGAATTTATATGGAACATTTAGAAATTGTGATTTTTATAGAAGAATGATATACATCTTTCTCTTAAATGTTAGACTACACTACTTTTTTTATTCATAGAAGAAGTTTTTAGGAAAATCTACATGAAGAAAATCACAATCGTTGCTCCAGCTGAGCTAAGAAGCATCTTGCCAATCTCTCGAGTACATCACAAGATGCTCACGCCCCATAAGCCAGTCTTTCCACCTTGAAGAATTTAGTGTCAAGAAAAAGATCGTTTGGGCGACTGCCTTCGGCTCAGGTCATGATCCTGGAGTCCCGGAATCGAGTCCCGCGCCGGGCTCCCTGCTCCCTGCTCCCTGCTCAGCGGGGAGTCTGCTTCTCCCTCTGACCCTCTTCCCTCTCATGCTCTATCTCTCATTCTCTCTCTCTCAAATAAATAAATAAAATCTTAAAAAAAAGATCGTTTGATGCAAATATTTTTTCATTAGTTATATTAAATTATGATAAAATTATACTATGCACACAGTATAATCCTATGTTTAATTTTTAAAATGCATGCCCACAGAAACACACACACACCAGTAACTGTGTGCACACAGATACACACCGGCAACCATACTCTTGGGCGTTCATTCTATCTAAATGAAAACTTACATTTGCACAAAAACGTGCACACAAGTGTTCATAGCAGCACTACGTGTAAAACGCAAAAGCTGAAAAAGCCACTCCCAGAGGGTTACATGGGGTATGATCCCAGTTACATAATAGTGTTGAAATGACAAAATAACAGAGAATGGAGGACAGATTGGTGGTTGCCAGAAGTTAATGAGGGAGTGGAGGTGAGAGGGTAATGGGGCTGGCTTTAAAGGGGCCACATGCTAGATCCCAGCGCTGATGGAAAGCTTCTGTATCTCGACTCTGTGTCAAGACCCTGGTTGTGCTATTGTGCTTGAGTTCTGTAAGACATTATCACTGAGAAAAAGCAGGTAAAGGGTATCTGGAATCCTTCTGTATTACTGCTCACAAATGCATGTGGAGCTGCAATGACCTCAAAACACTAAGGTTACAAAAGAGTTTAAAAATGCATGCAAAAAGTCTGGAAGAAAATATATCAGAGCTCCAATAATGGATCACAAGTAGGTGTTTTGGACTTTCTTTATACTTTTCTATTTTTCCCATTTTCTCAAAGTTCAAAACATTTCTAGCCTTAAAAAAAAACCAGTCCAATCAAAATCACTATCAGTGAACATATCTGGATACACATAACTGATTCAATTAATTTTAAAAATGACTATTATAGAGCTACTTTCACAAAATAATAAAAAAAAAAGTGAAATAGTACACCCCCTTCCCCAAGAGTCACCAGCTATTAAAAGCAGTTAAGGGGGGCACCTGGGTGGCTCAGTTGGTTAAGCGACTGCCTTCAGCTCAGGTCATGATCCTGGAGTCCCGGGTTCGAGCCCCACATCGGGCTCCTTGCTCAGCAGGAGTCTGCTTCTCCCTCTGACCCTCTTCCCTCTCGTGCTCTCTATCTCTCATTCTCTCTCTCTCAAATAAATAAATAAAATCTTAAAAAAAAAAAAAGCAGTTAAGGGCTTCTCCTCTAATTCACTTGTATTAAGCATGGTAAGTTTCGGCCCAGAGAGACCACAAAGGAAGAGGCATGGATGGGATCAACGCCCAGGAGCCCCAATTCCTGGCCCCATGCTTCTCAGACAACTGGTTCACCAGCTTTCACTTCTGAGGTTCCTCATTCCTGGTCCTAACGTCCTGGTCCGTTTTCTAATTTTAAGTGTTCCTTTCTGATCCCTCTCTTCTGAGTCAGAAGCCCAGACCCTGACAGCATGAACTTGAACTCTGGTAGAGAATCTCCATCCCTATAATTCCAAACCATCTTGATGTTTCAAAAGCATCTTTATGCCCACACCTACACACCTACACACACACACACACACACACACACACACACACACACACACACACA